>NC_041388.1:600406308-600475594 GCF_002162155.2 Triticum dicoccoides
AGGGAGTAGGACTCCTCCTGGCGCGCCCCAAGGCTGGCCACACCTCTCCCCCCTTGCTCCTTTATATACAGGGGCAGGGGGCACCTCTAGACACACAATTGATCCCCGTGATCATTCCATAGCCGTGTGCGGTGCCCCCTGCCACCATATTCCACCTCGATCATATTGTAGCGGTGCTTAGGCGAAGCCCTGCGACGGTAGAACATCAAGATCGTCACCATGCCGTCGTGCTGACGGAACTCTTCCCCGACGCTTTGCTGGATCGGAGCCCGGGGATCGTCATCGAGATGTACGTGTGCTAAGAACTCGGAGGTGCCGGAGTAACGGTGCTTGGATCGGTCGGATCGGGAAAACGTACGACTACTTCCTCTACATTGTGTGATCGCTTCCGCAGTCGGTCTGCGTTGGTACGTAGACAACACTCTCCCCTCTCGTTGTTGTGCATCACCATGATCTTGCGTGTGCGTAGGATTTTTTTTCAAATTACCACGTTCCCCAACACCGGCCCCCCTCTCCCTTGCCCCTATATATATGTGGGGGTTGGGAGGGCAGCCGCACCCAAGTTCTGGCGCAGCCCTCCCCCTCTCCCAAGTCCCCCTCTTCTCCTACGGTGCTTGGCAAAGCCCTGCAGGATTACCACGCTCCTCCTTCACCACCATGCCGTCGTGCTGCTGCTGGATGGAGTCTTCCCCAACCTATCCTTCTCCCCTTGCTAGATCAAGGCGTAGGAGACGTCACCGGGCTGTACGTGTGTTGAACGCGGAGGTGCCGTCCGTTCGGCACTAGGATCATCGGTGATTTGGATCACGACGAGTACGACTCCATCAACCCCATTCACTTGAACGCTTCCGCTTAGCGATCTACAAGGGTATGTAGATGCACTCCCCTTCCCCTCGTTGCTAGATTACTCCATAGATTGATCTTGGTGATGCGTAGAAAATTTTAAATTTCTGCTACGATCCCCAACAGTGGCATCATGAGCTAGGTCTATGCGTAGTTTCTATGCACGAGTAGAACACAAAGCAGTTGTGGGCGTTGATTTTGTCAATTTACTTGCCGTTACTAGTCTTATCTTGATTCGGCGGCATCGTGGGATGAAGCGGCCCGGACCGACCTTACACGTACTCTTACGTGAGACTGGTTCCATCGACTGACATGCACTAGTTGCATAAGGTGGCTAGCGGGTGTCTGTCTCTCCCACTTTAGTCGGATCGGATTCGATGAAAAGGGTCCTTATGAAGGGTAAATAGAAATTGGCATATCACGTTGTGGTTTTGGCGTAGGTAAGAAACGTTCTTGCTAGAAACCTATAGCAGCCACGTAAAAACTTGGAACAACAATTAGAGGACGTCTAACTTGTTTTTGCAGCATATGCCTTGTGATGTGATATGGCCAAAAGGATGTGATGAATGATATATGAGATGTATGAGATTGATCATGTTCTTGTAATAGAAATCACGACTTGCATGTCGATGAGTATGACAACCGGCAGGAGCCATAGGAGTTGTCTTAATTTATTTATGACCTGCGTGTCAAAATAAACGTCATGTAATTACTTTACTTTATTGCTAAAGCGTTAGCCATAGTAATAGAAGTAATAGATGACGAGACAACTTCAAGAAGACACGATGATGGAGATCATGGTGTCATGCCGGTGACAACGATGATCATGGAGCCCCGAAGATGGAGATCAAAAGGAGCAAAATGATATTGGCCATATCATGTCACTATTTGATTACATGTGATGTTTATCATGTTTTACATCTTATTTGCTTAGAACGACGGTAGCTCAAATAAGATGATCCCTCACTAAAATTTCAAGAAAAGTGTTCCCCCTAACTGTGCACCATTGCGAAGGTTCGTTGTTTCGAAGCACCACGTGATGATCGGGTGTGATAGATTCTAACGTTCGAATACAACGGGTGTTGACGAGCCTAGCATGTACAGACATGGCCTCGGGACACATGCGAAACACTTAGGTTGACTTGATGAGCCTAGCATGTACAGACATGGCCTCGGAACACGGAAGACCGAAAGGTCAAACATGAGTCGTATAGAAGATACAATCAACATGAGATGTTCACCGTTGATGACTAGTCCGTCTCACGTGATGATCGGACACGGCCTAGTCGATTCGGATCATGTTTCACTTAGATGACTAGAGGGATGTCTATCTGAGTGGGAGTTCATTAAATAATTTGATTAAGATGAACTCAATTATCATGAACATAGTCTAAATTGTCTTTGCAAATATGTTGTAGATAAATAGCTCATGTTGTAGCTCACTGTTTCAATACGTTCCTAGAGAAAGATTAAGTTGAAAGATATTGTAAGCAATGATGCGGACTAGGTCCGTAGTCCGAGGAGTGTCCTCACTGCTACACAGAAGGCTTACGTCTTTGATGCACCGCTCGATGTACAAACCCCTACAACATCGTCTGTGGATGTTGTGAACACCTGACAGACACATCCTGATGACTACTTGATAGTTTAGTGCACCATACTTTACGGCTTAGAATCGGGATTCCAATGACGTTTTGAAGGCCATAGAACATATGAGATGTTCCAAGAGCTGAAATTGGGATTTCAGGCTCATGCCCGTGTTGAGAGGTGTGAGACCTCTGACAAGTTCTTTTGCCAACAAGATGGAGGAGAATAGCTCAGCTAATGAGCATGTGCTCAGAATGTCTGGATGCTACAATCACTTAAATCAAGTGGGAGTTAAACTTCCAGATAAGATAGTGATTGATAGAGTTCTCTAGCCACTATCACTAAGCTACTAGATCTTCGTGATGAACTATGACATGCAAGGGATGGAGTTGATCCCGGAGCTGTTCGCGGTGCTTAAGACCGCAAAAGGTAGAAATCAAAGAAGGAGCATCAAGTGTTGATGATTTAACAAGACCACTGGTTTCAAGAAGGGCAAGGGCTAGAAGGGAAACTTCATGGATGGCAAACCAGTTGCCGCTCCAGTGAAGGAACCCAAGGTTGAACCCAAACCTGAGACTAAATGCTTCTATTGTAAGGGGAACGGTCACTGGTAGCGGAATTACCCCAAATGCATGGTAGATAAGAAGGCTGGCAACTTCAAAGTATATATGTGTTATTAATGTGTACCTCACTAGTACTCCTGGTAGCACCTGGGTATTGGATACCGGTTCAGTTGCTATTGTTGGTGACTTGAAGCAAAAGCTACGGACTAAACGGAGACTGGCGAGGCGACGATGTGTGTTGGAAGTGTTTCCAAAGTTGATGAGATCACCATCGCACGCTCCATCCGCCTTCGGGATTAGTATTGAACCTAGATAAATGTTATCAGGTGTCTACGTTGAGCATGAATATGATTAGATCATGTTCATTGCAATACGGTCATTCATTTAAGTTAGAGAATAATGGTTATTCTATTTACATGAATGATACCTTTCATGGTCATGCACCCTATGTGAATGGTTCATTGAATCTCGATCATGGTAATACACATGTTCATGCCAAAAGATGTAGAGTTAATAATAATAGTACCACTTTCTCGTGGCACTGCCGCTTAGGTCAAATTGGCGTAAGATGCATGAAGAAACTCCATGTCGATGGATGTTTGGAGTCACTTGATTTTGAATCGCTTGACACATGCGAGCCATGCCTCATGGGCAAGATGACTAAGACCCCGCTTTGAGGTACAATGAAACGGGCAAGTGACTTGTTGGAAATCATGCATGCAGATGCGTGTGATCCAATGAGAATTGAAGCTTGCGGGGGATATCGCTATTTTCTCATCTTCACTGACGATTTGAGTAGATATAGGTATATTTACTTAATGAAGCACAAGTCTGAAACGTTTGAAAAGTTCAAGCGATTTCAGAGTGAAGTTAAGAATCCTCATAACAAGAAGATCAAATTCCTACGATCTGATCAATGAGAATATCTGAGTTATGAGTTTGGCAAACACTTAAGACATTGTGGAATTGTTTCACAGTTGAAGCCACCTAGAACACCACAGGGTTATGGTGTGTCCGGACATCGTAATCGAACCTTATGAGATATGGTGCGATCTATGATGTCTCTTACCGATCTACCGTTTCATTTTGAGGTTATGCGTTAGAGACAGCTGCATTCACTTTAGATAGGACACCATTTAAGTCCGTTGAAACGACGTCGTGTGAACATTGGTTTTGCAAGAAACCAAAGTTGTCCCTTCTTAATGTTTGGGGCTGCGATGCTTAAGGCTTCAGCCGGAGAAGCTCGAACCCAAAAGCGGACAAACACATCTTCATAGGATACCCAAAGGTGACAGTTGGGTATACCTTCTATCTCAGATCCGAGGGCAAATTGTTTGTCGCTAAGAACGGGTCCTTTATCGAGAAGGAGTTTCTCTCGAAAGAATTGAGTGGGAGGAAGATAGAACTTGATGAGGTTGTCGAACCTTTACTTCAACCAGAGAGTGATGCAACACAGAAAGATGTTTTCTGTGGCGCCTACGTCTGTTGAATAGGAAGTTAATGATAGTGATCATGAAGCTTCGGATCAAGCTGCTATCGAACCTCGTAGGTCGACAAGGATATGTACTACTCCTAAGTGGTACGGTAATCCTGTCTTAGATGTCATGTTGTTAGACAACAATGAACATACGAGCTATGGAGAAGCGATGGTGGGCCCATATTCCGACAAATGGTTAGAAGCCATGAAATCCGAGATAGGATCCATATATCAGAACAAAGCATGGACTTTGGTGGACTTGCCCGATGATCGGCAAGCCATTGAGATAAATGGATCTTTAAGAAGAAGACGGACATGGGCGGTAATGTTACCGTCTATGAAGCTCGACTTGTGGGAAAGAGTCTTTTCACAAGTTCAAGTAGTTGACTACGATGAGAATTTCTCACCCGTAGCGATGCTTAAGTCCGTCGGAATCATGATAGCATTAGCTGTATTTTTCGATTATGAAATCTTACAGATGGATGTCAAAACAAGTTTTCTTACCAGTTTTCGTAGGAAAAGTTGTATGTGATACAATAAAAGGTTTTGTCGATCCTAAGGATGCTAAAAGGTATGATGGCTCCAGCAATCCTTCTATGGACTAGAGCAAGCATCTCGGAATCGGAATATATGTTTTGATGGAGTGATCAAAGCTTTTAGGTTTATACAATGTTTGCTAGAAACTTGTATTTACAAGAAAGTGAGTGGGAGCACTACAACATTTCTGATAAGTATATGTGGATGACATATTGTTGATCCGAAATAATGTAGAATTTCTGGAAAGCATAAACGGTTGTTTGAAGAGTGTTTTTCAAAGGAAGACCTGGATAAAGCTGCTTACATATTGCGCATCAAGATCTATAGAGATAGATCAAGACGCCTGATGGTACTTTCAAAGAACGCACACCTTGACATGTTTTTGAAGGAGTTCAAAATAGATCAGTCAAAGAAGGGGTTCTTACCTGAGTTGTAAGGTGTGAAGTTGAGTAAGACTCAAAGCTTGACCACGGCATAAGAAAGAGAAAGGACGAAGGTCATCCCCTATGCTTTTGTCATAGGCTCTATACGGTATGCCATGCTGAAGTACCGCACCTGATGTGTGCCTTGCCACATGTCTGGCAAGAGGGTACAAAGGTGATCTAGGAGTAGATCACCAGATAGCGGTCAAAATTATCCTTAGAGGAATAAGGAAATGTTTCTCGGTTATGGAGGTGATAAAGAGTTCGACGTAAAGAGTTACGTCGATGCAAACTTAACACCTATCTGGATAGCTCTGAGTAGAGATACCGGATATGTATAATGGAGCAATAATTTGGAATAGCTCCAAGTGGAACGTGGTAGCAGCATCTATGATATAAAGTTTTACAAAATACATAGGGATCTGAATATGGCAAGACCCGTTGACTACAACCTATCTCACATAACATGATCAAACCCAGAACTCATTGAGTATTAATCACATAGTGATGTGAACTAGATTAGTGACTCTAGTAAACTCTTTGGATGTTGGTCACATGGCGATGTGACCTGTGAGTGTTAATCACATGGCGATGTGAACTAGATTATTGACTCTAGTGCAAGTGGGAGACTGTTGGAAATATTCCCTAAGGCAATAATAAATTGGTTATTATTATATTTCCTTGTTCATGATAATCGTTTATTATCCATGCTAGAATTGTATTGATAGGAAACTCAGATACATGTGTGGATACATAGACAACACCATGTCCCTAGTAAGTGTGACGCCCCAAGATTGGAGCTCCAGTTGCCTTCCAGGGTTTCCGGGTTTTCATTGTGTGATTTGTTTAGCTTGTTGCATTCATCATTGCATATTTTTGCATTGCATCATTTCATGCATGACATTTTGTTGCATGCCCCATGTGAGATCCATGCATCACCACCTTCCTTCCTTCTCTTTTCTTTCTTTTTGCAAGTGCCATCTTGCCCTCCTCCTTCCTTCTTATTTCTTTCATTTTGGCAAGTGTCCTTTTCCTCCTCCTCCATTAATGTTCATTCTTTTCCTGGTGCTAGTTCTCCATGCCTAAACCCTCTCTGTCAAATTTCAAATCCTTTGGAGTTGTTTTGGTTAGGTTCAAAAATGCCTCAAGTTTGAATCATAATTAAACTTGTTTTATTTTTCTACCTCTAAAAATGTCCAAACCAATTTTATCAAATAGGGCATGAATTCAGGGTCATGAGGATATTTTTTATAATTCTCATACACATCTCCTTTTTTCCCTGCTCTTTTCTTTTGTATTTCTATCTGAAGAAATGTAAAAGAAAAGAGACAACAGTAGCAGCGCTAGGCCGGCCAACCAACAGCCTTCCCGCTGCCAGCCAAGGCCTTCCCCGCGAGCTCTCTAGGCCCATTTCCTTCCCCGCGGCCCACCTGGATCCAACCGGCCTCTAAGCCTAAGGCCCAGCCAAGGCCATCTCTAATCCTAACCCTAGCCCGCTCGATCCCTCGTTCTCCTCTCGATTTCCCTCTCCCTCGTCTCCCTCCGTCGCACGCACTCGCAGACATCGCCAAGAGCAGACCCCCTCGCTCGCCCCCGCGCTCGGTTTTCCCCTGCATCGCCAGCGCGCCCAATCGCCCACGCTGGACCCAGCAGGCCGCCGCCCAGCTCCCTCGCACCCCCGCCGGATCTCCTCCCTCGCCGCGAGCCTGCAGCGCCGCTGCTCCTCCTCCGCCTCGCGTCGCCCTCCACCGTCAAGTGCCGCCTCGCCGGCGGCCATCCTCGTCGCCGCCCGGGTTCCTCCTGCACCTCAAGCCCGGTGCTCGATCCCGTGACCTCCGCCACCTCGACATCCCAAGGCACCTCGCCGGCAGATCTGGCCCTGCCGACCCGACCCTCTCCATGCGTCGACGAGGTCTCGCCTCCTCCCTGTGGCATCGCACACCCGAAGTCCAGGACCTCTCCAGTCTCCAGATGCTCTGTTTCCCATGCTCCACGCCAAGTCCGACCCTGACCTCACTTCGTCTTGCTACCGCTTCGCCTTTCGACCTCCTATTGCTGCAGGACCCTCCCATCGTGCACCGTCGCTATTCGGTTTCTTTTCTCTCAAGGTCGAAGGACGCCAGGTACCAAGACGTCGAAGACCCGGCAAGTTCATCTACGGGCATGTACAGCTACCTTCACCAAAGACCTGTGTATGCTTACACAACAAACCTTGGAGTTACACGAGAGACCAAGTACTCTGATGACATGTGTACCATTATGCCCGACGACCTTGGATGCACCAAGTTCCACTACCGCCGACTAGTATGACTACCGTCGCAAAACGAGACCATCAAGACCGGACCGACAAGTACCCCAAGAACGTCTGTACCTCTACCGCCGACGTGCTTTTCGTCAAGTCCCTCTACGAAAACGTGTCCCACTACCGCCGCCCGAACGTCTACGGAACATGTACCACGACCATCGCTGAAGACCCCGTGTACGTCAAGTTCCGTGTCGTGACCCCGAACAACTACAAAATGAGAACAACTACTTTGACTACCGTCGCGGAACGTCTACTTCCCCTACACCGCATCAAACTCGAACCCCTCCGATAATGCATGCTTCGAAGGTATAACCCCGAGACGACATCCGTGATCGAATGCTTGCGATGTTTGAGATGCTCATGTTCGAACAGTGTTCGAATTGTCAATGCACGTTGCCCCTCTTTTGCCTTGTTACCGTCGTCTCGTGGGACACCCGGAATCCGGGAGCGCCCCACCATCTTTTGCACGCATCCGCACACTTCTCCTTTGCATCGGTATCTCACTCGAGTTACCGGAACTGGAACGTTGCCGTGGCACCGTTTCGTTATCGTTGTTGTGGCACCCCTTTTGTTTCCGCCACGATGACAAATGCTTCTTAATGCTCTTGTCAACTTTTAATAAAATTGCATAAACTTGAACATGCCATCCGCATCATGATAACAACATTTAATATGTTTAAAATTGTTGTTGCACCAAATTGCTAGATGCATATGGGGATTTACCAGAATTGTTGTTTGATGGTTTCGGCCCCATTTAAATTGCTTAGATTGTGTAGTTTTGTTATGCCTCACTTTTTGCCATGTTTAACAACATTGAATATTGGTGAGTACATAACCGAGAGAGAACTAAATAATTGATGTGGTGTTCCGTCAATATGCAACCCATTGCATATTGAGCTCCACTTAATTTGTAGTGTTGTTTGTTGCACTTTGCCATGCCATGCTTCTTTAAACTAGACATGCATCATACTTGTTTGTGCATCATGCCATGATTATGTGGTGGTTGTTTACTATGTTGTGTGCTTCTTTCCAGTGTTGCTTCTTCGGGTTGGTTCCGGTAACGTCGTGATTGTGAGGACCCATTCGACTACGTCCGTTTGTCTTCTTCATGGACTCGTTCTTCTTCCTTGCGGGATTTCAGGCAAGATGACCATACCCTCGAAATCACTTCTATCTTTGCTTGCTAGTTGCTCGCTCTTTTGCTATGCCTATGCTATGATGCCTACCACTTGCTTATCATGCCTCCCATGTTGTTAAACCAAGCCTCTAGCCCACCTTGTTCTAGCAAACCGTTGTTTGGCTATGTTACCGCTTTGCTCAGCCCCTCTTATAGCGTTGTTAGTTGCGGGTGAAGATTGAAGTTTGTTCCTTGTTGGAACATGGAGATGTTGTTCCTTGTTGGAACATGTTTACTTGTTGGGATATCACAATATCTTTTACTTAATTAATGCATCTATATACTTGGTAAAGGGTGGAAGGCTCGGCCTTATGCCTGGTGTTTTGTTCCACTCTTGCCGCCCTAGTTTCCATCATATCGGTGTTATGTTCCCGGATTTTGCGTTCCTTACGCGGTTGGGTGATAACGGGAACCCCTTGACAGTTCGCCTTGAATAAAACTTCTCCAGCAATGCCCAACCTTGGTTTTACCATTTGCCACCTAGCCTTTTCTTTCCCTTGGGTTCTGCAGACTCAAGGGTCATCATTATTTTAACCCCCCGGGCCAGTGCTCCTCTGAGTGTTGGTCCAAACTGTCAGCCGCCGGTGACCACCAGGGGCAACTCTGGGCTAGCCTACCGGAAGTTTAGACAATCTGAGTGTGCCCTGAGAAAGAGATATGTGCAGCTCCTATCGGGATTTGTCGGCACATTCGGGCGGTGTTGCTGGTTTAGTTTTACCTTGTCGAAATGTCTTGTAACCGGGATTCCGAGTCTGATCGGGTCTTCTCGCTAGAAGGTCTATTCCTTCGTTGACCGTGAGAGCTTGTCATGGGCTAAGTTGGGACTCCCCTGCAGGGATTTGAACTTTCGAAAGCCGTGCCCGCGGTTATGGGCAGATGGGAATTTGTTAATGTCCGGTTGTAGACAACTTGAAGCTTAACTTAATTAAAATGAGTCAACTGCGTGTGTAACCGTGATGGTCTCTTTCCGGCGGAGTCCGGGAAGTGAACACGGTGTTGGAGTTATGCTTGACGCAGGTTGTTCTAGGATCACTTCTTGATCATAGCTTCTCGGTCGTGCTTTGCCTTCTCTTCTCGCTCTCATTTGCGTATGCTAGCCACCATATTATGCTAGTCGCTTGCTGCAGGTCCACCTCATACCTTTTACCTTACCCATAAGCTTAAATAGTCTTGATCGCGAGGGTGTGAGATTGCTGAGTCCCCGTGACTCACAGATACTTCCAAAACCAGCTTGCAGGTGCCGATGAGTCCGTGCAGATGACGCAACCAAGCTCAGGAGGAGCTCGATGAAGATCTTGTCCTTTGTGTTGTTTCGTTCTAGTTGATCAGTAGTGGAGCCCAGTTGGGGTCGATCGGGGACCGTGTCGCATTTGGGGTTCTTCTTTTATTTTGGTTCCGTAGTCGGACCTTGATTGTATCTGGTTGATGTAATGCTTTATTCATGTAATTGTGTGAAGTGGCGATTGTAAGCCAACTATGTATCTCTTTCCCTTATGTATTACATGGGTTGTGTGAAGATTACCTCACTTGTGACATTGCTTTCAATGCGGTTATGCCTCTAAGTCGTGCTTCGACACATGGGAGATATAGCCGCATCGAGGGCGTTACAGTAAGCCTCTAGTTGACTAGCTCGTTGATCAATAGATGGTTACGGTTTCCTAACCATGGACATTGGATGTCGTTGATAACGGGATCACATTATTAGGAGAATGATGTGATGGACAAGACCCAATCCTAAGCCTAGCACAAAGATCGTGTAGTTCGTATGCTAAAGATTTTCTAATGTCAAGTATCATTTCCTTAGACCATGAGATTGTGCAACTCCCGGATACTGTTGGGGATATGACTATTTGTGTAAGCCATCCAGGAGGGGCCGGGTTACGCAAATAAAGGTTCATCAGAAGCCCAAGACCAAGGCATGAAGATGGCGGTTCACTAAAAGGCTTAAAGGCCCATAGGCGACTCTAAGGACCGTAAGTTAAACCGCCATGATGGTATAACTTGTACTGTAAGGTAGAAGTAACTAGTCGCCGAGCCGGACACTGTTTATGAGTCGGCCAGGACTCTGTAGGCCGCTGGGCGTCAACCCGTGTATATAAGGGGACGACCCGCCAGTGGCTTAGGGTGAGAAACAACTGATCGAGAGCCAGGCATAGCGTATCTCGCTCCCTGGTCATCAAAACCTCAAGCAATTCCAACCCAACTAGACATAGGCCTTCCTTCACCGTAAGGGGCTGAACTAGTATAAACCTCGCGTGTCCTTGTCCCGATTAACCCCTTTAAGCTTCCTAGTTGCGATGGCTCCACGATTAAGTCCTTGCAAAAGGACATCTGCCGTGACAATTCCACAACAGTTGGCGCCCACTGTGGGGCCAGCGCACGGTGGATTTGAGTTCTTGAAGGGCAGCTTCGAAGGGCTCAAGGGATACGCAGTTGGCCGGATGACCAAGAGTCGTCACGGCAAGATCTACATCGACGATGAAGGCTTGGGCCCCGACGTCGGCTCAATTGAGTACGGGTACCGGGTCCCCTTTGGCGGAATTCACGTCTTCATCGGCCGGATTGGTGAGCCGGGCCCTAAGACGGACAGCTGCACCGACCTCGTCGAGACGGCTCAGCGTGCGAAACCCGCCCGAGCTCAACCCGTCGTGAAGCGTGCCTTTGTGGGTTGCATCCACGGAGGTGAACTTTCTAAAGGATCTGAAGGTGATGGTGAGCCGGCCGTCCTCTCTGACGGTGATTCGTCCGCGGGCTCAGCAGATTCGTTGTATCAAGTTCAAGATGGTGTGCTTGGGGGCTGTTCCGATGGCAGCACTATTCCGGACCCCTCAGAGTCTCCAAACTGGGCAGGAGTCTTCATGGCTGGTACTCAACCCGGCCAAAATTCTACGGCCTCAGCAGCGATAACGTCCGGGTTAGGAGCAGCCGGGGCAGGAGGCCCTGTGCGCTCACCGGCTCAGGAGCTGGCGGCTTTCATGGCCCGGGCGGCGGTTCAGGATCCGGTTTTCAGGGAAGCCAGGATGGTTATAATCCACAGCAGTCTGGTCAAGGAGGTCAGCAGCAGCAGTCGGGTTATCAGAGCCATCCAAAACAGCTAAACAGTGGGCAGTATCACGTGTTCACCACAAGTTTGTGTAAACGTGATCAGAAAGTTCATAGGAGGGCGGTGAATTCTATTGAGCCGCCAGTCCCTCGTTACTTGAGGTGGTCGGAACAGCCTATTGTCTGGAGCAGGGAGGATCACCCTCCCCGGGTTGATAATCCGGGTCAACTGGCCCTGGTAGTGGCACCGCAGGTTGGTGGTTATAAATTTACTAAGGTGCTCATGGATGGAGGTAGCAGCATCAACATCCTCTATTACGAGACCTTTCGGCGCATGGGCTTAACTGACAAGAATTTAAAGACTTCCAACACCGTCTTCCATGGAGTGGTGCCTGGTAAGTCGGCGTATCCTGTGGGTAAGATTGAGCTAGAGGTGGCCTTTGGAGACGAGCATGATTCTAGGGTGGAAAAGTTAACTTTTGAAGTGGTAAAAATCAAGAGTCCATATCACGCTTTGTTCGGGCGGCCGGCTTATGCCAAGTTCATGGCGCAGCCGTGTTATGTTTATTTACAGCTCAAGATGCCGGGTTACAAGGGTACCATCACTGTGCATGGAAGCCGAAAGGTGGCCCTGGAATGCGAAGAAGGCGATGCGGCTTATGCCGAGTCTGTCTGTGCAGCAGAGGAGCTCAAATTTTATCAAGATAACGTTGACCCGGCGGATATGACCTCCCTCAAGAAGCCAACTACGGAGCATGACCCGGCCATGAAGTTTAAATCGGCTGCAGAGACTAAGCTTGTTGATTTTACTCCGGGCGATTCGTCTAAGCAATTCAGCATCAGTGCCAACTTGGATCCTAAATAGGAAAGCGCGCTCATTGAGTTCATCCGTGAGAACCGGGACATCTTTGCATGGAAGCCTTCTGACATGCCGGGTGTACCGAGAGGACTCGCTGAGCACATTCTTAATATTGATCCGAGTCAGGCAGTTTCTATGGTGATTCAATGAGGAACGACGAAAAGCTATAGGAGAAGAGGTCGCCTGGCTCTTGGCGGCCGGGTTCATTGTCGAAGTTTTTCACCCGGAGTGGTTGGCTAACCTGGTGCTCGTGCTAAAAAAACGGCACCTGGCGGATGTGTGTGGATTACACGGACTTAAATAAGGCTTGTCCGACTGATCCTTTCGCTCTCCCCCGTATTGATCAAATCATTGATGCTATGATGGGTTGTGCGCGTTTGAGATTTTTGGATGCTTACTCTGGTTATCATCAGATCAAGATGGCAGTTAAGGACCAGGAGAAGACGGCTTTCATCACTCTGTTTGGAGCCTTCTGCTATGTGTCTATGCCTTTTGGGCTCAAGAGTGCCCAGGCGACTTATCAACGGCGTGTACAGAATTGTCTCCACAATCAGATTGGGCGCAATGTTCATGCTCATGTGGATGACATAGTGGTGAAATCCAGAGAGGCGGAAACCTTGATATCTGATCTCAGAGAAACCTTTGACAATCTCCGGGTTTACAAAATGATGCTTAACCTGGAGAAGTGTGTATTTGGTGTGCCTGCAGGCAAGCTTTTGGGATTCTTGGTCTCAAACAGGGGCATTGAGGCTAATCCGGAGAAGATTAAGGCAATCACTTCTTTGGCTAAACTGGCATGTATCAATGATGTTCAGCACTGGCGGGTCGTGTTGCCGCTTTAAGCCGGTTCATAAGCCGGTTAGGTGAGAAGGCCCTACTGTTGTACCAACTGATGAAGAAGGCAGACACCTTTGTCTGGAGTAATGCTGCTTTTGAGGATTTGAAGAGGCGGTTATATGAGCCGCCAGTTCTCGCAACTCCCATTGACAAAGAGCCTTTGCTGTTATATGTGGCTGCTAATTCACGAGCCGTCAGTGTGGCAATTGTGGTAGAGCGCAAGGAGGCTGGTAAGGAACATCCGGTTCAACGGCCGGTTTATTATGTCAGTGAGGTACTCATCGAGTCAAAACAAAGATATCCTCATTGGCTGAAACTTGTTTACGGGGTGTTCATGGCAAGCCGGAAGCTGAAGCAATACTTCCAAGGTCACCTATCACCGTGGTAAGTTCTACCCCCTTGGGAGAAATTATTCAAAACAGAGAGGCTACAGGACGAGTCGCCAAGTGGGCCATCGAGCTCGGGCCTCATGGTCTGAAGTACGTACCACGCACTGCCATTAAATCTCAAGCTTTGGTGGATTTCATCAACGACTGGACAGAGCTACAGGCACCTGAGAAGAAGCCCGATAACACTTATTGGACTATTCACTTTGATGGGTCCAGACAGTTGGAAGGCTCGGGGGCTGGAGTCGTGTTAACTTCCCCTCGAGGTGACAAATTTTGTTATGTGCTCCGGCTCATGTTTCCTTATACTAACAATGCAGCTGAGTACGAGGCCCTACTCCATGGTCTCCGGATGGCCAAAGAGATGAACTTGAGCCGGGTAAGATGCTTGGGAGACTCAGACCTTGTGGCTCAACAGGTGTCAGGCAAGTGGGACTCTAAAGATCCCCTTATGGCGGCTTACCGTCGTGAAGTCGATGCTGTGGCTGGACATTTCAAGGGTTATGTGGTGGAACACATTGATCGAAGGAAGAATGAGGCGGCTAATGCCTTAAGCCGGCTGGGATCTCAGCGTAAGCCGGTGCCGCCTAACACCTTTCTTGATGTTTGGCATAATCCTTCTGTTAAGTTACCTACAGAGGAAGATCTGGCAATACCAGACCCGGAGGCACAGCTGGTGGCGGCTCTCCACGTTATCCCGGATTGGACAGTGCCTTATTTGGCTTACATGACCCGGGGAGAGTTGCCTGAAGATGAGACCTTGGCAAGACAAATTGCCCGGCGGTCCAAGTCCATGACAATTGTCAATGGCGAGTTACATCATTGCAGCGTCACTGGAGCGTATCAACGTTGCGTGTCACCTACAGAGGGTCAGGAGATCCTTCGTGAGATTCATGAAGGCGATTGTGGTCATCACGCCGGCTCAAAATCTCTTGTGGCCAAAGCTTTCCGTCATGGGTTTTATTGGCTGACGGCTCATGCTGATGCAGAAGACCTGGTCAGTAAATGTGACGGATGTCAGAAATTCTCATGACGAGCCCATGTGTCGGCGCAAGAATTGAGGATGATTCCAATTACTTGGCCGTTTGCAGTCTGGGGGCTTGATATGGCCGAGCCTTTCAAAAGGTCTAAGGATAAAAAGACGCACCTCTTGGTGGCGGTTGACAAGTTCACAAAGTGGGTGGAGGCGGAGCCAGTCAGTAAGTGTGATGCAGCCACGGCGGTCCAGTTTATGAAAAAGGTGATTTTTCGCTTTGGTTTTCCACACAGCATCATAACTGATAATGGCACTAACCTCTCCAAAGGAGCTATGGAAGAGTTTTGTCAACGAGAGCATATTCGGCTTGACGTTTCAGCTGTGGCTCACCCTCAATCCAATGGTCAAGCGGAACGAGCTAATCAAGAAATCTTGAGGGGTATCAAGCCCCGGCTCTTGGTCCCCTTGCAGCGGACGCCGGGTTGTTGGGTGGAGGAGTTACCTTCTGTACTTTGGAGCATCAATACTACACCTAACAGATCTACGGGTTACACGCCTTTCTTTATGGTCTATGGAGCAGAGGTGGTCCTGCCAAGTGACATCCGTCATGACTCACCCCGTGTGGCGGCTTATGTTGAGGAAGACAACGAAAAAGCTCGGCAAGACGCACTTGACCTGTTGGATGAAGAGCGAGACTTGGCAATAGCCCGCTCGGCGATTTACCAGCAAGACCTGCGCCGCTATCACAGCCGCCGTGTTAGGTCCAGAACCTTTCAGGAAGGCAACATAGTGCTCTGACTCATCCAGGATCAATCTGACATGCACAGGCTATCCCCTCCTTGGGAAGGACCCTTTGTGGTCATCAAGAATCTGAACAACGGATCATACTACCTTATCGATGTTCGGGAGCACAAAGGCTCACGTAAGTCAGAGGAGGAGACCCGTCGGCCGTGGAATATCGCTCATCTTCGGCCTTATTATACTTGAGCCATCGGGCTCTAATGTGTATATATTTACATTATGTATATTACATAAAGCAATAAAGCAGGACCTCTGTCCTTTTTTCCACTCCCAAAAAAGGTTTATGTGTTTTCTTTGTCACGTGGTGGAGATAACTAAGGAGAAGCGGATCATATCTGAATCCGGCTTTCCTTTGGTCCGGCTTATGATCATATCTGAATCTAGCCGTGATCACTTGGGGGCTTCCTGTTCAAACATAGGTCGTATTCGAACCAAAGAGAACATAGCTGTCGATACCCACTTGATTGGCATACTGCCAAACCCACTTGGGGGCTTCTTGATCATATTTGAATCATAGCTTAACCCCTTTGGGCCTGACATGGATCGTATTCGAATCAGCGTCATTAAACAACTCTTATGGTCATTTGGGGGCTTCCTGTTCAAACATAGGTCGTATTCGAACCAAAGAGAACATAGTTGTCGATACCCACTTGATCAGCATCGCCACAACCACTGGGGGCTAACAGATCGTATCCGAATCTTAGCTCAACCCCTTTGGAACGGTTCACTGATCGTATTCGAATCAGAAACCCTTTTGTTCATCATATTTTACAAGTATCAACATTGGATATCTTGCGACCCTCTTGAAAATACAATGGACTACATTGCAATCCTCTAGGATTAAAATTGGTTACATCAGGTTGTTAAGTACCAGGTGAACTTTTATGTGCCAATTTTCAGGAGTTAAACTTACCCTCAGGGGTTGGCTTATATAAGCCGGAAAAGCAGCCGTAAGCATCACAGGGTAGTGCAAGACATTTTTGCAAAGGACATAACAGATTCATATAAACTACAAAGTGCATAGTGACGGCGGCTTATGCAAGTATTAAGGGCCATAAGCATGCGCAAAGGCATAGCAAAACTCAAAGTATTTTCTACTCTATTACAAGACTCCCCGAGTCTGAATGATGCGGCATTGTTTTTCTACAACGACATAAGCAGGTGGCGCCTGGCAATCTACTCTTGGGGTTGAATTGAAGCCTCCGGGTTATCCTTCTCCGCCTCTCCGCCGGCTTCTTTGTCCTGGAAGGATGATGATGCCCAGTCAATGCCACTCAAGGCCTCAAACTCAGCTTCATCATCTATTAAACCGGTTGGGTCGACTTCAGGGGCAAAGGTGTGCTTACGGATTGGAGGGATCAAGCTGACATCGTCGTAATGCGGCGTGGGGATTCTCCGATTCTCCTTGTCATAACCCAGCTGATACTTGGTGAGGTTAGTGTCGTTTCCAATTTGAGTGGCCATAGGGCGTATATCCCTCACGCAGGTGGTGAAATCCTTTTCATCAAATGGAGTGCCATCCTCCTTTAAACTTGGATACCCAAGAGCGATGTCGGCCGGGTCTAGCTCTGGTAACCAGGCTTTGGCCCGACTCAAAGCGGCTATTGCTCCGGCTCTTGCTTGGGCCCGTCTAAACTCTTGAATCCGCTGAGGAAGTACAGCAAGCCGTTGTAACACATCTTGCAAGAGGTGGGGCACATCATTTGATAAGGCTACAATGGCCAAGGCATGTTGTGACCCGATGTACAGTTGCTCTACTAGAGTATACACCGCCTTCAATTTGATCAGCATATTCTGCTTGAGGTTTGTGCTCCTGGGGCCTGTATTGGTAGGGATAAGGTAAACCTCGGGTAATAATTGAAGGAATATTTACAATATTTAATGCTTTCTTAAGATAACTTACCAAAGATCGTGAGACCATCCGAGATATCTGGCGTTGTAAGCCGGTCAGTTCGGCTGTTGCATTTGCCAGCGACGCCTCTGCTGTCTCGGCCCGGGTCACCAGTCCGGCCTTTTCGTCAGTCCAAATTTTCTTCTCCGACTCAAAATTTTTCTTCAGCTTCTCTTGTTTAGAGACGCTGAATTCAAATTTGGAGTTAGCCTTTTGAATTTCAATCTCCTGGGCTGCCAGGCGGTTCTTCAGGTCAGCAATCTCTGATTCAAATTGACTTATGGTGGCCTGTATTGCACCGGATAGTAGTCAAGATTACGGTAAATAATATTAAGTCCCAAGCACTTTGCAAGCAAAGATACTTGACACTTGGGGGCTAATGTATACCGAAGCTTTCTAAATTATTAAGTCGGTCCTGGATATTAAGTCCCAAATACTTTGCAAGCAAAGATACTTCACACTTGGGGGCTAATGTGTATCGCAAGTTAAAGGTATTATGTTACATCCGGTTTAAATATTTTTCTTTAAGCCGGGCAAGCAGCTCTAACAATTTTTCTAAGTCTACAGCATATTTATTCATAAGCAATAGACTTGGAGGCTGGTACAGTAAGTATGATTGAAAGTAAGGAAGCATAAGTCATACCTCAGATTTTTGCTGTATTTGCTTCACCATGTCAATTTCCAGGTCACGGCTGCTTTGCACCTGGTTGATATAGCCCAAGACGATCTCTCCAATACTCAAATGAGTATAGTCAGTGATATCCATCTTGGCCTTACGACGTTCTAGCAACTCCTCTTTAGCCGAGCATTTGGCAAGGACGGTGGGCCTGGCCGACTCAACGAATTGAGCCTTGAGAAATTCCACTTCTGGGTCAGCCGTTTTGACTGGGCTAGGTGCCTCCGGGTTAACAGAACCATCAAGAATATCTTCAGCAGGCGGGTCAGAAGTTGGTGCTGCAATGTCTTGAGCCAGCTCAGGCGGCGGTTGATGTGTGGAAGAGACGGGAGCAGCTATACCCTGTTCCGGTTCAGTCACCACATGGGTTTGGGCCGGCTTATCCTTCTTGGTTTTCTTTCGGGGATTAACCTGCGCGCTGTGGGCAAAGCAGAGAAATAAGTAAAGAAACATGAAGAAAGAAAAACATAAGGTGAATAAATTAATATTACCCAGGGGCAGTCTTAAAAGCCGACATGTTTGATTGCATGGACTCGCCGGATGAAGGAGACGTATCCTGGTAATTGGAGTCAGAGGAATTGAGAGGTTGACGGATTAGACTCGCCAAAGGTAAAAAAGGGTATAAGTTGGAGATAACCTCAGTCCGACGCTTCCGGATTGTGTCAGACAAGCCGAAGGATAGCTCTGCATCCTTGCTGGTCCGGGTCTGCCTCCAGTTTTCAAATTGTTGTTGCTTCAAAAGAAAGTCAGGATCTTGGTAAGCCAAAGGGTGTGAAAATCTTACTTTCTGGGTTACTCTTCGAATTTTTTGACGCGGCCGAAGCTCGGAGTCGGAGGAGATTATAGTTACCTCTTCCTCGACGGGTTGGCTGTTGTCCGTGTCTTTCTGAAAGAAGGTTAATATCAGTAAGGTAGTGACAAAGCAGAAAGGGAAATTAAAAAGTTACCTCTTCCTCATTATCATCAGAATCATCAAGCTGAAACAGCTCAGAAGCGCTTGGCTTCCTTTTCCTTGAAGTGGTGGGCTTGGCGGTTTTCCTTTCGGCTCTCTTGGCCGCCCTGGCTTTCTTGGCCGCCTCATGATCATATTGGATTTTCCAGAAGTTATCATTTGCCTGTAAAAGGTTATAAAGGGTTATGCGTAAGAATACAGTATAACATGATAAAAAAAATAACCCGACGGCTGGAAACTTACTGCAGGAGCCGGGTTCTTCTTGCAAAAAGGTAGTAAGCCGAAAGCGTTACTATTCACTATGCCCTCTTTCAACAAAGACTGAGTTGTAGCTTCCACTATGTCATCTGGTAAGTCGTCAGGACTATGACGCTGAGGGTCATCTTTCTCGCCTGAATAATTACACATTAAGCCGGGGCGGTGGCTTAATGGAATTATTCTCCAAGCAACCCAGACTCGGACCAGGTCAATGCCATCTAAGCCATTCCCTAAAAGAGCTTTAATCTTCTTGATCTTGGGGGTGAGTGGCAGACGTTCAATAGCAGTCAACTTATCCGGCAGCGGGTGAGTAGGTTCAAGGCGCAATGCACGGAAGCCGGGCAGCGGGTTTTCACCAGCCGGAGAAGTATCTTGGCAGTAGAACCATGTCTGGTTCCAGTCCTTTGGATGACTCGGCAATTCAGCATAAGGGAACATGCAGTCTCTCCGCCTTTGAATCGATATGCCACCAAGCTCCAGACTGGGCCCGTTGGCCCGCTCATTCTGCCGGTTCAAATAGAACAATTCCCTGAACAAAAGTAGGCTGGGTTCTTCTCCAAGGTAGACCTCACAGAAAACTTGGAAGTTGCAGATATTTGACACGGAATTGGGCCCGATGTCTTGAGGTCTTAAGTCAAAGAAGTGCAAAACGTCTCTAAAGAATTTTGAACCGGGAGGAGCAAATCCCCGGCTCATGTGATCGGTAAAAATGATCACCTCCCCTTCCTTGGGTTGAGGTTTCTCTCCAGACGGGTCAGGAGCACGATAAGACATGACATCCTTCTTGGGCAGATGGCCAGACTTTACAAACTCGGACAATTTGCTCTCTGTAACAATGGATGGGACCCAGTTGCAGGTAACCGGAGGTTTAACAGCTTTGGGTGCCATTAGATAAATTGAAGCCTACAACAAGATAAAGGAAATTTTCCGGTTTATTATAACCCGGAGAATAAACATTATTGGGTTATTTAGGATGGCAGCTTAAGAAGGGGCCTAATGGCATACAGGTAACTATTTGATAATGTTTAACAGTTGCAGGTATTAAAGATGATTAAGGTTTTCTTAAGTCGCCAGAGGCAAGCGGTGCTGACAGCTGGTATTATCTTAAACCGGTTACACGGACTACTATGGCTAAAATAAAGTCAACAGACACAGTTTTTGGCTAAGTGTGGAGCAAACAGGTTTCACAAATTGCAATTATTATTTTGAATCAAACGATGCTCTGGAAAGGGAAAATTTCTAGACCTAAAACAGTACATGGAAGTTCATATACTCAAGGAGGGCTTCCAAAACAAGGAAATGAGATCTGTTTTCATACAGAATAAGCACACAACATCCTCCGCAGCAGTTCTATGAGGTTTTTACGATCTGAATAAGGTATTAGAGGTAAGAACTAATGGAGGTTGCGTCGGGTGACGATGAACGACGACGAACTCAAGATAGTACTAATGCAGATCTGAGAAAGGCGGGAAAGAGAACTCACTGATGTGGAAGAACTGCGGAGGGTTGCCGTTGTTCTCTGGTCAAAAAACAGGGTGATGCAGCGGCCTGAATCGGTGAAGACGAGGTTTCCGACGGTGGCGGCGGCGGAGCTCGAGCGGCAGAAGAGGGAGTGCGAGGAAGAAGACAACCGGAGGAAATGAAAAAGACCTAGGTCGCGCCTATTTATAAGGAGGACCGACTGAGACGGCGCGAGAAACGAGGAGACCAAGACATCATTATCTAGCGGCCCCGACGCCTCGATTTTCGGGAGGGTCGGTAAAGGCAAAGATCCATTGAAGATTTGATGAATTAAAATATAAGTTTTATTGAAGATGACGTCACAATGATTTAACCCGGAGCCAGAGGATGATGTCACGGCGGGTTACAATTTTCACGCAAGACAGAAGACTAAAGGCCAGTTCATAAGGTTTTCAAAGATTGACATGAACCGGTTCAAATCAATCTGGGGCCTAATGTTGGGGATATGACTATTTGTGTAAGCCATCTAGGAGGGGCCGGGTTACGCAAATAAAGGTTCATCAGAAGCCCAAGACCAAGGCATGAAGATGGCGGTTCACTAAAAGGCTTAAAGGCCCACAGGCGACTCTGAGGCCCGTAAGTTAAACCTCCATGATGGTATAACTTGTACTGTAAGGTAGAAGTAACTAGTCACCGAGCCGGAAACTGTTTATGAGCCGGCCGGGACTCTGTAAGCCGCAGGGTGTCAACCCGTGTATATAAGGGGACGACCCGCCAGCGGCTTAGGGTGAGAAACAACTGATCGAGAGCCAAGCATAGCGTATCTCGCTCCCTGGTCATCAAAACCTCAAGCAATTCCAACCCAACTAGACGTAGGCCTTCATCGTAAGGGGCTGAACTAGTATAAACCTCGCGTGTCCTTGTCCCGATTAACCCCTTTAAGCTTCCTAGTTGCGATGGCTCCATGATTAAGTCCTTGCAAAAGGACATCTGCCGTGACAATTCCACGACAGATACCGTAGGAATGCTTTGGGTGTACCAAACGTCACAACGTAACTGGGTGGCTATAAAGGTTCACTACAGGTATCTCCGAAAGTGTCTGTTGGGTTGGCACGAATCGAGACTGGGATTTGTCACTCCGTGTAAACGGAGAGTTATCTCTGGGCCCACTCGGTAGGACATCATCATAATGTGCACAATGTGGCCAAGGAGTTGATGACGGGATGATGTGTTACGGAACGAGTAAAGAGACTTGCCGGTAACGAGATTGAACAAGGTATCGGGATACCGACGATCGAATCTCGGGCAAGTATCGTACCGATGGACAAAGGGAATTGTATACGGGATTGATTGAATCCTTGACATCGTGGTTCATCCGATGAGATCATCATTGAGCATGTGGGAGCCAACATGGGTATCCAGATCACGCTGTTGGTTATTAACCGAAGAGTTGTCTCGGCCATGTCTGCATGACTCCCGAGCCCGTAGGGTCTACACACTTAAGGTTCGATGACGCTAGGTTTATAGGGAATAGATGTACGTGGTTACCGAATGTTGTTTGGAGTCCCGGATGAGATCCTGGATGTCACGAGGAGTTCTGGAATGGTCTGGAGGTAAAGATTTATGTATGGGAAGTCATCATACGGTCACCGGAATAATTCGGGGGTTACCGGTATTGTACCGGGACCACCGGAGGGGTTCCGGGGGTCCATCGGGAGGGTCCACCTGCCCCGGACGGCCCTATGCTCTGTATGTGGAGAGGGACCAGCCCCTTAGTGGGCTGGGCGCCTCCCCTCTAGGGCCCATGCGCCTAGGGTTTGGGGGAACACTAAAGGGGGGGGTGCCCCCCTTGCCTTGGGGGGCAAGGCAACCCCCCTTGGCCGCCGCCACCTCCTCAGATTGGATCTGAGGGGGCCGGCCCCCCTCTCCCTTGCCCCTATATATATGTGGGGGTTGGGAGGGCAGCCGCACCCAAGTTCTGGCGCAGCCCTCCCCCTCTCCCAAGTCCTCCTCTTCTCCTACGGTGCTTGGCGAAGCCCTGCAGGATTACCACGCTCCTCCTTCACCACCATGCCGTCGTGCTGCTGCTGGATGGAGTCTTCCCCAACCTCTCCTTCTCCCCTTGCTGGATCAAGGCGTAGGAGACGTCACCGGGTTGTACGTGTGTTGAACGCGGAGGTGTCGTCCGTTCGGCACTAGGATCATGGGTGATTTGGATCACGACGAGTACGACTCCATCAACCCCGTTCACTTGAACGCTTCCGCTTAGCGATCTATAAGGTTATGTAGATGCACTCCCCTTCCCCTCGTTGCTAGATTACTCCATAGATTGATCTTGGTGATGCGTAGAAAATTTTAAATTTCTGCTACGATCCCCAACAGTCGGCCCTCCGCGTCTTGTTTGACGGAATGCCAACACCAACGCCAACGGTCGACGACCCCTTCTACAACAAGTACATGGATGACGTGATCTTCGAGGGTGGGCATGGCCGTGCCTATGACCCCGGGGAGACCCAAAGTCAGGATGGCTGCGCCCAGTACGTGCCCGATGAAGAGGCCGACGACCGTGCTGACTACGACATGGTGACTCGTGGCATGAAGACGATGACATCTATGTCGAAGGTGATGGTGAAGAAGAAGAAGGCAATGACGTTGATATTAGTGGCAAGCCATTGTTCATCGACGAGCTCACCCAAAGAGCGAAAGCACAAAAGAAGAGGAAGAGCATTCGCACGGGTTCATACACACAAGATGAGGACAAGTTGATTTGCCAAGCTTGGATGGAGATTAGCCAAGATCCAAGGACCGGCGCGCAACAAAAGGGCATTGTTTTTTGGACGAGAGTCCACAAAACATTCCATGAAAGGAAGATGTTTGAGCCCTACCAATTTACAAGAAACCGTGGCATCGGCTCGATTCAAAAGAAATGGTTGTTCATCCAACAAGAGTGCAGCAAGTATTGCGCCGCATTTGAGAGCGTTGAAGCACGGCCCGTGAGTGGTCTCGGCGTTGGGGACATGGTATGCTCTCCTCTTCCTAGCCCTTTCCTTGCTACGGCCACGACACTTTGGCCGTGTATATGTTTGCATGTTCACTTGTTGTTGATCATGTGGTTTAGGCATTTCAATCTTGGGAGGCATTCAAGGCCCGGCACAATGAAAAGCCATTCACTCTTACGCATTGTTGGACGATCATCAACAATTGCCCTAAGTTCAAGGACCAATACCGTGAACTACAAAGGAAGAGAGGACTAAAGACGGCCAAGTACGCTGGAGGTGGAGATGGCGAGGCGTTGAGGCCGAAGGGCAAGACCAACTCCAAGGTTGATGACATACGTGATGCCTCATCCATGGCATTGCATGACACTTTGCATGGCATGATGTCCCAAAAGGATGTGAGGGACGAGAAGAAGCGGCAAAGCAAGGAGGAGCAAATGAAGCAATACCTAAACCTTCAAAGAAAGAAGCTTGAGATGGAGGAGGCGGCCAAGAGGAGGAAGATCGACATGGAGGAGGCGGCCCGACGAAGGCAGCTCGACATCGAGGCCGACAACGTCAAGGCCAGGCAGAGGCAGCTCGACATCGAGGCCACGAACGCCGCCACCAAAGCGAAGGAGGTGGCCCTTGCGATCATGAGCGTGGACTTGTCGAAGATGAGCGACAAGACGAGGGCTTGGTTCGAGGCCAAGCAGAAGGAGATGCTCGAAGCCGAAGGCCTGAACTAGGTCGTCCGATCGGCCGTGGCCGTTCTTTTTGGAGGCTGGCATGGGTGTCGCCCGCCCGCTGGGCCGCTGGCTGTGTGCCAGCGAGAAAATATTCATTTTGGTGGCCGGCTGTGTTGCCGGTGAGGACAACTATTCATTTTGGAGGCTGGCTGTGTTGCCGGCGATGAACGTGTAGGCCGCTGGCTCTGTTGCCGGCGTGATGAACCGGGGCCGCTGGCCTGAACTAGGGCTTGGCATTTAAAACGTTCTTTTGGTTTTTAAATAGACACGGACAGAATGGGGCAAATGGATGCGGCCGCGCGCTGGGCGCATGGCCACCGCATCCTAGGACAGGCCCGGACACAACCCCAAATCCCTACCCAAACGGATAGAATCTGGACAAAACGGACGTCCGTTTGGGGTCGCGCGATGGAGTTGGCCTTAGAGACCAGTGGCCGGGCCAAGTCCCGGCACTAGTCGATGAAGGCGGTGAGGGAGGTCTCTGCTTCGGTAGCCTTTGGCGGTGAGAAGCGACTTACAACTGACGACTTGAGGCAGAGACTACGTTCGTGGCCACCACATGATGGCTTGATTTGGTCGTGCTTCTCTAGTATCCGATCTCGAGCTTCAGGGTGGAAATCTAAGATTTGATCTAATTGGTTATACCTGACAACGGAAGCATTGATCGAATTTGCTCAGACTTTATCTTTATGGTCAAACCCAAGATTTGATCTTTGATGATTGGATTAAACGACGACATCGCTTAAGCATCGTTTCCTTCGTGTAGGAATTGCTGCTAAAGAACATTTCTCGTTGCCCATGTGATGTTAAGAGATGTTTGATGCAGATGTTTGTTGTTGTGGTTCTTCGACCGATGTTTTGGTACAGACTTTTTTCCTTTTCCTTCGCCTCAGCGGAGCTTTGGTCTTGATTGGGGACTGTGTGCTCATTTTTTTGTATTTGCTTGATACTTTCTTTTTGGTTAATATAATCTTTTTTTAACATCAGTACAGACACAAGTGTTTATATACACGCGTATACATTCATCCATATGAACGCACACACACCCTACCTCTATGAGCACCTTCGAAAGACTGAGCCGGCATATCATTTTGAGATTTACGAAGTCATCGTAGGCGCCTCGTCGTCGACAGAAACGTCTATTTTCATTGAATGTGCATCACCGAAAATTCAGAAATAAATTCAGAAATAAATACGAGTATAAGGATTTAAACCCTGATGGACTGGGGATATCAGAGATTGGTTCATCAATAAAATTTGCTTTGTTTCAACCATAAAAAGATTGCATCTTACTTAGTACTACTATATTGGAAAAAAAATAAGGTGAACAGCACGTAGGCGCACCCTGCAGTCCGACGCCATAATGTGTGGTTGGGACGTGAGGTGTCGATGCCGCGATGGGACGTGAGGTGTCGACCACTGGCCCAATGCCCCTCCCACCGTGTGGCAGCTTCCAGTGGTTTCCGCAAGTGTAGTCAGTGAAGCACTCCGAGTTCTGGAAGTCTTTTCTTGATGGAAGAAGCTCTTTCGATTACAGTACTAATTTTCGCTCTAGGCTTGTCCTGAACATGAACGGGTGGAGCAAGAGCAACTTCAACGAGCCGACTCAAACAGACGGTATTTTTGTCTGCTTTTTGTTTGTTTGGATCGGCCGCTCGCCCGTCGTCCGCCTTCTTTTAATTTTGGGTCGGCAGTGTGCCCAATGGGCTGACCCATTTTATGACCGCGCGCGTTTAAGATCATGTCGTCGTCCTGGTTTTGGCGCTCCAGGGCGCGGAAAAGGTTCGCGCGCAGGGGGAAAGCGGCCTAGCACGTGCTGGTTTTGGTGTTCCAGCGCGCGGGAAAGGTTCGCGCGCGCCGCGGGCGGCGCTCGTTATAAAGAAGGCGCTCCCTTCACACTCTGTCCGCCGCCCACTCTCGCCGCCTCTGCGCCACCATGTTGATCCGCCGCCTGGGCGCTTCGGATTTTCACGGAGTCCGCGAGCGCCGCTTTGGCGCCTTCTCCTTCGAGATCTGGTTTCGCGAGAAACGTCTCGTCCTCGGCACCTTCGACACCGCACAGGAGGCGGCCCGTGCACACGACGTGGCGGCGTGGCGCCTCCTGAGGCCTCGTCGGGATATGAATTTTCCCGACGTGTCAAGCCAGCGGGCGCAAGATCTGGCGCCTCTCCCGTGGCTTTTCACTGACGAGTATCGTCGTGTCCACCGAAGGCGGCAGCGTCGCCTCGCCATCGCAGAGAAGAACGTGGAAGCCTTGGTGGTGTGGCGCGGAGGCTTCCCGCAAGACATCGTCGACGAGCGCCAGTTATACGAGCAATTGAGATCGGAGAGGGACGCGAGGAGAAGGGGGCGAGCCGCCTATCGGAAAGACAAACGTTCGCGGAAGCAGGCAACTCAATTGAAACTAAAGCTATGAGAAACGTCGGGTTGGGACTTTGAAGACGAGCAGCTTGCTGGCGCCTATCTTCAGACGTCGGAGGAGGACATTACCGAGTCGGAGTCAGAAAGCGACGAGTAGTGATCTTTTTCTTTTATCTGTGTACGCTAGAACTATCTATGTACTGAAAAAATGGCCGGCGGCGTCGGCAACGTAGCAGGCGGGCGAGGATGTGAATCCACATTGCCATCGACAAGCGGGCCCGGTGAGGAAAGAGAGTGAGCGCGCGTCCGTCTTTTGTCCGCGCCGATGCAAATCAGACTAAAAAAATAAACCAGAAATGGGTTGGCAGACGGACGAAAGCGAACACGCGTCCGCTTAAGTCGGCGTGGAGTCGGACGGCCGCGGACGAAATAGGTCGCTCCATTGAAGTTGCTCTAACCTCTGATTTTCGAAGACCACGATCTATCTAATTCATCGATCTGGCCGCGGCCTAGGAATGATGACTGATCAGCACCAATTACCGAATGATCCGCAAAATTTTGTTCTTACCGATTTTAAAGTGGACACTTCATCATGTTTTCACGTGATTCCGTGCACAATGTCAACCGCGAACGAATAACCGCACACGTCCTCCAGTCCTCCTAGACAGCCTCTAATCCAACGGCTTAATTTACACGAGCAAGTACACGATCGGGCGCCGTCACGCCACAGGTACAGGTATGAGACTAAACAAAAAGCTGGCCAACATGTGACGGATCCTCACACGATACGGTGCGCACACCGGCCCGCATGGAGACAGGCGAAACCGAAATCGAGCTTTGACTTCGGGTATCTACCAGCTCACGCCCGGGCCGTCGGATCCGTCTACGCGGCAGCTTCCCGTGCGGCGCCGGGATCCCCGAGGGAACCCGCGCGGAAGCCGCGCCACGGGGCCCGCGACACCTGTGGCACGCCGCGGCCGCGGACAGCGGCCACGTCCCGGTCGGGGCCGTCGGAATCCGACGGCGACGCCGCGCCCAAAAGGCCCCCCGATCGATTGCACGCGCATCTCCCGCTTGTCCCACTCCCCGGCTATAAAACCCCGCCCCCGCCGCGCAAACTGGCAACGACGACCCAGCCGGCAGGCAACCAAGAAACAGCTGCTGCTTTATTAGCTTCTTCCATCCATCCCAAAGATCACAGGGCGAAGAGAGGAAGGGAGTGATATTTTTCCGAGGAGGGGAGTGGAAGGAGATCGATCGGTCGAGAACCGAAGATGTGCATGGACCGATCCCCGGTGCCGGCCAAGAAGATCTGGCTCGCCATCGCCTCCCGCCTCGGCCTCCGGCCAACAGCCGGTACGCTCCAACTTCTTCTTCTTCTTAGCTCGTCGATCGTCCTCTTTCTTGCCAACGGCTGCATCTTGTCTCTCTTCGTCGTCGGCGAGTTTCTTGGATTTGTTTCTGACGGATCGGTCGGTTGCAGGGCTGAGGAAGCTGAGGAAGGAGGTGAGGACGTGCGAGTACCGCGACGTGCACATCATGTGGGAGATGCTGAGGGAGATGGACTCCCCGGTGCCCCTGGAGGAGAAGGAGGCCGCCGCCGCCGCGGCCGTCGCGGCGGCCGCCGGCGCCAGGAAGAAGAAGGCGGCGTGGAGCCGCTTCGTCTACTACTGCTGCGCCTTCTGAGCTCCACAGGATGTGATCGATGAACGCGGAAACTGGACAGCTAGCTGGCTGGAACCGCGCCGTCAGAGTTAGAGCAGGCTAGCAGAGAGGCCGTGTGTAGATAGAAACAGCACTGGCCCTCTCACAGGCTGTGCGAATAACCAAACGCGTGTGGATCCGTCCCAAATGGTCCATTGGAGATCGATCATCGTTGTGCGCAAAACAGGATTCAGATTATGAGGATGTGAATTCAGAGGATGGTGAACGAGATGTGCGGCCTACAGCCAAAGAAATCGTATTCTCTTGCCTCAAGAACCACCCTATTACCGGCACGTAGGGCTCCCTTTTCCCCGGAGCAGAGAGAAGAGAGCGATGTTTGTAGTAGTAATTCGTACAAAGAAAATTAAGAAAAAAAATCTATAACATCGGATCTTGCCCCTAAACTTGTTTGTTTGATCTAGCCAATTAATCTTCTTAAAATTGGTTTGCCTTTTCACTATTGTTTGTGGTGATGATTTGTCTCCACTGCAACGATGTCACTTGATTTTGCATGTTGTTGTTGTTTTGTTTTTCTTTGCTTTATCTTCTCTAACTCGTTGGTGATATGGTTTGAATACGTCGAAACCGGAAATAGAACATACCAGAAAGTTCTATCAAGTTGGCAATCACGGATGAAATTTAACGTTCTCGGGTACTCAATCCGTCCAACATCAAGTTTATATTGTTTCTTGTATTGCATCAGTAGAAAATACTATTAACTATGAGTAGTGCAAAAACTATGTAAAATACCATACAAATTAGGTATTAACTATGAGTAGTGTAACAACGATTGGAGAAGAACTGTAATCATTTTGATCAACTGTGGGCATGCTAATCCTTTTGACCAATTGCAAGAACAATCTTCAGCTTTCCAAATCATTTTCTTTCCATCCGTCCTCATCGTTGTCTTTTCCCCGCCCTCCCACCCCTCTTTCTTCAAGAATCTCAGGAGCTCAAAGACATCATTATTCGTTCTCATTTTCTTTTCCGATGAACTCAATTCAAGCTTCTAGTTGTGGTGCCAACCAAACTCTTCAAGCAAAGTCATCTTTGTTTGTATTTCTAAGGCACACCAGTTCAAGTATCTCTTCATATCATTTCTAGTATCTTTTCTTATCATTTCAAGTATCTCTTCATATCATGAATCAAAAATTGAAACATTGACTTTCAAGTTTAGGATTCTTCTTCGATTCACGCTCTTTCAGTTCAATGCCATTTTCCAGTGTCATTGATTCATGAACCTCAAAATTCTGAAATGACCTTGAACGAAGACTAGGAGGTTGTCACCTCATCAGGTCATTCAAGGAAACTGTGAAAGGATGATGAGCACAAGATGAGAGTATAGTTTCTCTTTACAATCATCATTCCAAATGGATTTTATTTTGAGTGGATCCATAACCCATATGTCATCCCATGATCTTACATGGCTTTTCAAATCTTTTCTAGAAGATTCTTGACGTCGGGTCTTTGTTCAGTGTATCCTATCATAGAGATCTAAATGATTTTTGAAGATTAGGTTGTCATATCCTTCAAGCCTTTTGTTCCAAGTATTTCTCAAATCTTTTCCAAGCTTGACGTCAGGATGAGTTCCATCAGTCGGTTGTCTTCTCCAAGATTGCTTTTCAAATCCTTTTTCATCTTTGTTCTTATTTTTTCTCTTTTCACCATTCCAGAGTATCTCAGCAAATTTTTATTTGGGTTCCTCGACAACGTTCTCAGCACTAGAAGACCGAAGAAGAGTTTGCTCTTGATATCTGTCAATTCTCTTAAAGATTCGTGGATTCAACTTTGTGTTTCATTTCCAAGTGTGATTCTGGTTGTCAGAAGTCTTTGTGTTTTCATTAGTATACCAAAGAAGATACCGCGAGGGAATTGGATGCAGATATCTATGAGAATTGATAGTATAAACTTTAATATTTGGATTAGCAATATGAGAATCTTGGAATCAAAGGTACTTAGGCTTGCCTATGCACTTGGGTGAATCAAATAAGCGGGAGTTCGAGTATCTGAAGGAGAAGGTGTGGTCTAGGATCCAGGGCTGGAAAGAAAAACTCTTGTCAAAGGTCGGTAAAGAAATTTCGATCAAGGCCATTACCAAGGATATACCTACGTATGATATGTCTTGTTTCGACCTTGCGAAGGCATTGTGTAAGGAGATTGGCAAATTAATCTGTCTGTGCTGGTGGAGCCAACAGGAAGATGAACACAAGTGTCATTGGATTAGTTGGGAACGCATGACACGGTCAAAGAAAGATGGAGGGTTTGCTTTTCGGGATCTGCACATGTTTAATATGGCTATGATGGCTCGCCAAGGATGGCATCTCTTGCAAAACCTAGATACTCTATGTGGTAAGGTGCTAAAAGCGAAGTATTTCCTAGATTCATCGGTCCTTGAGGCATTAGGGCATCTCCAAGGCGGACATGCAAACCGTCCGGACCACGCTGTCCGGACTGAGGAAGCCATCCAACGCAGGACTGTATAAGTCCGCGGGGTGGTCCGGGCGTGATTTCTCCCGCAAATTGGAGACAAAGTGGGTGGAGGTTTGCGGGAGTCCAGACACCCAAAACTTAGGACTCCGACACCCCCGACCCACCTAATCCCCCTCTTGGTCCCATTTCCTTTCACTCCGCCTCTTCTCTTCCTTTCTTTGCATCCGCACCCTCCACCCCCGCTACCGTTGTTGTTCTTCTCCGGTCGCCACAAAGGCATTGTCGGATGTCCGCAACCAACACCAACGCGCCCGCTCGCTGTTCCAACGAAGCTTTCCACCCTGGAGCCGTTTGTACCCAGGTATGCTCCGCTCCCTATCGACGACTTCCATGGAGGACACCACGCCCGACATGTGTTCGGTAAAATGCCATTGAGCTTATTTTCAAATTCTATGTAATTTTTTAGAGTACGAAGGATGATGAGCTACTCGGCTATGGAGGATAAGTTGTTGTGCGATGCGTGGCTAGCCGTATCTACGGATTTCGTATGCAGGAGCAAAGGGGAGCCATTCTCGGAGCAAATGCATGAAAAGTTTCACGCACAAAAGCACATTGCGCCCTACGACATGTACAACATTCAACCACACTACATGAGGTGGTTGTTGTATCGTTGGCACGCTATCCAGATTAGCTTCACCAAGTTTTGCGATGTGGTTCGTCAGTTTAAGGCAAGGTGGCCATTGCACGCGGCAGAGGACGAGATCGTAAATTTTTCTTCCTCTTGCTCAACTTGTTGATTGATTCATTCTCTTAGTGTTGGTCTACAGGTTATATGTAGCCCGCGCGCACTGTCGTGGTGTACCATAGGGTTGAGGGGCGGCCATTTACATGCACACATTGTTGGATAAAGCTGAAGGGGAGTATGTGCTGGAATTTTGTCTATTTTGGGCCTAGCCCAATAGCAGTTTCAGAAATTCCTAGTAAATCCTAGAGGCCCACGCAACCCACTCATGCAAGGCAAGAGGTGGAACTAAAGTTTAGTCCCACATTGATAGTTTGGAGGGAGTTGGACCTCCTTATAAGAGAGGTTCTTTCCCCACTTGTATGAGCATGAGAACAAGAGGGATATCCACGCGCGCTCCTCCTCCGCCGGCCACCTCGCGATGACGCGCCGCGGGTTGCGGGAATGAGCCGAGCCGATATCTAAATTTTTGCCACGCACTACGGGTATACGAAAGGCCACTCGGGAGCTGGAATTTTTTTTGTTGTACTGGATATTGAATACGAACGCTGCACCCTTCGGCTGCTGCCCATTCGGTTCCTCTTCCGCGTTCCCTTCAGCTTCCGGCGCAGCCTCTCGCCTCCTTCTCTCGTGCCTATAAAAGGGAGGTCGCTCCTCTCAGAGAGACGCACCAGAGCTTCTCCTTCCTCTCGCCACCGGTTCCAATCTCTGAGCTACTGCTGTCTTCCTCATCCCGGCTTGCGGCCTGCACCGCGAGTCGGGACAGTAGGCCTCCGAAACCGCACCTCTTTGAGTCATGTACGGGAGAAGGGTGATAAGGTTTTTGGGGAGCGCTTCGCGCGACTACTGACTTCCTCATCACGGGCTCCGACGGCTACTTCCCTGACGACAACTTCTTCCCCGACGTTGACAACCTCATCAACGACATGGCTGGAGAGGATGTTGACCCCAAGTCCAGTGCTTCTACTGCTGTCCCGTACGTGTTCTTGCTATTTCTATTAGAAGTCCTGCCACGGTTCTTTGCTCTAGTCTCTGCCCTACATATGTTAGATTCCACTTCATATATGAAACTTGTCCTACTGTCTGTTATAGATGTGTTTAGTTCAAGTTCATATATGCAGATGCTATTTACCTTCTCTCTGTCAGATTGCATGGCTTGCTTTATCTCTGCTATATTAGTCATGATTTATTTACTATTTTCGTTAATAAAATCATTCGGTAAATTGCTCATATTTCCAACAATCCAAAAACCTTATGATAGGCAATTTACCCCGAGTGGTTTTGCTGCTTCCATGAAACCTCCTATGTTTGAGGGTATCCACTATAAGAGGAGCAGTCTTATGGTTTCAAACCATGAGTTGCTATGACGCCACTCTCGGCAAACCTGAAGGAGAGCTTGATGCTCAACAGGCACAAACTTTTCAGAAAATGGATACTCTATTTAAGGCTGCTCTCTTGAGTGTTCTTGGTGAGAATATATGATGCTTATGCGTCAATTGATAATAGAAAAGATATGTGGGACACACTCGAGGCCAAGTTTGGGGTCTCGGATGCTGGCACTGAGCTGTACATCATGGAGCAATTCTATGATTACAGGATGACTGAAGAGCGCTCCGTGGTTGAGCAAGCTCATGAGATTGATACGTCTCCAACGTATCTATAATTTTTGATTGTTCCATGCTACTATATTATCAACCTTGGATGTTTATATGCATTTATATGCTATTTTATATGATTTTTGGGACTAACCTATTAACCTAGAGCCCAGTGCCAGTTTCTGTTTTTTCCTTGTTTTAGAGTATCACTGAAAAGGAAAATCAAACGGAGTCCAATTGACCTGAAACTTCACGGAACTTATTTTTGGAAAGAAAGCAACCCGGGAGACTTGGAGTCCACGTAAGGGGAGCAACGAGGAAAGCCACGAGGCAGGGGGCGCGCCCACCCCCCCTGGGCGCGCCCTCCACCCTCGTGGGCCCCTCGTGGCCCCCCTGACGTACTTCTTCCGCCTATATATTTCCATATACCCTAAAACGATCGAGGAGCACAATAGATCGGGAGTTCCACCGCCAGAAGCCTCCATAGCCACCGAAAACCAATCTAGACCCGTTCCGGCACCCTGCCGGAGGGGGCAATCCCTCTCCGGCGGCCATCTTCATCATCCCGGTGCTCTCCATGATGAGGAGGGAGTAGTTCTCCCTCGAGGTTGAGGGTATGTACCAGTAGCTATGTGTTTGATCTCTCTCTCTCGTGTTCTTGAGGTGATACGATCTTGATGTATCGCGAGCTTTGCTATTATATTTGGATCCTATGATGTTTCTTCCCCCCTCTACTCTCTTCTAATGGATTGAGTTTCCTCTTTGAAGTTATCTTATCGGATTGAGTCTTTAAAGATTTGAGAACACTTTATGTATGTCTTGCCGTGCGTATCTGTGGTGACAATGGGATATCACGTGATTCACTTGATGTATGTTTTGGTGATCGACTTGCGGGTTCCGCCCATGAACCTATGCATAGGGGTTGGCACACGTTTTCATCGTGATTCTCCGGTAGAAACTTAGGGGCACTCTTTGAGGTTCTATGTGTTGGTTGAATAGATGAATCTGAGATTGTGTGATGCATATCGTATAATCATACCCACGGATACTTGAGGTGACATTGGAGTATCTAGGTGGCATTAGGGTTTTGGTTGATTTGTGTCTTAAGGTGTTATTCTAGTACGAACTCTAGGGCTGTTTGTGACACTTATAGGAATAGCCCAACTGATTGATTGGAAAGAATAACTTTGAGGTGGTTTCGTACCCTACCATAATCTCTTCGTTTGTTCTCCGCTATTAGTGACTTTGGAGTGACTCTTTGTTGCATGTTGAGGGATAGCTATGTGACCCAATTATGTTATTATTGTTGAGAGGACTCGCACTAGTGCAAGTATGAACCCTAGGCCTTGTTTCCTAACATTGCAATACCGTTTGTGCTCACTTTTATCATTAGTTACCTTGCTGTCTTTATATTTTCAGATTACAAAAACTATTATCTACTATCCATATTGCACTTGTATCACCATCTCTTCGCCGAACTAGTGCACCTATACAATTTACCATTGTATTAGGTGTGTTGGGTACACAAGAGACTCTTTGTTATTTGGTTGCAGGGTTGCTTGAGAGAGACCATCTTCATCCTACGCCTCCTACGGATTGATAAACCTTAGGTCATCCACTTGAGGGAAATTTGCTACTGTCCTACAAACCTCTACACTTGGAGGCCCAACAACGTCTACAAGAAGAAGGTTGTGTAGTAGACATCAGAGATACAGTCATTTGCTAGAGAACTTGAGCACTTCAATTGTATGCTACCAGACAAGTTTGTTGCCGGAGGTATCATTACTAAGCTTCCTCCTTCATGGAGGAACTTTGCTACCTTACTGAAGCATAAGAGATAGGAGTTTTCCGTTTCGGATCTCATTGGTACTCTTGATGTGGAAGAAAAGGTGAGAGCAAAGGACACACATGCTCGAGGTATTGAGGGAGGATCTAGTGCCAATCTGGTACAGAAGAAGAACTTCCAGCCTCACAAGTTCAAGAACAAGGGCAAGTTTAATGGTAAAGCAAAGTTTGATGGGAAGAACAAGGTTGTGCAACACACGAACTTCAAGAAGAAGAATGACAAGAAGAAAGGTGTTTGTCATGTGTGTGGGGATCCTGGTCATTGGGCTCCTAGTTGCCCTAATCATTATGGCAAGCGTCATCCTGGGAAAGGTGGCAAGACCGCTAATGTTGTCATTGGAGACATTGACATGAAGGATGCTGGGTATGGTATATTTCCCACTATTCTTTCAGTATGCCATTCTCCTGATTGGTTGATTGACACGGGTGCTAATGTGCATGTATGCGGTGATATTTCCATGTTTTCATCTTATCAGACCGCAGGGACTTCAACCGTGTTGATGGGCAACGGTTCAAGTGCTTCTGTTCATGGTGTTGGCATGGTCGATCTGAAGTTTACTTCGGGGAAGATCGTGCGGCTGAAGAACGTGCATTATGTCCCCTCCATCAATAAAAATCTTGTTAGCGGATCTCTTCTGTGTAGAGATGGCTATAAGCTTGTCTTTGAGTCGAATAAATTTGTAATATCCAAGTATGGAACCTTTGTTGGTAAAGGCTATGAGTCAGGAGGCCTATTTCGTTTATCCTTATCAGACGTTTGCAATAAAGTTGTTAATCATGTTTGAAAAAATAGTGAATCAAATGTGTGGCATTCACGTCTTTGTCATGTTAACTTTGGTTGCATGTCGCAACTAGCTAAGTTGAAATTGATCCCTAGTTTCACCACTATCAAGGGATCTAAGTGTCAAGTTTGTGTGCAAGCTAAGCAACCTCATAAGTCTCACACAACTGTGGAAACGAGAAATCTTGCACCACTAGAGCTCATATATTAAGATCTATGTGAAATGAATGGTGTTTTGACAAAAGGTGGAAAGAAATATTTCATGACGTTAATTGACGACTCCACTAGATACTGTCGTGTGTATCTTCTGAAATCTAAGGATGAGGCTTTGAACTTTTTCAAGATCTATAAAGCTGAAGTGGAAAACCAACTTGATCGAAAAATCAAGAGGCTTAGGTCCGACCGTGGTGGAGAGTATTTTTTCCAATGAATTTGATGCTTTTTGTGCGGAACATGGTATAATCCATGAGAGGACGCCTCCTTATTCACCTCAGTCAAATGGGGTGGCTGAAAGAAAGAACCATACTCTAACTGATTTGGTTAACACCATGTTATACACATCGGGTCTCTCCAAGGCATGGTGGGGGGCGATATTGACGACATGTCATGTCCTAAACCGAGTTCCCACAAAGAACAAAGAGATAACTCCATTCGAGGAATGGGAGAAGAAAAGGTTAAAACTCTCTTATCTACGAACATGGGGTTTTTTGGCGAAAGTCAATGTTCCAATTCCAAAGAAGCGGAAGCTTGGACCAAAGACTGTGGATTGTGTTTTCCTGGGATATGCTTTTCATAGCATTGGCTATAGATTCTGAAGGAAATATGCCCTAGAGGCAATAATAAAGTTATTATTTATTTCCTTATATCATGATAACTGTTTATTATTCATGCTAGAATTGTATTAACCGGAAACATAATACATGTGTGAATACATAGACAAACAGAGTGTCACTAGTATGCCTCTACTTGACTAGCTCGTTGATCGAAGATGGTTATGTTTCCTAACCATAGACATGAGTTGTCATTTGATTAACGGGATCACATCATTAGGAGAATGATGTGATTGACTTGACCCATTCCGTTAGCATAGCACTTGATCATTTAGTTTGTTGCTATTGCTTTCTTCATGACTTATACATGTTCCTATAACTATGAGATTATGCAACTCCCGTTTACCGGAGGAACACTTTGTGTGCCACCAAACGTCACAACGTAACTGGGTGCTCCGAAGGTACTTGTTGGGTTGGCGTATTTCGAGATTAAGATTTGTCACTCCGATTGTCGGAGAGGTATCTCTGGGCCCTCTCGGTAATGCACATCACTTAAGCCTTGCAAGCATTGCAACTAATGAGTTAGTTGCAGGATGATGTATTACGGAACGAGTAAAGAGACTTGCCGGTAACGAGATTGAACTAGGTATTGAGATACCGACGATCGAATCTCGGGCAAGTAACATACCGATGACAAAGGGAACAATGTATGTTGTTATGCGGTCTGACCGATAAAGATCTTCGTAGAATATGTGGGAGCCAATATGAGCATCCAGGTTCCGCTATTGGTTATTGACCGGAGACGTGTCTCGGTCATGTCTACATTGCTCTCGAACCCGTAGGGTCTGCACGCTTAAGGTTTCGATGACAGTTATATTATGAGTTTATGAGTTTTGATGTACCGAAGGAGTTTGGAGTCCCGGATGAGATCGGGGACATGACGGGGAGTCTCGAAATGGTCGAGACGTAAAGATCGATATATTGGACGACTATATTCGGACATCGGAAAGGTTCCGAGTGATTCGGGTATTTTTCGGAGTACCGGAGAGTTACGGGAATACGTATTGGGCCTTATTGGGCCATACGGGAAAGAAGGAAAAGGGCCTCAAGGGTGGCCGCACCCCTTCCCTTGGTCTGGTCCGAATTCTACTAGGGAAGGGGGGCGCCCCTTCCTCCCTTCTCCTTTTCCCTTCCTTTTTTCCTATTCCATATGGGAGGTGGAATCCTACTAGGACTAGGGAGTCCTAGTAGGACTCCACACTTGGCGCGCCCCCTCCTAGGGCCGGCCTCCTCCTCCCTCGCTCCTTTATATACAGGTGCAGGGGGCACCCCGAAGACACAACAATTAATCATTGATCTCTTAGCCGTGTGCGGTGCCCCCGTCCACCATAATCCTTGATAATATTGTAGTGGTGCTTAGGCGAAGCCCTACGATGGTAGAACATCAAGATCGTCACCACGCTGTCGTGCTGACAGAACTCTTCCCCGACACTCTGCTGGATCGGAGTCCGGGGATCGTCATCGAGTTGAACGTGTGCTAGAACTCGGAGGTGTCGTAGTTTTGGTGCTTGATCGGTCGGGCCGTGAAGACGTACGACTACATCAACCGCGTTGTGCTAACTCTTCCGCTTTCGGTCTACGAGGGTACGTAGACAACACTCTCCCCTCTCGTTGCTATGCATCACCATGATCTTGCGTGTGCGTAGGAAATTTTTGAAATTACTACGTTCCCCAACAGTGGTATCAAAGCCTAAGTTTTATGCGTTGATGTTATGCACGAGTAGAACACAAGTGAGTTGTGGGTGATATAAGTCATACTGCTTACCAGCATGTCATACTTTGGTTCGGCGGTATTGTTGGATGAAGCGGCCCGGACCGACATTACGCGTACGCTTACTCGAGACTGGTTCTACCGACGTGTTTTGCACACAGGTGGCTGGCGGGTGTCAGTTTCTCCAACTTTAGTTGAACCAAGTGTGGCTACGCCCGGTCCTTGCGAAGGTTAAAACAACACCAACTTGACAAACTATCATTGTGGTTTTGATGCGTAGGTAAGAACAGTTCTTGCTAAGCCCGTAGCAGCCACATAAACTTGCAACAACAAAGTAGAGGACGTCTAACTTGTTTTTGCAGGGTATGTTGTGATGTGATATGGTCAAGACATGATGCTAAATTTTATTGTATGAGATTATCATGTTTTGAAACCAAGTTATCGGCAACTGGCAGGAGCCATATGGTTGTCGCTTTATTGTATGCAATGCAATCGCGCTGTAATGCTTTACTTTATCACTAAGCGGTAGCGATAGTCGTGGAAGCATAAGATTGGCGAGATGACAATGATGCTACGATGGAGATCAAGGTGTCACGCCGATGACGATGGTGATCATGATGGTACTTCGGAGATGGAGATCACAAGTACAAGATGATGATGGCCATATCATATCACTTATATTGATTGATTGCATGTGATGTTTATCTTTTATGCATCTTATCTTGATTTGATTGACGGTAGCATCATAAGATGACCCCTCACTAAATTATCAAAGTATAAGTGTTCTCCCTGAGTATGCACCGTTGCGAAAGTTCTTCGTGCTGAGACACCACGTGATGATCGGGTGTGATAGGCTCTACGTTCAAATACAATGGGTGCAAAACAGTTGCACACGTGGAATACTCAGGTTAAGCTTGACGAGCCTAGCATATAACAGATATGGCCTCGGAACACGGAGACCGAAAGGTCAAACTATTGGGTTTCGTAGTAATTTCAAAAAATTTCCTACGCTCACGCAAGATCATGTGATGCATAGCAACGAGATGGGAGAGTGTTGTCTACGAACCCACGCAGACCGACTGCGGAAGCGTTGACGCAACATAGAGGAAGTAGTCGTACGTCTTCACGATCCAACCGATCAAGCACCGAAACTACGGCACCTCCGAGTTCGAGCACACATTCAGCTCGATGATGATCCCCGGACTCCGATCCAGCAAAGTGTCGGGGAAGAGTTCCGTCAGCACGACGGCGTGGTGACGATCTTGATGTACTACAGCAGCAGGGCTTCGCCTAAACTCCGCTACAGTATTATCGAGGACTATGGTGGCTGGGGGCACCGCACACGGCTAAGGAATAGATCACGTGGATCAACTTGTGTGTTCTAGGGTGCCTCTACATCAGTATATAAAGGACCAAAGGGGGGGAAGTCTGGCCGGCCATAGGAGGCGCGCCAGGAGAGTCCTACTCCCTCTGGGAGTAGGATTCCCCCCCCCCCCAATCCTAGTTGGAATAGGATTCACGGAGGGGGAAAAGAGAGAGAGGGGCCCGGCCACCTCTCCTAGTCCTAATAGGACTAAGGGAAGGGGGAGGCGCACAACCCATGTAGGGCTGCCTCTTCTCTTTTCCACTAAGGCCCATCATGGCCCATTTAGCTCCCGGGGGGTTCCGGTAACCTTCCCGGTACTCCAGTAAAATCCCGATTTCACCCGGAACACTTCCGATATCCAAACATAGGCTTCCAATATATTAATCTTTACGTCTCGACCATTTCGAGACTCCTCTTCATGTCCGTGATCACATCCAGGACTCCGAACAACCTTCGGTACATCAAAATGCATAAACTCATAATATAACTGTCATCGTAACCTTAAGCGTGCGGACCCTACGGGTTCGAGAACAATGTAGACATGACCGAGACATGTCTTCGGTCAATAACCAATAGTGGGACCTGGATGCCCATATTGGCTCCTACATATTCTATGAAGATCTTTATCGGTCAGACCGCATAACAACATACGATGTTCCCTTTGTCATCGGTATGTTACTTGCCCGAGATTCGATCGTCGGTATCCAATACCTAGTTCAATCTCATTACCGGCAAGTCTCTTTACTCGTTCTGTAATACATCATCCCGCAACTAACTCATTAGTTGCAATGCTTGCAAGGCTTATGTGATGTGCATTTCCGAGAGGGCCCAGAGATACCTCTCCGACAATCGGAGTGACAAAACCTAATCTCGAAATACGCCAACCCAACATCTACCTTTGGAGACACCTGTAATGCTCCTTTATAATCACCCAGTTACGTTGTGACGTTTGGTAGCACCCAAAGTGTTCCTCCGGCAAACGGGAGTTGCATAATCTCATAGTTATAGGAACATGTATAAGTCATGAAGAAAGCAATAGCAACATACTAAACGATCGGGTGCTAAGCTAATGGAATGGGTCATGTCAATCAGATCATTCAACTAATGATGTGACCTCGTTAATCAGATAACAACTCATTGTTCATGGTTAGGAAACATAACCATCTTTGATTAACGAGCTAGTCAAGTAGAGGCATACTAGTGACACTTTGTTTGTCTATGTATTCACACATGTATTATGTTTCCGGTTAATACAATTCTAGCATGAATAATAAACATTTATCATGATTATAAGGAAATAAATAATAACTTTATTATTGCCTCTAGGGCATATTTCCTTCAGTCTCCCACTTGCACTAGAGTCAATAATCTAGATTACACTGTAATGATTCTAACACCCATGGAGCCTTGGTGCTGATCATGTTTTGCTCGTGGAAGAGGCTTAGTCAATGGGTCTGCAACATTCAGATCCGTATGTATCTTGCAAATCTCTATGTCTCCCACCTGGACTAGATCCCGGATGGAATTGAAGCGTCTCTTGATGTGCTTGGTTCTCTTGTGAAATCTGGATTCCTTTGCCAAGGCAATTGCACCAGTATTGTCACAAAAGATTTTCATTGGACCCGATGCACTAGATATGACACCTAGATCGGATATGAACTCCTTCATCCAGACTCCTTCATTTGCTGCTTCCGAAGCAGCTATGTACTCCGCTTCACATGTAGATCCCGCTACGACGCTTTGTTTAGAACTGCACCAACAGACAGCTCCACCGTTTAATGTAAACACGTATCCAGTTTGCGATTTAGAATCGTCTGGATCAGTGTCAAAGCTTGCATCAACGTAACCTTTTACGACGAGCTCTTTGTCACCTCCATATACGAGAAGCATATCCTTAGTCCTTTTCAGGTATTTCAGGATGTTCTTGACCGCTGTCCAGTGATCCACTCCTGGATTACTTTGGTACCTCCCTGCTAGACTTATAGCAAGGCACACATCAGGTCTGGTACACAGCATTGCATACATGATAGATCCTATTGCTGATGCATAGGGAACATCTTTCATATTCTCTCTATCTTCTGCAGTGGTCGGGCATTGAGTCTTACTCAATTTCACACCTTGTAACATAGGCAAGAATCCTTTCTTTGATTGATCCATTTTGAACTTCTTCAAAATTTTGTCAAGGTATGTTGTTTGTGAAAGTCCAATTAAGCGTCTTGATCTATCTCTATAGATCTTTATGCCTAATATGTAAGCAGCTTCACCAAGGTCTTTCATTGAAAAACTCTTATTCAAGTATCCCTTTATGCTATCCAGAAATTCTATATTATTTCCAATTAACAATATGTCATCCACATATAATATCAGAAATGCTATAGAGCTCCCACTCACTTTCTTGTAAATACAGGCTTCTCCGAAAGTCTGTATAAAACCAAATGCTTTGATCACACTATCAAAATGTTTATTCCAACTCCGAGAGGCTTGCACTAGTCCATAAATGGATCGCTGGAGCTTGCACACTTTGTTAGCTCCCTTTGGATCGACAAAACCTTCTGGTTGCATCATATACAACTCTTCTTCCAGAAATCCATTCAGGAGTGCAGTTTTGACATCCATCTGCCAAATTTCATAATCATAAAATGCGGCAATTGCTAACATGATTCGGACAGACTTAAGCATTGCTACGGGTGAGAAGGTCTCATCGTAGTCAATCCCTTGAACTTGCCGAAAACCTTTTGCAACAAGTCGAGCTTTGTAGACAGTAACATTACCGTCAGCGTCAGTCTTCTTCTTGAAGATCCATTTATTCTCAATTGCTTGCCGATCATCGGGCAAGTCAACCAAAGTCCATACTTTGTTCTCATACATGGATCCCATCTCAGATTTCATGGCTTCAAGCCACTTTGCGGAATCTGGGCTCACCATCGCTTCTTCATAGTTCATAGGTTCATCATGATCTAATAACATGACTTCCAGAACAGGATTGCCGTACCACTCTGGTGCGGATCTTACTCTGGTTGATCTACGAGGTTCAGTAGTATCTTGTTCTGAAGTTTCATGATCATCATCATTAGCTTCCTCACTGACTGGTGTAGGTGTCGCAGAAACAGTTTTCTGTGATGTACTACTTTCCAATAAGGGAGCAGGTACAGTTACCTCGTCAAGCTCTACTTTCCTCCCACTCACTTCTTTCGAGAGAAACTCCTTCTCCAGAAAGTTTCCGAATTTAGCAACAAAAGTCTTGCCTTCGGATCTGTGATAGAAGGTGTATCCAATAGTTTCCTTTGGATATCCTATGAAGACACATTTCTCCGATTTGGGTTCGAGCTTATCAGGTTGAAGTTTTTTCACATAAGCATTGCAGCCCCAAACTTTCAGAAACGACAACTTTGGTTTCTTGCCAAACCACAGTTCATAAGGCGTCATCTCAACGGATTTTGATGGTGCCCTATTTAACGTGAATGCGGCCGTCTCTAGAGCGTATCCCCAAAACGATAGCGTTAAATTAGTAAGAGACATCATAGATCGCACCATATCTAGTAAAGTACGATTACGACGTTCGGACACACCATTACGCTGTGGTGTTCCGGGTGGAATGAGTTGCGAAACTATTCCACAATTTTTCAAATGTACACCAAACTCGTAACTCAAATATTCTCCTCCACGATCAGATCGTAGAAACTTTATTTTCTTGTTACGATGATTTTCAACTTCACTCTGAAATTCCTTGAACTTTTCAAATGTTTCAGACTTATGTTTCATTAAGTAGATATACCCATATCTGCTTAAATCATCTATGAAGGTGAGAAAATAACGATATCCGCCACGAGCCTCAATATTCATCGGACCACATACATCTGTATGTATGATTTCCAACAAATCTGTTGCTCTCTCCATAGTACCGGAGAACGATGTTTTGGTCATCTTGCCCATGAGGCACGGTTCGCAAGTACCAAGTGATTCATAATCAAGTGGTTCCAAAAGTCCATCAGAATGGAGTTTCTTCATGCGCTTTACACCGATATGACCTAAACGGCAGTGCCACAAATAAGTTGCACTCTCATTATCAACTCTGCATCTTTTGGCTTCAACATTATGAATATGTGTGTTACTACTATCGAGATTCAACAAGAATAGACCACTCTTCAAGGGTGCATGACCATAAAAGATATTACTCATATAAATAGAACAACCATTATTCCCTGATTTAAATGAATAACCGTCTCGCATCAAACAAGATCCAGATATAATGTTCATGCTTAACACTGGCACCAAATAACAATTATTTAGGTCTAATACTAATCCCGAAGGTAGATGTAGAGTTAGCATGCCGACTGCGATCACATCGACTTTGGAACCGTTTCCCACGCGCATCGTCACCTCGTCCTTAACCAATCTTCGCTTGATCCGTAGTCCCTGTTTCGAGTTGCAAATATTAGCAACAGAACCAGTATCAAATACCCAGGTGCTACTACGAGCATTAGTAAGGTACACATCAATAACATGTATATCACATATACCTTTGTTCACCTTGCTATCCTTCTTATCCGCCAAATAACTGGGGGCTGTTCCGCTTCCAGTGACCAGTCTGCTTGCAATAGAAGCACTCAGTTTCAGGCTTAGGTCCAGGTTTGGGTTTCTTCTCTTGAGTAGCAACTTGCTTGCCGCTCTTTTTGAAGTTCCCCTTCTTCTTCCCTTTGCCCTTTTTCTCGAAACTAGTGGTCTTGTTGACCATCAACACTTGATGCTCCTTCTTGATTTCTACCTTCGCAGCTTTCAGCATCGCGAAGAGCTCGGGAATAGTCTTGTTCATCCCTTGCATATTATAGTTCATCACGAAGCTCTTGTAGCTTGGTGGCAGTGATTGAAGAATTCTGTCAATGACGCTATCATCTGGAAGATTAACTCCCAATTAAATCAAGTGATTATTATACCCAGACATTTTGAGTATATGCTCACTGACAGAACTGTTCTCCTCCATCTTGCAGCTATAGAACTTATTGGAGACTTCATATCTCTCAATCCGGGCATTTGCTTGAAATATTAACTTCAACTCCTGAAACATCTCATATGCTCTATGACTTTCAAAACGTCGTTGAAGTCCCGATTCTAAGCCGTAAAGCATGGCACACTGAACTATCGAGTAGTCATCAGCTTTGCTCTGCCAGACGTTCATAACATCTGCCGTTGCTCCTGCAGCAGGCCTGGCACCCAGCGGTGCTTCCAGGACGTAATTCTTCTGTGCAGCAATGAGGATAATCCTCAAGTGACGGACCCAGACCGTGTAATTGCTACCATCATCTTTCAACTTTGCTTTCTCAAGGAACGCATTAAAATTCAACGGAACAACAGCACGAGCCATCTATCTACAATCAAACATAAACAAGCAAGATACTAATCAGGTACTAAGTTTCATGATAAATTTAAGTTCAGTTAATCAAGTTAAAGAACTCCCACTTAGATAGACATCCCTCTAATCCTCTAAGTGATTACGTGATCCAAATCAACTAAACCATAACCGATCATCACGTGAGATGGAGTAGTTTTCAATGGTGAACATCGTTATGTTGATCATATCTACTATATGATTCACGTTCGACCTTTCGGTCTCCGTGTTCCGAGGCCATATCTGTATATGCTTGGCTCGTCAAGTATAACCTGAGTATTCCGCATGTGCAACTGTTTTGCACTGTTGTATTTGAACGTAGAACCTATCACACCCGATCATCACGTGGTGTCTCAGCACGAAGAACTTTCGCAACAGTGCATACTCAGGGAGAACACTTCTTGATAATTAGTGAGAGATCATCTTATAATGCTACCGTCAATCAAAGCAAGATAAGATGCATAAAAGGATAAACATCACATGCAATCAATATAAGTGATATGATATGGTCATCATCATCTTGTGCTTGTGATCTCCATCTCCGAAGCACCGTCGTGATCACCATCGTCACCGGTGTGACACCTTGATCTCCATCATAGCATCGTTGTCGTCTCGCCAAGCTTATGCTTCCACGACTATCACTACCGCTTAGTAATAAACTAAAGCATTACATCGCGATTTCATTGCATACAATAAAGTGACAACCATATGGCTCCTGCCAGTTGCCGATAACTCGGTTACAAAACATGATCATCTCATACAATAAAATTCAGCATCATGTCTTGACCATATCACATCACAACATGCCCTGCAAAAACAAGTTAGACGTCCTCTACTTTGTTGTTGCAAGTTTTACGTAACTGCTACGGGCTTAAGCAAGAACTAATCTCACCTACGCATCAAAACCACAACGATAGTTTGTCAAATAGACTCCATTTTAACCTTCGCAAGGACCGGGCGTAGCCATACTTGGTTCAACTAAAGTTGGAGAGACAGTCGCCCGCAAGCCACCTATGTGCAAAGCACGTCGGGGGAACCGGTCTCGCGTAAGCGTACGCGTAAGGTTGGTCCAGGTCGTCTCGTCCAACAATGCCGCCGAACCAAAGTATGACATGCTGGTAGGCAGTATGACTTATATCGCCCACAACTCACTTGTGTTCTACTCGTGCATATAACATCAACATAAATAACCTAGGCTCGGATGCCACTGTTGGGTTTCGTAGTAATTTCAAAAAATTTCCTACGCTCACGCAAGATCATGTGATGCATAGCAACGAGATGGGAGAGTGTTGTCTACGTACCCACGCAGACCGACTGCGGAAGCGTTGACGCAATGTAGAGGAAGTAGTCGTACGTCTTCACGATCCAACCGATCAAGCACCGAAACTACATCACCTCCGAGTTCGAGCACACGTTCAGCTCGATGACGATCCCCGGACTCCGATCCAGCAAAGTGTCGGGGAAGAGTTCCGTCAGCACGACAGCGTGGTGACGATCTTGATGTATTACAGCAGCAGGGCTTCGCCTAAACTCCGCTACAGTATTATCGAGGACTATGGTGGCTGGGGGCACCGCACACGGCTAAGGAATAGATCACGTGGATCAACTTGTGTGTTCTAGGGTGCCTCTACCTCAGTAAATAAAGGACCAAAGGGGGGAAGGCTGGCCGGCCATAGGAGGCGCGCCAGGAGAGTCCTACTCCCTCTGGGAGTAGGATTCCCCCCCCCCCCCAATCTTAGTTGGAATAGGATTCGCAGAGGGGGAAAAGAGAGAGGGGGGCCGGCCACCTCTCCTAGTCCTAATAGGACTAGGGGAAGGGGGAGGCGCACGGCCCATGTAGGGCTGCCTCTTCTCTTTTCCACTAAGGCCCATCATGGCCCATTTAGCTCCCGGGGGGTTCCGGTAACCTTCCCGGTACTCCAGTAAAATCCCGATTTCACCCGGAACACTTCCGGTATCCAAACATAGGCTTCCAATATATCAATCTTTATGTCTCGACCATTTCGAGACTCCTCGTCATGTCCGTGATCACATCCGGGACTCCGAACAACCTTCGGTACATCAAAATGCATAAACTCATAATATAACTATCATCGTAACCTTAAGCGTGCGGACCCTACGGGTTCGAGAACAATGTAGACATGACCGAGACATGTCTCCGGTCAATAACCAATAGCGGGACCTGGATGCCCATATTGGCTCCTACATATTCTATGAAGATCTTTATCGGTCAGACCGCATAACAACATACGTTGTTCCCTTTGTCATCGGTATGTTACTTGCCCGAGATTCGATCGTCGGTATCCAATACCTAGTTCAATCTCGTTACCAGCAAGTCTCTTTACTCGTTCTGTAATACATCATCCCGCAACTAACTCATTAGTTGCAATGCTTGCAAGGCTTATGTGATGTGCATTATCGAGAGGGCCCAGAGATACCTCTCCGACAATCGGAGTGACAAAACCTAATCTCGAAATACGCCAACCCAACATCTACCTTTGGAGACACCTGTAATGCTCCTTTATAATCACCCAGTTACGTTGTGACGTTTGGTAGCACCCAAAGTGTTCCTCCGGCAAACGGGAGTTGCATAATCTCATAGTTATAGGAACATGTATAAGTCATGAAGAAAGCAATAGCAACATACTAAACGATCGGGTGCTAAGCTAATGGAATGGGTCATGTCAATCAGATCATTCAACTAATGATGTGACCTCGTTAATCAAATAACAACTCATTGTTCATGGTTAGGAAACATAACCATCTTTGATTAACGAGCTAGTCAAGTAGAGGCATACTAGTGACACTTTGTTTGTCTATGTATTCACACATGTATTATGTTTCCGGTTAATACAATTCTAGCATGAATAATAAACATTTATCTTGATTATAAGGAAATAAATAATAACTTTATTATTGCCTCTAGGGCATATTTCCTTCACAAACGTGAATCATATAGTAGATATGATCAACATAGTGATGTTCACCATTGAAACTACTCCATCTCACTTGATGATCCGACATGGTTTAGTTGATTTGGATCACGTGATCACTTAGAGGATTAGAGGGATGTCTATCTAAGTGGGAGTTCTTAAGTAATAGGATTAATTGAACTTTAATTTATCATGAACTTAGTCCTGGTAGTATTAGCATATCTATGTTGTAGATCAATAGCTCGTGTTTAGCTCCCCTGATTTATTTTTGATATGTTCCTAGAGCAAACTAAGTTGAAATATGTTAGTAGCAATGATGCGGATTGGATCCGTGATCTGAGGTTTATCCTCATTGCTGCACAAAAGAATTATGTCTTTGATGCACTGCTAGGTGACAAACCTATTGCAGGAGCAAATGCAGATGTTATGAACATTTGGCTAGCTCAATATGATGACTACTTGATAGTTTAGTGCACCATGCTTAAACGGCTTAGAATCGGGACTTCAAAGATGTTTTGAACGTCATGGACCATATGAGATGTTCCAGGAGTTGAAGTTAATATTTCAAGCAAATACCTGAGTTGAGAGATATGAAGTCTCCAACAAGTTCTATAGCTAAAAGATGGAGGAGAATAGCTCAAGCAATGAGCATGTGCTCAGATTGTCTGGATACTACAATCGCTTGAATCAAGTGGGAGTTAATCTTCCAGATAAAATAGTGATTGACAGAATTCTCTAGTCACCATCACCAAGTTAGTAGAACTTCGTGATGAACTATGATATGCAAGGGATAACGAAAACGATTCCCAAGCTCTTCGTAATGCTGAAATCGACGAAGGTAGAAATCAAGAAAAATATCAAGTGGTGATGGTAGACAAGACCACTAGTTTCAAGAAAAGGGCAAAAGGAAGAAGGGGAATTTCAAGAAGAACGACAAGCAAGTTGCTGCTCAAGTGAAGAAGCCCATGTCTGGTCCTAAGCCTGAGACTAAGTGCTTCTACTGCAAAGGGACTGGTCACTGGAAGCGGAACTGCCCCAAGTATTTGGCGGATAAGAAGGATGGCAAAGTGAACAAAGGTATATTTGATATACAGATTATTGATGTGTATTTTACTAGTGTTCGTAGCAACCCCTCGGTATTTGATACTGGTTCAGTTGCTAAGAGTAGTAACTCGAAACGGGAGTTGCAGAATGAACATAGACTAGTTAAGGGTGAAGTGATGATGTGTGTTAGAAGTGGTTCCAAGATTGATATGATCATCATCGCACACTCCCTATACTTTTGGGATTAGTGTTGAACCTAAATAAGTGTTATTTGGTGTTTGCGTTGAGCATGAATATGATTTGATCATGTTTATTGCAATATGGTTATTCATTTAAGTAAGAGAATAAATTGTTGTTCTATTTACATGAATAAAACCTTATATGGTTACACACCCAATGAAAATGGTTCGTTGGATCTCGATCGTAGTGATACACATATTCATAATATTGAAACCAAAAGATGCAAAGTTAATAATGATGGTGCAATTTATTTGTGGCACTGCCGTTTAGGTCATATTGGTGTAAAGCGCATGAAGAAAATCCATGTTGATGGGCTTTTGGAATCACTTGATTGTGAATCAGTTGATGCTTGCGAACCATGCCTCATGGGCAAGATGATTAAGACTCCGTTCTCCAGAACGATGGAGCGAGCAACAGATTTGTTGGAAATCATACATACTGATGTATGTGGTCCGATGAATATTCAGGCTCGTGGCAGGTATCATTATTTTCTGATCTTCACAGATGATTTGAGCAGATATGAGTATATCTACTTGATGAAACACAAGTCTGAAACATTTGAAAAGTTCAAAGAATTTCAGAGTGAAGTGGAGAATCATCGTGACAAAAATAAAAGTTTTTACGATATGATCGCAGAAGTAAAATATTTGAGTTACGAGTTTGGCCTTCAGTTAAAAACAATGTGAAATAGTTTCACTACTCACGCCACCTGGAACAACACAGCATAATGGTGTGTCCGAACGTCATAACCGCACTTTATTAGATATGGTGCGATCTATGATGTCTCTTACCGATCTACCACTATCATTTTGGGGTTATGCATTAGAGACAGCTGCATTCACGTTAAATAGAGCACCATCTAAATCCGTTGAGACGACACCGTATGAACTATGGTTTGGCAAGAAACCTATGCTGTCGTTTCTTAAAGTTTGAGGCTGCAATGCTTATGTGAAAAAGTTTCAACCTGATAAGCTCTAACCCAAATCGGAGAAGTGCGTCTTCATAGGATACCCAAAAGAAAATGTTGGGTACACCTTCTATCACAGATCCGAAGGCAATATATTCGTTGCTTTGAATGGATCCTTTCTAGAAAAGGAGTTTCTCTCGAAAGAAGTGAGTGGGAGGAAAGTAGAACCTGATGAGGTAGCTGTACCTGCTCCCTTATTGGAAAGTAGTTCATCACAGAAATCTGTTCCTGTGACTACTACACCGATTAGTGAGGAAGCTAATGATGATGATCATGTAACTTCAGATCAAGTTACTACCGAACGTCGTAGGTAAACCAGAGTGAGATCCGCACCAGAGTGGTACGGTAATCCTGTTCTGGAGGTCATGTTACTTGACCATGACGAGCCTACGAACTATGAGGAAGCGATGATGAGCCCAGATTCCGCGAAATGGCTTGAGGCCATGAAATCTGAGATGAGATCCATGTATGGGAACAAAGTATGGACTTTGATTGACTTGCCCAATGATCGGCGAGCCATTGAGATTAAATGGATCTTCAAGAGGAAGATGGACGCTAATAGTAGTGTTACTATCTACAAAGCTAGAATTGTCACAAAAAGGTTTTCGACAAGTTTAAGGTGTTGACTACGATGAGAGTTTCTCACTCGTATCTATGCTTAAGTCTGTCCGAATCATGTTAGCAATTGCCGCATTTTATGAAATCTGGCAAATGGATAAACAAAACTGCATTTCTTAATGGATTTATTAAAGAAGAGTTGTATATGATGCAACCAGAAGGTTTTGTCAATCCTAAAGGTACTAACAAAATATGCAAGCTCCATCGATCCATCTATGGACTGGTGCAAGCATCTCGGAGTTGGAATATACGCTTTGATAAGTTGATCAAAGCATATAGTTTTATACAGACTTGCGGTGAAGCATGTATTTACAAGAAAGTGAGTGGGAGCATTACAACATTTTTGATAAGTATATGTGAAAGACATATTGTTGATCGGAGATAATGTAGAATTATTCTGCAAAGCATAAAGGAATGTTTGAAAGGAGTTTTTCAAAGAAAGACCTCGGTGAAGCTGCTTACATATTGACCATCAAGATCTATAGAGATAGATCAATACGCTTGATAAGTTTTTTCAATGAGTACATACCTTGACAAGATTTTGAAGTAGTTCAAAATGGAACAGTCAAAAAGGAGTTCTTGCCTGTGTTACAAGGTGTGAAGTTGAGTAAGACTCAAAACCCGACCACGGCAGAAGATAGAGAGAGAATGAAAGTCATTCCCTATGCCTCAGCCATAGGTTCTATAAAGTATGCCATGGTGTGTACCAGACCTATTGTATACCCTGCCCTGAGTTTGGCAAAGGTGTACAATAGTGATCTAGGAGTAGATCACTGGACATTGGTCAAAATTATCCTTAGTGAAATAAGGATATGTTTCTCGATTATGGAGGTGACAAAAGGTTCGTCGTAAAGGGTTACGTCGATGCAAGTTTTGACACTGATCCAGATGACTCTAAGTCTCAATCTGGATACATATTGAAAGTGGGAGCAATTAGCTAGAGTAGCTCCATGTAAAGCATTATTGACATAGAAATTTGCAAAATACTTACGGATTTGAATGTGGCAGACCCGTTGACTAAACTTCTCTCACAAGCAAAACATGATCACACCTCAGTACTCTTTGGGTGTTAATCACATAGCGATGTGAACTAGATTATTGACTCTAGTAAACCCTTTGGGTGTTGGTCACATGTCGATGTGAACTATGGGTGTTAATCACATGGTGATGTGAACTATTGATGTTAAATCACATAGTGATGTGAACTAGATTATTGACTCTAGTGCAAGTGTGAGACTGAAGGAAATATGCCCTGGAGGCAATAATAAAGTTATTATTTATTTCCTTATATCATGATAAATGTTTATTATTCATGCTAGAATTGTATTAACCGGAAACATAATACATGTGTGAATACATAGACAAACAGAGTGTCACTAGTATGCCTCTACTTGACTAGCTCGTTGATCAAAGATGGTTATGTTTCCTAACCATAGACATGAGTTGTCATTTGATTAAAGGGATCACATCATTAGGATAATGATGTGATTGACTTGACCCATTCCGTTATCATAGCACTTGATCGTTTAGTTTGTTGCTATTGCTTTCTTCATGACTTATACATGTTCCTATGACTATGAGATTATGCAACTCCCATTTACCGGAGGAACACTTTGTGTGCCACCAAATGTCACAGCGTAACTGGGTGATTATAAAGGTGCTCTACAGGTGTCTCCGAAGGTACTTGTTGGGTTGGCGTATTTCGAGATTAGGATTTGTCACTTCGATTGTCGGAGAGGTATCTCTGGGCCCTCTCAGTAATGCACATCACTTAAGCCTTGCAAGCATTGCAACTAATGAGTTAGTTGCCGGATGATGTATTACGAAACGAGTAAAGAGACTTGCCGGTAACGAGATTGAACTAGGTATTGAGATACCGACGATCGAATCTCGGGCAAGTAACATACCGATGACAAAGGGAACAACGTATGTTGTTATGCGGTCTGACCGATAAAGATCTTCGTAGAATATGTGGTAGCCAATATGAGCATCCAGGTTCCGCTATTGGTTTTTGACCGGAGACGTGTCTCGGTCATGTCTACATTGTTCTCGAACCCGTAGGGTCCGTACGCTTAAGGTTTCGATGACAGTTATATTATGAGTTTATGAGTTTTGATGTACCGAAGGAGTTCAGAGTCCCGGATGAGATCGGGGACATGACGGGGAGTCTCGAAATGGTCGAGACGTAAAGATCAATATATTGGACGACTATATTCGGACATCGGAAAGGTTCCGAGTGATTCAGGTATTTTTCGGAGTACCGGAGAGTTACGGGAATACGTATTGGGCCTTATTGGGCCATACGGGAAAGAAGGAAAAGGGCCTCAAGGGTGGCCGCACCCCTCCCCTTGGTCTGGTCCGAATTGGACTAGGGAAGGGGGGCGCCCCCTTCCTCCCTTCTCCTTTTCCCTTCCTTTTTTCCTATTCCATATGGGAGGTGGAATCCTACTAGGACTAGGGAGTCCTAGTACGACTCCACACTTGGCGCGCCCCCTCCTAGGGCCGGCCTCCTCCTCCCTTGCTCCTTTATATACAGGTGCAGGGGGCACCCCGAAGACAGAACAATTGATCATTGATCTCTTAGCTGTGTGCGGTGCCCCCTTCCACCATAATCCTCGATAATATTGTAGCGGTGCTTAGGCGAAGCCCTGCGACGGTAGAACATCAAGATCGTCACCACGCCGTCGTGCTGACGGAACTCTTCCCCGACATTCTGCTGGATCGGAGTCCGGGGATCGTCATCGAGCTGAACGTGTGCTAGAACTCGGAGGTGCCGTAGTTTCGGTGCTTGATCGGTCGGGCCGTGAAGACGTACGACTACATCAACCGCGTTGTGCTAACGCTTCCGCTTCCGGTCTACGAGGGTACGTAGACAACACTCTCCCCTCTCGTTGCTATGCATCACCATGATCTTGCATGTGCATAGGAAATTTTTGAAATTACTACATTCCCCAACAGATTCTTGGTTGTAAAATCTGAGGTACCTGACATGCATGTCGGTACGATCATCGAGTCGAATGATGCGACTTTCTTTGAAGATATCTTTCCCATGAAGGATATGGCTACCTCATCTAATCAGGAGATTCCTAGTTCATCGAATCAGGAACCAATTACAATTATCGAACCTGTCATTTCGATGGAACACTTTAAAAGTCCTGTGGAGGAGAACAGTGAAGTTCCTACTAGGAGCAAGAGACATAGGACTGCAAAGTCCTTTGGTGATGATTTTCTTGTGTATCTCATAGATGACACTCCCAGTTCTAATTCAGAGGCCTACGCATCTGAAGATGCTGACTATTGGAAGGAAGCGGTTCGTAGTGAGATGGATTCCATCTTGGTGAATGGAACTTGGGAGATAACTGATCGTCCTTATGGGTGCAAACTTATAGGATGCAAATGGGTATTCAAGAAGAAGCTTAGGCCTGATGGTACTATTGAAAAGTACAAGGATCGGCTCGTGGCTAAGGGTTATACCCAAAAGGAAGGTGAAGAATTCTTTGATACTTACTCACGTGTGGCTCGAGTGACCACTATTCGAGTTTTACTTTCGCTAGCTGCCTCACATGGTCTTCTCGTTCATCAAATGGATGTTAAGAATGCTTTCCTAAGTGGAGAGTTGGACGAGTAAATTTATATGGAACAACCAGATGGGTTTGTACTAGATGGTCAGGAAAGAAAAGTGTGCAAGTTGCTGAAGTCTTTGTATGGACTCAAGCAAGCACCCAAATAGTGGCATGAGAAGTTTGAAAGAATTTTAACAGCTGCAGGCTTTGTTGTAAACGAAGCTAACAAATGTGTGTACTATCGCCATGGTGGGGACGAGGGAGTTATCCTTTGCTTGTATGTTGATGCATTACTGATTTTCCGAACAAATCTGAATGTATTAAGGAGGTCAAGGATTTCCTATCTTGCCGTTTTGAGATGAAGGATTTAGGAGTGGCTGATGTCATTTTGAATATCAAGTTGTCGAGAGACGATGATGATGGGATTACATTGCTTCAATCTCACTATGTGGAAAAGATCTTGAGTCGCTTTGGCTACAGTGAATGCAAGCCCTCTCCAACACAATATGATGCGAGTGTGTTACTTCGAAAGAATCGAAGAATTGGTAGAGATCAATTGAAATATTCTCAAATTATTGGCTCGCTTAAGTACTTAGCCAGTGCTACAAGACCTGACATCTCTTTTGCTGTTAGCAAGCTAAGTCGGTTTGTCTCAAAACCAGGAGATGTGCATTGGAAAGCTCTATAGAGAGTTTTGCGCTATTTGAAAGGCACTGCGAATTATGGAATTCACTACACCGGGCACCCAAAGGTGCTTGAAGGCTATAGTGACTCAAACTGGATCTCAGATGCTGATGAGATAAAGGCCACGAGCGGATATGTATTCACTCATGGAGGTGGCGCTCTTTCTTGGAAGTCTTGCAAGCAGACCATCTTAACGAGGTCAACAATGGAAGCAGAACTGACAGCACTAGATACAACTACGGTCGAAGCAGATTGGCTTCGCCGGCTCTTGAATGACTTGCCGGTTGTTGAGAAACCTGTACCGGGTATCCTCATGAACTGCGATAATCAAACTGTGATCACGAAAGTGAGCAGCTCAAAGGATAACATGAAGTCATCAAGACACGTTCAGAGAAGGTTAAAGTCTGTCAGGAAAATGAGAAACTCCGGAGTTATTGCATTGGATTATATCCAAACGTCTAAAAATCTGGCAGATCCTTTTACTAAGGGTCTATCACGCAATGTGATAGTTAATGCATCGAGGGAAATGGGTATGAGACACATAATATGAGTTGTTCATAGTGGTAACCTATTCTTTGTGGTCGGAGATCCCGTGAATTAGATGTGGAAGACAAGCTGTTGGTCAACTAAGAGGAGAGTATCCTTACTATTAACAATACCACTCCATGAAGATGCAATACTCTTCTAATCTGCATGGCAGGTTGATGTATATCTTAATGTGTTCTAAGTGGCTCTTTAAAGCAGAGATGTTGTCCTGCAGAACATCTTTTGAAGAACACCCCTATATGAGTCTGATTGTAAACGTCGCAATCTATGAGAGTAGGGTTCTCTCGAGTAAACTCATGAAAGATCTCGTAGTATGACGCATAAGCTCCACCCGCGGGGAAGACCCACGGTAGCCACGTATCGGTCAAGGATTTATGTGAAGCTAGTTTCGCAGAAAACTTGCAGTTCAAGGCCCAGTCCATTGTTCAAGTTGCTTACTTATGTAGCATAGAGTTCTAGGTGGAAATTCAACTTAACAGTCTCCACTGCAGTACCGGTATATAAAACAGTGTTTTGGAACCAAAGGCAAGTTTTGTGTGCCTCTGGGATTTGGTGGGGGATTGCTGAAATTTTGTCTATTTTGGGCCAGTCAATTAACAGTTTCAGAAATTCCTAATAAATCCTAGAGGCCCACGCAGCCCATTCGTGCAAGGCAAGAGGTGGAACTAAAGTTTAGTCCCACATTGCTAGTTTAGAGTGAGTTGGAAGGAGGTTCTTTCCCCACTTGTATGAGCATGAGAACAAGAGGGATATCCACGTGCGCTCCTCCTCCGCCGCCCGCCACGCCACGCCTCGCCTCGTCATGACGCGCCGCGCGTTGCGGGAATGAGTCGAGCTGATATCTAAATTTTTGCCACGCACTACGGGTATACGAAAGGCCACTCGGGAGCTGGATTTTTTTTGCTGTAGTGGATATTGAATACGAACGATGCACCCTTCAGCTGTTGCCCGTTCCGCCGCCTGCCTCGTCACGCCACGCCTCGCCTCGTCACGACGCGTCGCGGGTTGCGGGAATAAGCCGAGCCGATATCTAAATTTTTGCCACGCACTACGGGTATACAAAAGGCCACTCGGGAGATGGAATTTTTTTGCTGTAGTGGATATTGAATACGAACGTTGCACCCTTCGGCTGCTGCCCGTTCGTTTCATCTTCCGCGTTCCCTTTAGATTCCGGCGCAACCTCTCGCCTCCTTCTCTTGCGTCTATAAAAGGGAGATCGCTCCTCTCAGAGAGACGCACCAGAGCTTTTCCTTCCTCTCGCCACCGGTTCCAATCTCTGAGCTACTACTGTCTTCCTCATCCCGGCTTGCGGCGTGCACCGCGAGTCGGGATAGTAGGCCTCCGAAACCGCACCTCTTTGAATCCTATACGGGAGAAGAGTGATAAAGTTTTTGGGAAGCACTCCGCGCGACTACTGACTTTCTCATCACGGACTCCGACGACTACTTCCCCAACGACGACTTCTTCCCCTACGTCGACGCCATTGGAGATGCCCTTACAACAGTCGGGTATGTCCTATACTTGGCGATGTATCTTCGTGGTATGGAGCTGCTCAAAGAAGGAGCAATCTGGAGACTTGGCGATGCTGAGTCCATCGACATGTGGAGGGATCCCTGGATTTCGAGTGGATCATCTAGGCGTCCATTTTCCGTCAGAGGTCAAGCAGTGGCGCTTATCGATCTATCCACTGAGCAATGGGAAGTGGAGCTTATAAATGACATGTTTGGGCCGGTAGATGCACAACACACCCTATCTATTCCTCTCCGTAGTGGCATGGATAACCATATGGCATGGCACTATGACAGCAAGGGGAGCTTCAGCGTCAAGTTTGCATACCAGATGGGGGTGAGGATTTGGGATTCGATTCACCACAGGGATGTGACCACCTCAGACAACACTATCGTTGTTTCTTCGAGATGTAAACTTTGGGTAGTGCGGCTCCCTGCTAAAGTACAGATCATCCTTTGGCGGCTTGCTCATGATAGCCTACCGACCCTCATGAATATCAAGCCCAAGCACGTCGAGCTGGACACCCAATGCCCGGTGTGTGCGCGACTTGACGAGGATGGAGGACACGCTTTCCTCCGCTGCAAATTTGTAAAGAAGGTTTGGTGGCATACAAACATGGAGGAGACTAGGGTGATGTTGCTGGAGCAACCCAACGTTGTCGCGGTCGTTGAAGCGATTCTCTCCCTTGATGGTGAAGGAGCGTCAAGCGCTAGCGTGATTCTACGGGACTCGTGAACTACCCGAAACAAAATATATCTAGGGGAAAGGGCGAGGACTGCTGATGAGGGTTTTTTCACGATCCAAAAGCACATATTGGAGTTCTCTGCAGATGTGAGCCCAACCACTATGGTTGTCAAACCTACTGTGAAATGGGAATGACCAAAGCGGGAGTTTGTCAAGGTAAATTTCGATGCGGCCTCTGAACAAGGATCCAGCGATAGTGCGTATATGGGTATATCCTACGCTCGGACGTTGGCGAAATCATTGCAATTAGGCCCGAGAAGCTCATGCATATCCTATGCACCCTTCAAGCCGAAGTTGAGGTGTGTCCTGCTGCAATCGAGGGAGCAGGCAATGTGGGAGTTCACATAGTAATGTTGGAGTCTGATTCCTTGTCCCTTGTTCAAGCTTTAAACTCCGGCGACTAAGACCAAGCAGAGCTGTTTGTCATGTTCGGGGAAGCAAGGAGTTGCATCCTCCATTTCGATGGAGCACATGCCAGACTTTATTCTTGATTTGGGTGCGAGCGGCTCTGCTGCACCAGTTGGTTGATGGAATGTGCGTTTGCACGTCAAAAATAAATACTTTTTTACTTTTTATGTTATTAAAATAATCTAAATACATATATTTCAGAAATAATTTACTTCCTCTGATCTAAATTAACTGGCACAGCTTTAGTACAACTCCGTCCCAAAATAAGTGTCTCAAAGTTATACTAAGGTTGCGATAATTATTTTGGGACAGAGGGAGTACTAAAGTTGCGTCAATTAAATCGGGTCGGAAGGAGTAATTGTTTTTTAAGCATTTACCACATATTAAAAAATGTCCATGCAGTGTAAAATACCTTTCGCGCAACTTTTGGAAAATGTTGATTGGATTATAAAAGAATTCTTTATGACATTTTAAATAATGTGTACACAATATAAAAAATTGTGTGTGTAATTTTAAAAAACATCGTACCACTCAGAAAATGTTCATGACATTTAAGAAGAATGTTCACACATTTAAAAAAAATGTTTGTTGCATGTATTTCAAAAAATTTATACAATTTAAAAAAATCTTTGTACTCATAAAAAAGATTCATATGGTTCAAATAACGTACATGACATTTTAAAAACATTACAGGTTTAAAAGTGTTAATAAAATGTAAAAAATGTTCATGTAATAAAAAAACTGTTTCATATCATTCAAAAAATATATTCAGCATGAGTTCAACAACGTTTAACATGTATTCAAAAAATGTTCAAACATGTATTTAAAAAATGATTGTTATGTATTTGAAAAATATACATCGTGTATCAAAAAAAAGCTTCACGTCTATAAGAAAAGTGTAAGACTTGTATTAAAAAAACAGGTATGTATTGGTAAAAGAAAAGATATAAAATGAAAAATAAAATAAAAATAAAAACAAAAGATAAAACACACAAAAAAACATATGAAAGGTTGCAAATCGGTCCAGGCTGGTCTATAGAAACTTTCCCAAAACTGTTCTGATGGGTTGGCCCACTAAAACGAGCACACCACCTTCGCCATAGGCGATGCAATGTTACGTGTTGCAATAAGAGAGGCATAGCTCCGCGTATAAACTGTTCAGACATCTTGCCAGTTTATTTGCAACACCTTAGCTTATGATCTTTATCTAAAAAACATAGCTACAATCCAGTCACCACATAAGCCCACAGTAGATACAACTAAAGGAGTCATTACTTGCCCAGGTAGCCTATACACAATCTCAGTATCGCTAGTGCGCAAGGGCACTGTTGCGAAATTACTAGTTGAGAGTTACTCTTTGTAAATGTCATTCTCATCTTCTCAGGTGCTGACAAATGACACACTGCATGTGTTTTATTTGTTGCAACCTGATAGTTTTTCTTTTTTCATAGATTCATTTATTCAATAGGTTTTATCTCTTGAACCGTGTGTCCAAAATCCTAAATCGATTTCAACATTGGATTTCGCGTGTCAAGATCTTTGAACCTAGAGCCTATGTTAATAGGCTTCAACAAACTTTTACTTCACAAAAAAATTGAAAAGCCGGAAGGAAAAAACCGAAGCCGGAAGCATGATTTTTTCCCACTTTTCCCTTTTTGAGAAGCACAACTTTGCTTCTCACGGGAGAAAATTTGTGGCTCCATCAGAATTAAATTTGTCCTTCTTATGGAAGCACATATGTTTTCCCTTTTATGAGAAGCATATTTTTTTAGAAGCACGCGGAAGCAAATATGTGCTTCTCATAGAAGCACATTCTTTTTTCCTTTTTGAGAAGAACATTTGTGCTTCTCACGAAAGCAGATATGTGCCTCCACGAGAAGGAAATATGTACTTCTGAAAGCAAAGATTTTGTCCTCCTTTTCCAATGCTTCTCGTGTAAGCAAATTTGTGCGTCCACGAGAAGCAAATACGTGCTTCTCGTGGAAACAAAATAAAAATACGAAAATGCATACGGAAAATTAAAATAAATTCTAGAGAAAGCGCCTAGCACGCGATATGTGGTTACCACTGGACGCCCCACTTGCTAGCTCTAAGGGCACCAAAAATGACCTTTGGAGGTCCCCCGCAACGGATAACTTCTAGTTAGTTGCTCTCGTGTTGTTGCGTATCCCTCACTGTGAGCGATACACTATGCGTCCCTTGCATCACCCAAGCGAGATGGGTCTAGCCCATCGAGAGACCACACGTCTGTTTTTTCTCATTTCGCTTTTATTAGGCTGTTCATTTCAATTTAAAAAAACTCATGAATACAAAAACAAAAGTTGTGAATACCAGAGAATGTTCACGCAAACTTAAAAATGTTTGTGAATTAAAAAATATCACGAATTAAAAAATCATGAATATAATTTTTCTTCTGAATTCAAAAAAAATCACAACCTCAAAAAAGTCCATGAATTCAGAAAATGTCCACGAATAATTTTGAAATCCATTTTTTTTGCAAAATGTGAATAATTTTTTTAATTTATGGACATGCTTTTGAATATAGACAATTTTTAAAATTTTGCACCCTTTTGTGGTTTCACATATTTTTTAAAAACATGAACACTTTTGAAATTTTGAACATTTTGAGTATAATAATAAAGGTGGAATAAGATGTAGAAAAAACGGCCAGGAAACCGGAAACCGGGCAAAGAAAGCTCGATGAAAAAGAACAAAAAATTTGAAAATTCAGTGAAAAAAGACCAAATGGAAGTTTCGCAAAAACCACCTGGAAATATTCACAAAAACAAAACTGGTCAGAACCCAGAAGCCTGGCAAAGAAACCGACGAAAAGAAGAAAAAAAACAGAAAAGAGAAAAGAAAACGAAAAATAAAAATACGGAAAAAACGGTGAGAAAACAAAAATTGATGGCTCCAGCAACCAGCTCTAAAACGTTCACGAAAAAGGGTTCAATACCTTTTTTAAGCACAAAAAAACGTTCAAGGCCTTTTTTAGGGAAAACATGGTCTATTTATTGCATGATAATATATGGTACAACTGTAGTGTCATTCAGCTGTAACAGCCAATTATAGCAACCATTAGCTGATGCTAAAACACTTTTTACAAAATTGTGAGCCTCCATACTGGACATTCTGCCTTCATGAATGATTTGGACCTCCTCGAAAGAAAAGAAAAAGTTCATGACCCGACTCGCCCAAGCGCTAGGTTTCTAGTGGGCCGGCCCATGTTCATGCGCTAGTGGGCGACCCCGAGTGGTACATACTGCTATGAGCAATACATATCATTTTGCGGTGCGCAAGTGTGTCCCCTAGTTCCTAGTAGTTTCTTATTGGAATCTGATAACGCCCGAACGTTTGATCATGACAAATCAAACGTTTTCGATGGTAATTTTATTGACGTGAGAATGATAATTTTAGTTGGCAAGCATGACGACTTCGTGCTTTGTGTATTTTTTGCTGGAAAAGCTACCATGCATGCCAACTAAACTTGTCATCCTCGCGTCACTAAAATTGCCATCGAAAAACTTTCGATTTGCAATAGTCAAATCCTAAACGTTTGGGATTTATCATTTTCCTTTTTTGCTGTATTAATTCGTAGTTCCTCACGTCACTAAAATTACCATCGAAAAACTTTCGATTTGTAATGGTTAAATCATGAACGTTCGGGATTTATCATTTCCTTTTTTGGGGGATTAATTCGTAGTAGTTCCTACCACTGCCAGTGACCACGATTGGTGTCGGATCCTTTCAATCCTTTTTTTAGATGGGTGTCCTTTGTCTTAGAAGAGAAGACCAGTACCGTTGAAGAAAGGTTCGGTCCTTCCAACACCACTCACAAGCAACCCGCCATGCATAGCGACTAGCTGGCGGCACGTCAGTGGACACATAACCATCTGCGGCCGCCGGTGCCTTTCGGCTTTCTCTTTTCCACTCCGGAAAAGGTGAAAACTAGCTACCCGCGTCCTAGTTTGCAATCTGAAAACTGCTACTGGAGTAGATCCTACCGTTGATTGGTGCACTCCTTCGGCGTAGTAGTACAATCTGAACGGGGCCGGCCAAAGTCGAGACTCGAGAGCACTTAATTATGACGAGCACAGGCCGCGATCTCCCACAAAGTGTTGTGCATGAGCTAGCGCTTCCTTCCCATGCAAGCTTGACGAAGAGAAGTGTTGTGCATGGATAGGCTAGGCGCTTGGCTTGATATTTTGAGAGCTACGTTCGGCGACGCTGGGCGCTGGCACGAGAAGGGTATCTATCGTCCAACCACTGAACCGGATGCAAGTAAATGACTGTCATTTTCGCTGGCTAGGGTTGATGAACTCATGAACCCCATGTCGTTACTAGGTTAGGCCAGAGTTGGAGTCCGAATCTTGGAGTCGCCCACCTCCCTCCCTTCCATCCGCTTCCTGAAAATGCTCGTGGAGCCTGGCTGGCTAGACATGCATGCATCCATCGCTCAGGTGGACGTGCACGTCCAACGCGAGCTGCTCATTGCTCAAGTACGCACGCTCACGGAGTCACTGGAGCCGATCCAACTCGACGTTTGATTCCCGGCTTCAGTGTTCAGTGCACGTCGATCGCCAGTCCCATCCATGATCCATCCATCCCCGGCCGGCCGGCAGGCGGCGGCGGCCAATCTCAACCCGAAAGATCACACGCGCCGCAGAGCACGGCCGTGCACGCACGTCAGGGCGGCACAGAGCCACCGGAGACGGGCCGGTCCTCTGTCTAACGGGTATTCCGGCGCGGCGCGACGCGTGATCATTAGTGTTCTCCGGCCCCGCCGCCGCCGTCGCCGTGTCGTGCGGATGCGGATCCGGATAGTACTCTACGGAAAGGAGACGACGGAGGGCAGTGCGCATCACGCGCGCGCGGGGCCCGGGCTGGACGAGAAAAGCAAAGCGAAGCGGCTTGACGGAAAGCAGCGGATCGAGATCGCAGCTGTACGTACGTGGTACGTCGCCGTCGCCGGAAAAGCGGCCGGTCGATCAGGGTAACGTCGTACTGCCACACATGGCCATGGATCAGGGCTCATTTTCTGAGGCCCCACGCACGTCAGCTTTGTTAATTTGGATTGGACTCACTTTTCTCCATGTCTAGTTGGTCAGTACGTGATTGAATGGAGACAACTGCTTGCTCAGTGCCTCCTAACACAAGGTTATCCACCGATCGGAAGGTCGATAATACAATGGCTTTGCCCTTTTAAGCGATGTTGATTATCTCTACTCCTAATGTCTCAGTATGTAAGTCGTTCGTTCGTTTCGTTCGTTCCCACCCTCCATCGATCCCCCCCACCAGGCGATCTCCCTGCCACCGATTTTTTTTCCCTCCCTCCAAAAACCAAGACCGGTTTTAATTCATGCATCACCAGAACCAAACCAACCCATCCATCCTTCCATCGATCCCACCCTTCCATAATAAGCACCAATCCTCCACCAGAACGATGGAAGGGGTAGCGATCAACGCACGACGTACGAACGAACCACGTAGATATCTTGCCATCCCACCTCTCGATTGTACGACAGGTGGGGTAACGTTCGTCCTCCCATCCCACCTCTCGATCGATAAGCCTTGTATAATCCCACCTCGTTACCCCTTCCACCGATTTTCTTTTGAACCAAACCCCACCGATCTTTTCTGGTCTTTTCTCCATCATGTATCCCACGTCTCAGCCCTCCCGGTACGCTCACCCTGATCGATCATTGACCGACGAGGTATCCTTTTTTTGCGTGGAGACGAGGTATCCTTTTCCTTCCCACAAATCTCAATAGAATCAAACCTTTCCCAAATCACAACAGAATCAAAGACTTTCATGCCACGGATTCCCTCCTGTTCCTTCCCGAACATATCTCAAACGAATAAAATTATCTCAATCAATAGAGTAAATCAGGAGTACGTCGCGTACGTATGCCCAGAAAAAAATTCGGGACGTGATCCCCTGAATCTTTCTGTACATACTCCTTCCAGATCGCTGCTGGTAGTCTTGGTCTCTTGGAACATGAAGGGCACCAGCTTGTGAGCCGAGATCTTTTCGATCCCATGCTGCTCCAGCGGTAGATTATCTTAGTATATTGTTCTAAGTTCTAACCCTCCGTGTTATCTATGGATTTCTCAAGCATGAGTCGTCCCGCTGATGATGCATCGCAAACATGCAATGGTTAGATACCTCTGATCTCTGTTTTCCCCGTAAATCCCTCTCCTCTCTCTCTATGGTTTGGGTCTCTAATCTCGGCATGATGCACCCAGGCCTGCCATTGCGGACGTAGCCGACATGAGGGCCGCCATCAATCCCGCCGTCGAAACCACCCACCCGACGTGGCCAAGCCATCTGGTCCTCGCCAACGAGTTCCGCTCCTCCGGAGCTTGCAAGGTTTTCTCCTCCACACGAGTTGAGGAAGTCATCTTCGATCTTGCCGATCGGGGTTGTGTGTCTTGGATCTCATGAGCGGCAGCAGTTCGATCGACGCAGGAGGTGGCCGTGGGCGAGGTGTTATTGTGTTAACTAATGTCACCCACCCGAAGCGGACACCCTTGCCGCCACCAAGCTCCTCCCGCACGTGACCCGATGCGGGGGATTGGTGTTGCCTGCAGTCGGTGGCTTCTCCAAGGGTGAGCGTAAGCGTGGCGAGCCAGCGGCGCCGTGGGCCACGCTCAGCGCCATGGTGTGGCTGCAGGGGTGGACATCGTGTGGCATGGCCACGAGGCCAAAGCAAGATCATTAGATCAGGCTGGGCTGCTACTGGTTGCCGTTCCTCGTTGCTCGAAGGTGAAAATCTCATGCTGCCATGTGCTTGTCCTCTCATGTATGAATCATTTGCGGATGCAGGTAATGTGCACATATCTCTATGCCTGTAGGAGTATTTGGCAATTTATGCAGGTGATGATCCAGCGCCATGATGCAAAATTCAGTTTATGTGTTATGTGTCTTCAAAGGATTTGGCAGTTTTGGCACCAGGATTTTTTGGCCAAATGCGTCATTTCAACCATAAGTAGAATACGAACTTGTGAGACAGAGCTGATTGATACGTTTGTGGACCTTTAAAAAATGTAGAACTGAGTAGTTTTCTTCAGTAATTATACCAATTAGCTACCTACTTACATTTAAGTTCTTTGTGAAATATTGTAATTTAGATACAGCTGACTTTGAATAATTATTAGTAGCACGTACACGTCTATCATTACTGATAATGCTAGGTAGGTCCATTGTTTAATGAAAGCTATACAGTTTCGGTATTGTAATAGGTTATTTGTTGACTGATGCTTATCTTGTTCCCTGGTTGATCTCAACATCAAACGTTCTACGCTTCCTTTTTGATAGCCGAGAGGTGTACTATGAAAGGAAGACTTGCTCCAAAGGTTGTAATGCCATTTACTATGCAGATGATTCCGGCAACTTCTCAAACAAGTCAACATTATCATTTACCCTGTAGATGGTTGGAGAATGCACAGAGCGCGAATGACAGCCTCAAACAAATGTAGCAGAGCAAGGTGATGAATGTTCCCATGTTTTGTAATCTGAATCTTCACCAGAATCTCTCGATTGTTCGATCCAGTTTGTTGTTATAGTACAATTATTCCTAAACTGGATCTTTGCTCGAATAGCTTGATCGATCCAGTATGTTGTTATTGTAGTGGCGGTCCCTAGCCCCGACATACTAATCCTCATAGCTTGTGCCTCCGACACGGCCTCCCTCATCGACGCGACCAAGTTTGGGATGATGCATAAGCATGCAGCATCCCTCCTGAAGGAGAAGCAGGAGCTGCTCCTTCACACCCTCCTCGTATAGATGGGTTGACATTTATCTCACGTTGTTTCAAACATAAATTGATTGTCCATCAAGTACGAAATTTTGGTTTTCTCTACATGGCATGATATTATTCCCTTTTCTAGGTCTAATTTATGAAGAAACCAGTACAGAGGATCTTCTAGAAAGAAACCCTTTTCTAGGTCTAATTGATGACGAGGCTTTTCTATGCCGTGTGTTTGAATGATTTCTTCAGAGTGTTGTCATTGTGAAACTAAATATGTGCGACAATTATTCAGTTGGCGGCTGTGCCCGTGTTTTTCAGGTTTATCTTGAATAATGAACTTTAGCGACTGTTTTTGCACTGTGCGAATTGTTATAAACATGTTAATACCAAGTGTGTCTTGATGAGTAATTAAAAGAAAAATCATCCTTTGCATGAATGGTCGATCTGATATGGTGCTTCCAGTTTGATGCGTTGTTCCTGTGTTTTTGGTTTGGTCTGCTAGAGCAGGAGGAGTTCTATAAAAGTGTATTGATCTGTGTGTGTAATTCTGAAAACTGTATTGCCACCACGGTTTCTGTGTGTTGAATTTTAAACTAAACATAAGTTGGTTATCTTTTCTTGTTCGATGGGCCATGGAATTGAATGCTGGGGACATGGCAGTCAGGGGTACAGTTGTGACAAGTGTGTGCCTGTGTGAGGTTGCCCACCCAAAGTTCGAATTTCAAATGACAAGAGCATGAGAAACAGAGGTTGTTTTTAAATAAACAGCAGCAGAGTCACTCCTCCGCGATTCTTGCCCCATTTGATGCATTCCATCGTCGAGTTTGAAGAGGGCTGAAGAGTAGAGGTTAGCAGTTGTGTCGATGGCTCCTTCAGTGCTATCTCTGTCGGGGTCTGGTGCTACAAAGTCGGATATAACTTCGAAGCTGAATGTACTTTCTCTTGAGGTAATTCTAATTACTCTGTAAACGTTCCACTAGGTTGGATTTGCATGAACTTTCAATCAACAAGTTTAGCTCGCGTGTAGGGTTCAACTGATATGAAAGTTCAGTTAACCAGACATCAGAGATGTGTGTCTGGTACTTTGGTGTCTTTGACAATGTAAGCATAACGCCCGTGTAGGCAACTGGCCAACTGTGCATTAAGATCGTGTCCATAATCTGTAATTTGGTGGCCCACTACATCAAGCTTGGGCATTAAGATATCTATTGACCTATCCATGTGGAATTAAGACGTCTATTGACCTATCCATGTGTATTACTTCAGATTATCAACTTTGGCACTCCAATTTAGAAAGTTAAGCGGTTGGCAATTATATGTGAAGTTTCAAGCAGAAGTGAGATTAGTAATCAATTTTCTATGAAAGAGAAACACGCATAAATAAATAATAGAAAAGCTTAAAAATCCAAAATAAATGAAAACTTTGGTGTTCATAATTTTCTCTTTGTTCATTATATTTTCTTGATTGTTGTATCATGCAATATTAATAAAATATCTACATTTGAGCTACATTTTTTTAATTTTATCTCAAAACTTTTAAAATCCAAAATACCTCGTAACATTTTGAATGTTATCTCTTTAGGTTATCATATTTAGCTCGCGGCTCCAACTTCTCTTGAAGGGAAACTCATGGTTCCAACTTGATATGCCCTCTCTTTCATTTGGTTTATTAGAGCATATAATTTTTAAAATTGTTGACCTAAAAGCAGTTTTAGGTATAGGAGACGGTAATCTTTTGTTTTTGCTCTTCTCTAACGAATACATAAATTTGTACCATGAGTCAGGCATACGCATGAGGGAGGGAATAAGAGAGAAACATCGACATTTTTCATGCTTTGGATGATCATTTCTATTCATAGCTTTCTTTTTTGCTTGTCGACACATGAGTGTGGCTCAGTCGTGGTAGAACTCGGGATCATGAGTGGGTCCAATATAGAACCAGGAGGTATAATACTAAGATGGGAAGGCGGTTGCCGCCCTTGTTTCTTGTTGTTGTCCTGTCACGACAGCATCTATCACTGGCTCACTTAGAACCCGAGTTAGTGGATTTTGTAATAAGAGTGAGGATTGAGTAAGTGGGATGGGGGTTGGGGTTGGTCTATTCAGTATTGTTGTTTGAGTGCAATAATTTCCCTACTTTAGAAAATGTGGCAGATTATATTTCATTGGAGATGGTTTATAGCAAATTGAATGAGCGAATGGTTCATTTTTTTCTATAAGTCGTAGAATTTTTTGTAGGATAGAAGGGTAAATGCATTGATTGATTGCTTCAAGAGTTAATAATGGATAAGATGCCATATCAGTTGCATGCCCAACAACGAGTATCATATTTATGTTTTGTGGACATGCACGGCATTCCACTATATGTTACAACGTGGTAATGTTTCAGAAGACATTGGATCTGCCCTTTAGGCTCAGAGGGGCGGCACGGGTGGCGCATGCCTCCTCCCGCTTGATGGCGGTGGTGGATCGGCACAAACACGTGGGGAGGAGGCAGAGAGCGGGGCGATTGGCGGGGGACTCCTCCTTGGCGGTCCGTGGGGAAGTATAATGTGAATGAAGGAGGGTCCATGATGATGGTGAGGCGGGTGTCATCTTGTTTTAAAGAAGAGGGGTCCAGTAAGAAATGTCCCGCTACGGCGGGAGACCGAGATGGAAGGGAGGGTTCCAGCATGAAAAGGAAAGGGTGCTTCGTAGGGTGTTTTTTTTGGTTGGGGCCGTGTGTTGGGGATCACATCGCGGATAGTCCGCAC
>NC_041388.1:600475966-600494386 GCF_002162155.2 Triticum dicoccoides
CCCAATACGGGCCCTCTGGGCGCCCGTTTGATATCCAAACACATCTGAACATATGCGAGAGAAATGAGCTTCGACCTTGAAGATTATCTTAAACATTTATTTGATTCATTTATATGTGTTATAGCCCGTAGCAACGCACGGGCGTTCTACTAGTATTATAAATAGTTTAGTAAGAGATTCATCCGCTGCAGCTGCGAAAAGGTGACAACAGGCGCTCCACCAGCAAGGTGCGGGTGGAATCTATTCCGGTCGAGACAAATCTCAGATTTGCGAGAGTGATTGGCCACCCGATCAAACAACCCAGCTAAAACTATCAGCTCCTACAATTTGGCTGTGCGGAAAGTAGAGCAAATGCCAACAACACGCATATAAATAACAGATGTACTGCTCGAGTGGTAGTACTATCTCGCTTCGATTTTTGACCGGACCCCTACTTCTACTTGAGAGTACTTCTGGTTTTGGGGACCTTTGACGGCGAGATTTGGTGGTTACAAAACCGTACAGTTGCCCCACGAGCACGACAAACCAAACTTGCTGTTTTTTGGGGGCTAATAAACGGAATGCTGAGTGCTCAACCCTGTTTTTTTGGGCCACTGTAGACAAATTTGGTGCTTTGACTCTTTTGCGAAAGTTGAGTCAGATCTGATCCTACTTTGATTTTTTTCGAGATCTGGCCATTTTTCTATCATCAGGATCGATGGTGATAAGGTATACTAGCCTACCGCCAAAACCCCTAGCGGTAGGGTCGCACGCCCTATCATAAAACAAAATTAAGTATCAAATACTATGCTTATGCGTGCCTACCGCTAGACACCTCAGCGGTAGGGTTGCACATGCTGCTGCCAACCTGTTTGATGGTAGGGTTGCACTGCGCTGATGTGGATAAATTGCCTACCGCCATGAGCCTTGGCGGTAGGCTGGTATACCTTTTACAGTTGTTTCAAACCAGGGTCAGATCTGGTTTACCTTTCGCAAAAGGGTTGAAACACCAAAATTGGCCGGCCAATGCCCACAAAAGCTCTCTAATTACATGCACACTCTAGCTTCTACAGTCGTTTGCAGTAGCTTCTGCCTTCTATAATCGTATATACAGTGGTATACATGTACTACCAGCCTGAAAGGAAAACAGTGCTATTGCTGCGCAGAATAGGACGACAAAAGCAAGTGGGAGTAAACAAGTAAGCCAGCACAGTGATGTAAAAAAAACTATTCTACCACTGGGAGCGGTACAATTTGCATATGCCATGCACGCAGAGAGACCACGAGACAGAATCTCATCCTGTTGACCCGTGGTGGCCTGACACTATTAGCCGCGATAAAACAAACCAGTACCACTAACCAACCTGACCGTAAACAACCAAGAATCAAAGAAGTGTGCATAGCTTCCACAGTAGTACGTACCATAGCCACAGAGCAGGTGCATGCTCAAATATTCCTCCCAGTTTATTACACGGACGTCCCGTGTGCCCCACCTGCGTTGCATGCCGGACACCTGCGTGTACGGGCAAAATTTTCATATTTTGACCCTTTTTTAAAACCTATTTAAGATTTGACCTTGGTTTGAAATTTTTTCGAGATCTGATCTTTTTGCTACCGTCAGGATCTATGGTGGTAGGATCTAACAGCCTACCGTCAAGGACCTTGGCGGTAGGAAACATCCCTATCGTCAAATAGACTGGCGGTAGCTTGTACGTCCTTATCGTCAAGGTGCTCGGCGGTAGGCATAAGCACGCTCTGTGTCACACCCTACCGTTGTGGACCCTGACGGTAGCAAAAAGGTCAGATCTTGAATTTTTGTTAAACTAGGGTCAAATCTTAAATAGATTTCAGAAAAGGGTCAAAACCCAAAATTTAGCCGCGTGTACGCCCGCCCTCATCTCTTGTCACGTACCATCAACTGCTTCGTTCGCCAGTAAATGAAATGAAACCCACTACTGTTGACGCACGAGCGGTTTCCCCTGTTGCGGCGTGGCAGCTACTTCTTCCGTTCCAAATTACTCGTCACAGAAATGGATGTATCTAGAATTAAAATACATTTAGATACATCCATTTCTACGATGAGTAATTCGGAACGAAGGGAGTACGTGTCAAGAATATCTCCAACTCGAAGGCACATGCTTTGGACCAAGTTTGTTCCTACGCGTGTGAATTTGATCCCACACAGTACATTTTTTCCGTGGAGGAATCATCGTCCTCCACCGCAAAAGGCTGGTTTCAGGCGGAACAATCGCTGCAGCCCTCACTTGTCACTTGTCAGCAGGTTGAATCTTTCAATTATTGTGCCGAGGCGGATTTGACCGTTTTTTTTTCAGAACTTCAGCACAAAATAAACCAGCTTCAAAAGAAAAATCACAAAACAGCATGTCCCCTGGCGTCCTGATCTAGCATGGTACCCCAAGCCGGAGCGTCGTGCTATCTAGCATGGCGTCATGCAAATGGATCATTTTGTGAAATATTTTTAAATTGCGTTCATTTTGAACTAAAGTTAATCTGATTTGTCCACTTTCACCCGAGCCGAGAGATACTGTATCTATCCGAATAGTGAGCGTTCATCCGTTTAAGGCTAGTGCGTAGGACGACGGGGCCCGTGAGGCTAATCGCACGTTGACACATGGGATAAACTAGAGCGATAAACTATGGCGGAGGAGCGCATTTCCCTAATTCCCTCGGCCACGCACTTGTTTAAAGCCTCGATCAAAGCCTAAATCCTGGCGCTGTCAAACAAAATGATGGTGTCAGGCCGGGGATACCACGCCGTCTCCGCGGGTAGTTAATGGTCGTAGACAAACTCGACCATGTCACTTGACCATCTTTGCTGTCCGAGCAAATAATATTTCCGGGAAAGATGATAGGTGTGCCTATGTACAAGCATTTGTCAAGAGGGAGTGAAGTCTGAAATAAGCCTTATGAGTGTAGACGCCGTCGCAAATGAACCCCCACGTCCAAATCCCGGAAGTCCGTACCCCAACCTCTCTGATCCCGGTCGTTATCTCTCTTAAGCTGGGTTGAAGGCAGGAGTTGCTGACGTGGCATGGTTCGAGGGTGGGATTAGAAATTAATGATGCCACGTGTGCTGGGGCGCTCCTTTCTTTTTATATCCGACGCTGGTGGGGATCGAACCTAGGGTTCTTGCGACGGAGAGAGGGCGGGTGGTGATTTCGCGGCGGCGGGGGCGATGTCATCGTCGTCGTCGTCGATTGCTTCCTCCCGTTCACGCGGCGGAGGGACTCGACGGAGAGTGGCTGCAGTTAGGTCGCCGGTGCCCTATCGGGAGCAGCCCATGGACTACAAGCCGGCGGTTTTCTGCGAGCGGTGCGGGCGGAAGGCGCCGCGGTGGATATCGTGGAGTCCGGCGAACCCTGGGCGGAGATATTACGTATGCGTTGAAGCTCAGGTAAGCTTGATTCGACATTTTGCATCTTCCTCTGCTTGGTGCTCTGTTCTTTGCTTTATGTTTGACAGAAATTATGTTGTGAGGCAGCAATGTACTGAATTTAAATCCTAGAACTTGACAAAATGTGTAATGGATGTCATGAATGTTGGGTTTCGTAGTAATTTCAAAAAAATTCCTACGCACACACAAGATCATGGTGATGCATAGCAACGAGAGGGGAAGAGTGTGATCTACGTACCCTTGTAGATCGACAACGGAAGCGTTAACTTGGTTGATGTAGTCGTACGTCTCCACGGCCCGACCGATCAAGCACTGAAACTACGGCACCTCCGAGTTCTAGCACACGTTCAGCTCGATGACGATCCCCGGACTCCGATCTAGCAAAGTGTCGGGGAAGAGTTCCGTCAGCACGACGGCGTGGTGACGATCTTGATGTTCTACCGTCGCAGGGCTTCGCCTAAGCACCGCTACAATATTATCGAGGACTATCGTGGAAGGGGGCACCGCACACGGCTAAGAATATGATCACGTGGATCAACTTGTGTCTCTAGGGGTGCCCCTTGCCTCCGTATATAAAGGCTCAAAAGGGGGGGGGGGCTGGCCGGCCAAGAGGAGGCGTGCCAGGAGGAGTCCTACTCCCTCCCCCCTTTTCCTAGTTGGAATAGGATTCGCGGAGGGGGGAAAAGAGGAGAGAGAGGAGGAAGGGGGGCCGGCCCCTTCTCCTTGTCCTATTCGGACCAAGGGGGGAGGGGCGCGTGGCCCATCTATGGCCACCTCTCCTCTCTTCCACTAAGGCCCACTAAGGCCCATATACCTCCCGAGGGGTTCCGGTAACCTCCCGGTACTCTGGTAAAATCCCGATTTCACCCGGAACACTTCCGATATCCAAACATAGGCTTCCAATATATCAATCTTTATGTCTCGACCATTTCGAGACTCCTCGTCATGTCCGTGATCACATCCGGGACTCCGAACAAACTTCGGTACATCAAAATGTATAAACTCATAATATAACTGTCAACGTAACCTTAAGCGTGCGGACCCTACGGGTTCGAGAACAATGTAGACATGACCGAGACACGTCTCCGGTCAATAACCAATAGCGGAACCGGGATGCTCATATTGGCTCCTACATATTCTACGAAGATCTTTTATCGGTCAGACCGCATAACAACATACGTTGTTCCCTTTGTCACCAGTATGTTACTTGCCCGAGATTCGATCGTCGGTATCCCATACCTAGTTCAATCTCGTTACCGGCAAGTCTCTTTACTCGTTCCGTAATACATCATCCCGCAACTAACTCATTAGTTGCAATGCTTGCAAGGCTTCAGTGATGTGCATTACCGAGAGGGCCCAGAGATACCTCTCCGACAATCGGAGTGACAAATCCTAATCTCGAAATACGCCAACCCAACATGTACCTTTGGAGACACGTGTAGAGCACCTTTATAATCACCCAGTTACGTTGTGACGTTTGGTAACACACAAAGTGTTCCTCCGGCAAATGGGAGTTGCATAATCTCATAGTCATAGGAACATGTATAAGTCATGAAGAAAGCAATAGCAACATACTAAACGATCGGGTGCTAAGCTAATGGAATGGGTCATGTCAATCAGATCATTCAACTAATGATGTGATCCCGTTAATCAAATGACAACTCTTTGTCCATGGTTAGGAAACATAACCATCTTTGATTAACGAGCTACTCAAGTAGAGGCATACTAGTGACACTCTGTTTGTCTATGTATTCACACATGTATTATGTTTCCGGTTAATACAATTCTAGCATGAATAATAAACTTTTATCATGATATAAGGAAATAAATAATAACTTTATTATTGCCTCTAGGGCATATTTCCTTCAGTCTCCCACTTGCACTAGAGTCAATAATCTAGATTATACTGTAATGATTCTAACACCCATAGAGCCTTGGTGCTGATCATGTTTTGCTCGTGGAAGAGGCTTAGTCAACGGGTCTGCTACATTCAGATCCGTATGTATCTTGCAAATCTCTATGTCTCCCACCTGGACTAGATCCCGGATGGAATTGAAGCGTCTTTTGATGTGCTTGGTTCTTTTCTGAAATCTGGATTCCTTCGCCAAGGCAATTGCACCAGTATTGTCACAAAAGATTTTCATTGGACCCGATGCACTAGGTATGACACCTAGATCGGATATGAACTCCTTCATCCAGACTCCTTCGTTTGCTGCTTCCGAAGCAGCTATGTACTCCGCTTCACATGTAGATCCCGCCACGACGCTTTGTTTAGAACTGCACCAACTGACAGCTCCACCGTTTAATGTGAACACGTATCCGGTTTGCGATTTAGAATCATCCGGATCAGTGTCAAAGCTTGCATCAACGTAACCGTTTACGATGAGCTCTTTGTCACCTCCATATACGAGAAACATATCCCTAGTCCTTTTAAGATACTTCAGGATGTTCTTGACCGCTGTCCAGTGATCCACTCCTGGATTACTTTGGTACCTCCCTGCTAGACTTATAGCAAGGCACACATCAGGTCTGGTACACAGCATTGCATACATGATAGAGCCTATGGATGAAGCATAGGGAACATCTTTTATTTTCTCTCTATCTTCTGGAGTGGTCGGGCATTGAGTCTGACTCAACTTCACACCTTGTAACACAGGCAAGAACCCTTTCTTTGCTTGATTCATTTTGAATTTCTTCAAAACTTTGTCAAGATATGTGCTTTGTGAAAGTCCAATTAAGCGTCTTGATCTATCTCTATAGATCTTAATCCTAATATGTAAGCAGCTTCACCGAGGTCTTTCATTGAAAAACTCTTATTCAAGTATCCCTTTATGCTATCCAGAAATTCTATATCATTTCCAATCAGTAATATGTCATCCACATATAATATCAGAAATGCTACAGAGCTCCCACTCACTTTCTTGTAAATACAGGCTTCTCCGAAAGTCTGTATAAAACCAAATGCTTTGATCACACTATCAAAGCGTTTATTCCAACTCCGAGAGGCTTGCACCAGTCCATAAATGGATCGCTGGAGCTTGCACACTTTGTTAGCTCCCTTTGGATCGATAAAACCTTCTGGTTGCATCATATACAACTCTTCTCCCAGAAATCCATTCAGGAATGCAGTTTTGACATCCATCTGCCAAATTTCATACGGCAATTGCTAACATGATTCGGACAGACTTAAGCATCGCTATGGGTGAGAAGGTCTCGTCGTAGTCAATCCCTTGAACTTGCCGAAACCCTTTTGCGACAAGTCGAGCTTTGTAGACAGTAATATCACCGTTGGCGTCAGTCTTCTTCTTGAAGATCCATTTATTCTCAATTGCTTGCCGATCATTGGGCAAGTCAACCAAAGTCCACACTTTGTTCTCATACATGGATCCCATCTCAGATTTCATGGCTTCAAGCCATTTTGCGGAATCTGGGCTCACCATCGCTTCTTCATAGTTCGTAGGTTCATCATGATCTAGCAGCATGACTTCTAGAACAGGATTACCGTACCACTCTGGCGTGGATCTCACTCTGGTTGATCTACGAGGTTCAATAGTATCTTGTCCTGAAGTTTCATGATCATTATCATTAGCTTCCTCACTAATTGGTGTAGGTGTCACAGAAACAGTTTTCTGTGATGCACTACTTTCCAATAAGGGAGCAGGTACAGTTACCTCGTGAAGTTCTACTTTCCTCCCACTCACTTCTTTCGAGAGAAACTCCTTCTCTAGAAAGTTTCCGAACTTAGCAACAAAAGTCTTGCCTTCGGATCTGTGATAGAAGGTGTATCCAATAGTCTCCTTTGGATATCCTATGAAGACACATTTCTCCGATTTGGGTTCGAGCTTATCAGGTTGAAGCTTTTTCACATAAGCATCGCAGCCCCAAACTTTCAGAAACGACAACTTTGGTTTCTTGCCAAACCATAGTTCATAAGGCGTCGTCTCAACGGATTTTGATGGTGCCCTATTTAATGTGAATGCGGCCGTCTCCAAAGCATAACCCCAAAACGATAGCGGTAAATCAGTAAGAGACATCATAGATTGCACCGTATCTAGTAAAGTACGATTACGATGTTCGGACACACCATTACGCTGTGGTGTTCCGGTTGGCGTGAGTTGCGAAACTATTCCGCATTGTTTCAAATATACACCAAACTCGTAACTCAAATATTCTCCTCCACGATCAGATCGTAGAAACTTTATTTTCTTGTTACGATGATTTTCAACTTCACTCTAAAATTCTTTGAACTTTTCAAATGTTTCAGACTTATGTTTCATTAAGTAGATATACCCATATCTGCTTAAGTCATCTGTGAAGGTGAGAAAATAATGATATCCGCCACGAGCCTCAATATTCATCGGACCACATACATCTGTATGTATGATTTCCAATAAATCTGTTGCTCTCTCCATAGTACCGGAGAACGGCGTTTTAGTCATCTTGCCCATGAGGCACGGTTCGCAAGTACCAAGTGATTCATAATCAAGTGGTTCCAAAAGTCCATCAGTATGGAGTTTCTTCATGCGTTTTACACCGATATGACCTAAACGACAGTGCCACAAATAAGTTGCACTATCATTATCAACTCTGCATCTTTTGGCTTCAACATTATGAATATGTGTGTCACTATTATCGAGATTCAATAAGAATAGACCATTCTTCAAGGGTGCATGACCATAAAAGATATTACTCATATAAATAGAACAACCATTATTCTCTGATTTAAATGAATAACCGTCTCGCATCAAACAAGATCCAGATATAATGTTCATTTTTAACGCTGGCACCAAATAACAATTATTTAGGTCTAATATTAATCCCGAAGGTAGATGTAGAGGTAGCGCGTCGACCGCTATCACATCGACTTTGGAACCGTTTCCCACGCGCATCGTCACCTCGTCCTTAGCTAATCTTCACTTAACCCTTAGTCCCTGTTTCGAGTTACAAATATTAGCAACAGAACCAGTATCAAATACCCAGGTGCTACTGCGAGCATTAGTAAGGTACACATCAATAACATGTATATCACATATACCTTTGTTCACCTTGCCATCCTTCTTATCCGCCGAATACTTGGGGCAGTTCCGCTTCCAGTGACCAGTCTGCTTGCAGTAGAAGCACTCAGTTTCAGGCTTAGGTCCAGACTTGGGTTTCTTCTCTCGAGCAGCAACTTGCTTGTTGTTCTTCTTGAAGTTCCCCTTCTTCTTCCCTTTGCCCTTTTTCTTAAAACTAGTGGTCTTGTTGACCATCAACACTTGATGCTCCTTCTTGATTTCTACCTCCGCAGCTTTCAGCATTGCGAAGAGCTCGGGAATAGTCTTATTCATCCCTTGCATATTATAGTTCATCATGAAGCTCTTGTAGCTTGGTGGAAGTGATTGGAGAATTCTGTCAATGACGCTATCATCAGGAAGATTAACTCCCAGTTGAATCAAGTGATTACAATACCCAGACATCTTGAGTATATGCTCACTGACAGAACTGTTCTCCTCCATCTTGCAGCTATAGAACTTATTGGAGACTTCATATCTCTCAATCCGAGCATTTGCTTGAAATATTAACTTCAACTCCTGGAACATCTCATATGCCCCATGACGTTCAAAACGTCGTTGAAGTCCCGATTCTAAGCCGTAAAGCATGGCACATTGAACTATCGAGTAGTCATCAGCTTTGCTCTGCCAGACGTTCATAACATCTGGTGTTGCTTTAGCAGCAGGCCTGGCACCCAGCGGTGCTTCCAGGACGTAATTCTTCTGTGCAGCAATGAGGATAATCCTCAAGTTACGGACCCAGTCCGTGTAATTGCTACCATCATCTTTCAACTTTGCTTTCTCAAGGAACGCATTAAAATTCAACGGAACAACAACACGGGCCATCTATCTACAATCAAACATACATAAGCAAGATACTATCAGGTACTAAGTTCATGATAAATTTAGATTCAATTAATCATATTACTTAAAGAACTCCCACTTAGATAGACATCCCTCTAATCCTCTAAGTGATTACGTGATCCAAGTCAACTAAACCATGTCCGATCATCACGTGAGATGGAGTAGTTTCGTTGGTGAACATCACTATGTTGATCATATCTACTATATGATTCACGCTCGACCTTTCGGTCTTCGTGTTCCGAGGCCATATCTGTATATGCTTGGCTCGTCAAGTATAACCTGAGTATTCCGCGTGTGCAACTGTTTTGCGCCCGTTGTATTTGAACGTAGAGCCTATCACACCCGATCATCACGTGGTGTCTCAGCACGAAGAACTTTCGCAACGGTGCATACTCAGGGAGAACACTTCTTGATAATTAGTGAGAGATCATCTTATAATGCTACCGTCAATCAAAGCAAGATAAGATGCATAAAAGATAAACATCACATGCAATCAATATAAGTGATATGATATGGTCATCATCATCTTGTGCTTGTGATCTCCATCCTCGAAGCACCGTCGTGATCACCATCGTCACCGGCGCGACACCTTGATCTCCATCGTAGCATCGTTGTCGTCTCGCCAATCTCATGCTTCCACGACCATCGCTACCGCTTAGTGATAAAGTAAAGCATTACAGCGCGATTGCATTGCATACAATAAAGTGACAACCATATGGCTCCTGCCAGTTGCCGATAACTCGGTTACAAAACATGATCATCTCATACAATAAAATTTAGCATCATGTCTTCACCATATCACATCACAACATGCCCTGCAAAAACAAGTTAGACGTCCTCTACTTTGTTGTTGCAAGTTTTACGTGGCTGCTACGGGCTTAAGCAAGAACCAATCTTACATACGCATCAAAACCACAACGATAGTTTGTCAAGTTGGTGCTGTTTTAACCTTCGCAAGGACCGGGCGTAGCCACACTCGGTTCAACTAAAGTTGGAGAAACTGTCACCCGCTAGCCACCTTTGTGCAAAGCACGTCGGGAGAACCGGTCTCGCGTAAGCGTACGCGTAATGTCGGTCCGGGCCGCTTCGTCCAACAATACCGCCGAACCAAAGTATGACATGCTGGTAAGCAGTATGACTTATATCACCCACAACTCACTTGTGTTCTACTCGTGCATATAACATCAACACATAAAACCTAGGCTCGGATGCCACTGTTGGGTTTCGTAGTAATTTCAAAAAAATTCCTACGCACACGCAAGATCATGGTGATGCATAGCAACGAGAGGGGGAGAGTGTGATCTACGTACCCTTGTAGATCGACAACGGAAGTGTTAACTTGGTTGATGTAGTCGTACATCTCCACGGCCCGACCGATCAAGCACCGAAACTATGGCACCCCCGAGTTCTAGCACACGTTCAGCTCGATGACGATCCCCGGACTCCGATCCAGCAAAGTGTCGGGGAAGAGTTCCGTCAGCACGACGGCGTGGTGACGATCTTGATGTTCTACTGTCGCAGGGCTTTGCCTAAGCACCGCTACAATATTATCGAGGACTATCGTGGAAGGAGGCACCGCACACGGCTAATAATATGATCATGTGGATCAACTTGTGTCTCTAGGGGTGCCCCTTGCCTCCGTATATAAAGGCTCAAAAGGGGGGGCTGGCCGGCCAAGAGGAGGCGCGCCAGGAGGAGTCCTACTCCCTCCGGGAGTAGGACTCCCCCCTTTTCCTAGTTGGAATAGGATTCGCGGAGGGGGAAAAAGAGGAGAGAGAGGAGGAAGGGGGGCCGACCCCCTCTCCTTGTCCTATTCGGACCAAGGGGGGGAGGGGCGCGCGGCCCATCTATGGCCACCTCTCCTCTCTTCCACTAAGGCCCATATACCTCCCGGGGGGTTCCGGTAACCTCCCGATACTCCAGTAAAATCCCGATTTCACCCGGAACACTTCCGATATCCAAACATAGGCTTCCAATATATCAATCTTTATGTCTCGACCATTTCGAGACTCCTCGTCATGTCCGTGATCACATCCGGGACTCCGAACAAACTTCGGTACATCAAAATGTATAAACTCATAATATAAATGTCAACGTAACCTTAAGCGTGCGGACCCTACGGGTTCGAGAACAATGTAGACATGACCGAGACACGTCTCCGGTCAATAACCAATAGCAGAACCTGGATGCTCATATTGTCTCCTACATATTCTACGAAGATCTTTTATCGGTCAGACCGCATAACAACATACGTTGTTCCCTTTGTCACCGGTATGTTACTTGCCCGAGATTCGATCGTCGGTATCCCATACCTAGTTCAATCTCGTTACCGGCAAGTCTCTTTACTCGTTCCGTAATACATCATCCCGCAACTAACTCATTAGTTGCAATGCTTGCAAGGCTTCAGTGATGTGCATTACCGAGAGGGCCCAGAGATACCTCTCCGACAATCGGAGTGACAAATCCTAATCTCGAAATACGCCAACCCAACATGTACCTTTGGAGACACTTGTAGAGCACCTTTATAATCACCCAGTTACATTGTGACGTTTGGTAGCACACAAAGTGTTCCTCCGGCAAACCGGAGTTGCATAATCTCATAGTCATAGGAACATGTATAAGTCATGAAGAAAGCAATAGCAACATACTAAACGATCGGGTGCTAAGCTAATGGAATGGTTCATGTCAATCAGATCATTCAACTAATGATGTGATCCCGTTAATCAAATGACAACTCTTTGTCCATGGTTAGGAAACATAACCATATTTGATTAACGAGCTACTCAAGTAGAGGCATACTAGTGACACTCTATTTGTCTATGTATTCACACATGTATTATGTTTCCGGTTAATACAATTCTAGCATGAATAATAAACTTTTATCATGATATAAGGAAATAAATAATAACTTTATTATTGCCTCTAGGGCATATTTCCTTCAATGAGTTGTACTAATATTCAGTTTGCAAAGACTGCCATTTCTCTGAAATGAAATCCAGTTAGGTATTTTGCAATATGCAATGTATCAGGTTTGAAGTGTCATTTTTTCAGCAACAAGATGTATTGTTGACAGTATAGCAAGAAGAACAACATGACGTATTTGCACTTCATTTTGGAAAGCCACACACATATATGATATTTTTGCCAGAAACCATAGCACATAATAACAAGTACTTACCATAGCACATGGTAACAAGTTCACATGGACACAGACATCCAAAATAACATCAGTTCACTAGTTCAGTACTACCAAAGCAAATTATAACTAGTTCAAAGGACCAAACACATGCAAAATAACACCACTTTAGTACTTTTTGGTACTTCCGCAGAACTTCAGTAGTTCCAAGAAGCATTGAAATAAACTGAGAAGCCCCATGTGGCTCTCCCTCTCTTTGCTCCTTTGCCTCTGCCAGCAGATGTACTCCCTCCAGGTGCATCATTTGTAGCTGTGCCTCTCCCTCTCTTTGGTCCTCTGCCTCTGCCAACATTTGCACTCCCTCCAGGTGCATCATTTCCAGTTGTGTGTCTTGCAACTCTAGGTGGTTTGAAGCTTGATGTTCTTGGCTAGGAGCTATAAGGAGGAGCATAACCTGAATTTCCAGCTGGTGTAGAAGATCTAGCAGCAGTTGCCCTTGCTTTGGAGGCATCAGTCTCTGCTTGCTGCAAATAGAAAGAACAAAAGATTATGTGCATATTGCTGCAAGCAGTGCAACTAATTTAATGCATTTACATTATTGTGCACTTGCATTATGTACCTCAGTGGCCCTCTATTTTTTTCCTCTCTTCCCAAGATATGCTTTGGTTTTTGTGTTCCTATTTGGATTCTGTTTACAAGATCCTTTGTTGTGTCCCTGAACTCCACAACATCCACAGGTGATTTGAATTCCATGCTTGCTCAACTTCTTTCCCTTGGGTGCTTCCCCCTCTTCTCTTCTCATGTCATTGTTTTTTTCCTAGCTCCAGGCATTGCAACATATCCAGGTGCCACTGGCCTAGGGTTCTGAGAAACTGGCCAGTTTTCTTCACCTTCCACAGGTTGGAGGCAGTGCTCATATATTTTCTTGAAAGTATCAATGTAGTAGCATGGGTCAATGAAATCTTCTATTTTCTGTCCACTCTTGTATATGGCACATATGGCATGGCAGCAAGGAAGGCCTGCCAGTTGAAGATACCCACATGAGCATGTCTTGTTGGCAAGGTTTACTGTGTATCTCTTTCCTCTGCCTCTTAAGTGCTTTACCTCAAATCCATCCTTCCCATTCCAGAGCACATCACAGAACTGAGTCATCTTAATGTTGGCATGCATTTTCTTCATAATGTTAGGGCAAACTATGCCATGCCACTTCACACTTTTACTTCTCTGGTCCTGAATTCTAGCAAAGACTTTCTTCCTGATCATTTCTTGTTGTGATATTATGGGGTAAAACCTGGACTCAATGATAGCATTGTTAAAAGACTCACAAAGATTGTTATCCACTAATTCACACTTTGATCCCGGTGGGAAAAAGGATCTGGCCCAATGCTTTGGCTCTGTCCTCATAATATCCTTTGCACCTTCAGGAGTCTTTTGAGCAAGCTTGTCCTTGTTATAGTTGAAATCCTCTCTGTTAGAAGACTTGGCAATTGCCCGGAACCTTTTCTGCAGTTCATGATATCTATGCTTCTTTCTCCAATCGGCATAAATGTGCCTAGCACACATCCTATGTTGTGCCCTAGGCAAGTAATCCCTCATGCTATTAATTAATCCCTACAAAAGGCAGTTTTGCATGAATACAAGCAAATTAATTAATAAAAGCTTATATGCATTCATAAAAGGCATATATGAATTAATAAAAGGCTGTTTGAATTAATAAAAGGCATATATGAATTAACAGAAGCAAGTTTGATTTAATAAAAGGCAAGTTTGAATTAATAACCCCTACCCTAACCTTGTCGACAACCCCTAGCCTAACCGTGTCGACAACCCCTACCCTAACCGTGTCGATAATCCCTAGCCTAACTGTGTCGACAACCCCTAGCCTAACCATGTCGACAACCCCTACCCTAACCGTGTCGACAACCCCTACCCTAACCGTGTCGACAACCCCCACCCTAACCGTGTCGACAACCCCCACCCTACAGATACAACAACAAATATAACAATTTTGTAGCACATAACAAATATAACACTTGCATGAGCAACAAAAAAACAAGGCATACAAAAACAATGTTTACCTTTTGCTGGTCAGATATGAAAACCCACCCAGCTCCTTGATCATTTATATCCAGATCCTTGATTAGCAGCCCAATGAACCATTTCCATGTTTTTGTAGTCTCCTTTTCAACAACTGCCCAAGCTACAGGGTACATTTGGTTGTTTGCATCCCTAGCAATTCCAGCAAGTAGTTCACCTTGGCATGCTCCTTTGAAAAAGCAGCCATCTAGCCCTATCACCTTCCTGCACCCAGCTTTAAACCCTTGCTTCAAAGCACTGGAGCAAACATATAACTGCTGGAAAACATTCACTTCCATTTCTTCTGGGTCCAAGCAAATAGCTATTGTACTTCCTGGGTTACTCCTAAGAAACTCTAGCTGGTAGTCAAAGATTTTTGTGTACTCACTCTTCATACCAGACAAAAGCTTATCCATAACAATCTTTTTTGCTGCCTTACACTTGGAAGTGGATACATCAGCAAACATATCTTGCAGTACAGTGGCTTTAATACTATCAATCTTCCACATAGGATTGGCCAGAATGAAATGCTGATATTTTTCTGCTATGACCTTTGCAGAAACAAGCCTGATTTCTCTGTTTTGTGCACAGTGATGCTCTTCCTCATATGTTATTATTTGGAACCTTGAGCACCTGCTTGTTTTTGCTCTATACACAAGCCATGGACAGCCAGGCCATGCACATTTGGCTCTAACCCTATTCTCCTCAGACTTCACAAATCTGATGCTTCTTTTTGTAGCAAGACCATATCTCTTAACAACTTTTAGAAACTGATTTTTGCTCCTGAAAACCATCCCTAAACTGAAATGTGGGATATCAGTTTCAGAGTTAAATCTTGGGTATCTGCTCTTCCTCCTAACCATGTTCCCCTCTTGATCTTCATCATAGGAGTAATCTTCATCAGAAGAGTCAAATTCCATTTCTTCTACTACCTCCTCAACATTTGCAACTAAATCAATAGGCACAGCCCCTGATGCATCTGAAGTAGCCCATTTCCTAGAATCTTTCATCTTTTTCCTGAACTGTCTTGCATGCTTTCTCAACTCTACTACCTTTGATTCCTCTCCACTGTCATCAGTGTGTGGGACATATTCATTGTCCTCTGAATCATCTGAGTTAGACTCTTCCTTTGCTAGCTCTCCTCCTTGCTCTGCTCCTGCATGCTCTGCTCCTTTCTCCGTTCCTGCATGCTCTGCTCTTTGCTCTGCTCCTTGCTCTACTGCTGCATTTCCTGCTTCTTGAGCTGCTGCATGCTCTGCTGCTGCACTTTCTGCTCCTTCAGCTGCTGCAACATGCTCTGCACCTATAGCTGCTGCTTTATGCCTTGCTTGCACTGCTAGTGCAATATGTGTTGAAGGTTGGGAAGGATTGATCACTTGTGAACTCTGAGAAGGATTGCACTGTTGAGAAATCCTCTTCATTGGGCTGCTTATGACTGCAGTAATAACACCAGTGTCATTGGGGACAAACACTTGCTCAAATATTTCTTCTTCTGCATCCACATGTTCCAATTGCAGTTCTTCAACACTCATGATAATAGGCATATCTTCTTCACTTCCACTATCCATGTGATCCTTAATTTCATCCTCAAAATCAGACCCACTTGCACTGCCCTCCTCTCCTTCTTCATCCTCTTCCCCATTGTACTCCACATAAATATCTGCAACTCCTCCATCAGTTGTATGATCTGACATTCTCATGCACCCAGCATCATCATACAGAAACATGAGCCCATTAACCAACTCTCTGCCAGGCATAAGAAAGAAAAATTTCATGCTTTCCTTAACTGCCATATGATCTGCAAGAAATCCTTTCACCTCTGGCAAGGAAAGCTTGTCCCTTTCAATATGAGAGTAGGCCACCCCCCAACATAGTCTAGAGAAGGACCAATACGAACAAATTGCCCCCCTATATGAAATCTGACATTCAAAATCTCAGTCGGGTCCATGGATTCAACAGAAAGAACCTACATTGCAAGATGGGCAAAATGATTACTACATAAATCACCAGCAAATCGACCGATTAGGGCCCCAAATTTCCATGGCTTCACCCTTCAAAAACCCTAAACCTAACCGATCCAGAAAGGAAGAAAAAACCTGTAAATACAGAGGGGAGATAGACCGGACGTACCTTGCTTCTTTCTGTCGGTGTGGTTGTCGCCGGCCGCCGCGATCATCCGCTCGTCGCCGTCGCCGCCGTGGAGGAGGAGGAGCCGAGGCGTCGAGGGAGAGGAAGAGGCAAGTGGAAGACGAGGGAGAGCGAGCGACTTGGTCCGGCTCGACCAGGTTTTAGCCTAAGACCCCACCTACAGAAGCTGACTCAGCCAGTTCCCACTCTTTCCTGCGCCACGTACGAATCCCGGCGTTTGGATACGCACAGAAGCCTCAAAACGACCGGGATCAGAGAGGTTGGGGTACGGACTTCCGGGATTTGAACGTGGGGGTTCATTTGCGACGGCGTCTACACTCATAAGGTTTATTTCAGACTTCACTCGTCAAGAGGAGAACGTTTGGTACACTCGAGCATGCACTTCACTTGGACGTGCAAACGTCGACGCCATGTTTAAGAAATCAGATCGTAGCACAATTGATTCTGAAATTTCAAAATAAACAAGCTAAACCACTTGATACGAGATGTGTGCATTCATGGTTTTTCTGTTCGCCAGGCCATTTTTTTAATTTCTTTTTAATTATACTATCTCTGATCCAAATTAATTGACGCATATTTAATACTCCCTCCGTCCTAAAATAAGTGTCTTAAGCTTACTACAAATTTATACTAGATCTAGTACAAAATTGAGACACTTATTTTGGGACGGAGAGAGTACAACTTTGTTAATTGACGCACGTTTAGTACAACTTTATACTGAAGTTGTATTAAGTATGTGCCAATTAATTTTGATCAGAGGGAGTAGTTTTTTTTAAGAAAGTTTTTAATTTTTTATTTCCAGATGGTTAACATAATGTAAAGTTGGGTATCATAATTTTGTGTACCTATGAAAACCATATGATTCATTCGAAATCATGTAAACTCTCACTTGCGTACCAACTTGATAGGAATTATCGGTTTAGAGCTAATTGTTTTTCATGGTCAAAGGTCAATTCTTTCCATCTATCTTTTATTAAGGTCAACACTGTTTTTATCAATAGCCAAATGCATTTTTAATCTTTCTTTATCAGTCTAACCTATAACCAAGTTGCCGTTTCTACTTTTGCGAAAACACCCGAATCTATTAGTATAAAGGTTCTGGATCATCATAAGTATAAAATATCTCAAGCATAATAAAAAATACATCGAGGACCATGAACCATCCAACAAGCACTACCATCCCCAAAACGAGCCGCAAACACGCCGCTTTATTTGCTCCCAAATTGCTCGGTGATGATGCCCCTCCCAGTCATCTTGGCCTCGTCGATGCGCCTCTTCCATCCAACTCCTTCCTCGATCGTCCCTCCCTAATCATAACCTATGTGAGCCTCTAATGCCAATGTTCTGTCGGCTAAGGCCATTCTTCTATGTCCCCTTAACGATGGTAAGAGCACCACTGCCCAAACCGTAAGGTCTCCTTTGTTTCAAAGGAATTTCATATGATTTAGTTCATTGAGATTTTTCCTGCATTGATCATTTGATTCATAGAATTGCCATTGTTAGGAATTTTTTCTTAGGATTCATCTGCACTCTATTTGTGAAGAAAACTGCACCCACTCAAAAATTGTTGATAGAATTCCGTTTTCCCTATGTTAGCAAACATTGTTTCACCTAAAATCCCGCAGTTTTTAGATTCGATAAGATCCAAGTGGACATGCCACTCTAATCAATTGCCTTCATATTAAAAAGAGGCCCTACTCCTTTAACCCTCTGCCCTGTGCCTCATCGGACATGACAAAAAAACAGAGCCATGTTATCTCTTCTCCTTTTTT
>NC_041388.1:600494535-600495496 GCF_002162155.2 Triticum dicoccoides
TAGTTTTATTACAAAAATTCTAATTTTTTTTGGTAACAAACGTTGATGTGTGTTTCATCTGATGCAAAATATCATGACAAAATGACATTCATGAAGGTGTGGGTAACAAAACAAAATCGATGCTTCAAAATGCTTTTACAAAATAGTCTTTTTTGGAGCATCGATTCTGTTTTCTTCCAGACCTCTACAAATGTTACCCCATAATGGAATTTTACGAAAAAGGTGAAACACTCATCGATATTTACTGTTCACCCGGGTTCATGTTAGCACGGGACCAGAAACTTTGTGTCCAACCCACACACAAAAAAAGAAACTTTGTGTCCAGGCTAGCCTTTTCAACCTCTAAAAGAATCGGCGATCAAACCACATCTCTCTCTCTCTCTCTCAAGGTAATTCTGATTGAGCGAGAAAATTATAAAATTAACACTTTTATTTATTTATTGCATCCTAGATCTACCAATGTTTCGTGTGTACGTATATGACCAAACATAGTTCCATAGGCCGTTTCACAGTGACCAAAGACAAAACAAACTATAGTCCAAAAATGAAAAATGACAAAATGAGCGTAGGATTCCGTTATACTGCACGCCATGCGGTGGATAACACATACGTAGTACTACGTACACATGCATACAAACCCCGTCGAAAGGAAAGGAAGAGGCGGGGACGGAACGGATTGACGCCGCCGGCGCCGGCAACGCGCCAATGGCCACTGCCCAATTGCCCATCACCGCCGTCACGCCCGCCCCGCCCCGGCCCGTACCCACCACCACGCCCTTTATCCCGCCCCACCCCCGCCACTTTCCGCTTTTCGCCCTTTACCCCTCGCCTCGCCTCCCCCGTTTCAATCGGCCTCATCACGAGTTCACTCCCTGGAAGCGCTTCGCCCCGGACGCTGCCGCTGCTGCTCCTTCCCCCCATCTTGAAACCCCAAACCCCACGCCAGGCCCCGCGCCGAGAT
>NC_041388.1:600496058-600519736 GCF_002162155.2 Triticum dicoccoides
ACATCCACATCCACATCCACCACCACCACCACCACCTCCTCCAACTCCACCTCCACCTCGGCCGCCACGCCCTCCCGCCGCTTCGCGTCGCCGCTGCCCAGGCACTCCTCGTCCGTCGACCGCCCGCGCCCCGCGGGGGGCAATGCCGCCGCCGCCGACGCCGCGGGGCCCAACGGGGCCACCACCACCACCACCAGGAGCCTCTCCGTCGCCTTCCAGGGCCGCTCCTACTTCCTCGAGACCAGCAAGGCCAAGCCGGCCATGTCCCCCTCGCCGGTGCGCCGGCCCGCGGCGCCGCCGGTGGCTTCCACCACGCCGGAGAGGAGGCGGCCTGCTGCGGGCGCGGTGCCGGAGAGGGCCAAGGGGTCCGAAGGGGGCCATACCCACCAGAGGTGGCCAATGTCGGCACACGGGTTCGAGGGGAACCCGCTCACCAAGAGCCTCGACTGCTCCTTGGACAAGAAGGGCGCTGCTGTCCTGGCCGCTGTCAGATCGCTGCGGCAGTCCATGGCGTTCGACGACGGGGTGCGCTGCACCTCGTTTGACAGCGGGGACTACTTGATGTCGTCGGACACTGAGAGCTTGTCATCAGGGAGCAATTCCGAGTCCCAGGATGCCGGCAATGGCGTTGCTCACAGAGCACGCCCATCAACAAAGGGGATGAGTGTGCCTGCACGCTTCTTGCATGATGCTGCTGGCAGCAGGATGCATCGCTTTGCAGACCCAGGCACACCCTACGTGACACATAATAATTCTGGATTGGCATTGTCACCAAGATCAGCGCCGGTGAAGAAGTCGCTGTTGAATGGGTTTGTTTCGTCTCCACTCAACAGACCAGTTAGGCAGTCTTCACCAAGTAAGCTTGTGGGCAATTCATCGAGGAGAATGTCAAGTCCATCCCGCCCAAGGAACTCCATGGGGACGAGTGCGTCAACGTGGGATCAGCAGGGAAGAAATTCGTCTGGTTACGGTAGGAGGTGGGTTGGGGGTAGTAAGGTTGATGGGGAGCACCTATTGAGAATCTTGTGCAATAGACATTTGCAGTGGCGGTGTGTAAATGCGCAGGCTGATGCCACACTTGCTTCACAGAAGATGACTGCAGAGGTGAGTGTGTCTGTTAACAAATCATAAATTGTGGGTATACCAAATGTCTAATCAGTGTTAAATATTATTGCCATATTCTTTTCTCCTTGTCAAACATCCAGAAATAGAAGTTGGTGATATTCATGTCTATATATGATAATAGCTCAAGACTTTAAATTTTACCTGATATAATGCCACTTATATTTAGTGTGTAAAAAACAACCAAGTCTGAACAGCTGGCTTACGAAACTTTATGGCAACACACTTACAGTTCTCTTATAGCAGGAGTTGATTCCATGTAAATATTAGTGTAACTCCCATGCATTTTTCATGCAATAGCTTATAACGTAGTGCATAATCTGCATTTTTTTACTGGGATCAGCTTTCACGCTAAAGGTAACCGGTCTATTTATGTGTAATTGTAAATAAAATTCAATCATGCTACCAGATCTTATTCAGCTGAAAAATAGTCCGCGTACCAAATATGTAGGATAGTGACACGATAAAAGAAAGAACTGACAGAGCTTTTAAAATCCTTTCTGTATGTTAGAGCCATAAAGAAAAAAAGTATTAATATATTTAAACTTCTCAAGGTGTTCTCCCTCTGTTTCTTGCAATGATAAGGAATCCTTTTGAATACAAATACAATGGTATCAATTTTGTGTAACATAACCTACTTGCTACTGGATTAATTGTTGGCCAAAGCATAGATTTGGACAGTCAAAATGCACACTATATTTCAAAACAGATGGAATATCATATCTAATGCTGAAATTACGATGATTTAAGAATTGAAGTTTGAACTGTGCATTCATACATGAACTAGTAGAATTCTGTGAACTTTATTATCTTAGTGCTTAACTGAAGTCGCGAAATAGATATCCTAATAAAACCTACATTTAGAAATAAGGAAAGGATTCATTTTGGCCAGATGACTTTAGCAGTCAAATGTTGCCATTTCTGCTACTACTTTTTTTTGTTTGTTCCTTTGCTGACATTTCTACTTTTCTTTTACCAGAAAGACCTATGTGATGCATGGATTACTACCCTAAGCATGCGCAAATCTGTTGCTCTTAAAAGGTTACAGCTACAATTATTCCGAAACAATTGGAAACTCATGACGGTTCTAAAGGGACAGGTAAGAACTTCTTAAATTTTGGTACCCATGATATTTTCGCATTATTTTGAAATATGCGGTGTATTTTCCTGCCGGGCATAGTTAGCAAGAGACTATTTTGCCAACAGGACAAGAAGTGCATGAAAGAACTGTAGGGTCAACTAGCTGTAAACTTGATAATTTGAATACTGAATTACTGATTTGAATGATTTCCAGTCTTTGCAGTTTGTACAATTGATCCACTAATATGTTTTTTTCGTTCGTATAGTGATTGGGATAATTAATAGCAAACTGAGCCATTTTGTTACTTATTTCCTTTATTAAGTAAATCGCACACGGTCTTTTCTTATGCATAACTATGAAGTTGAGATGGGAACAAGATCAGTATGTAACTTCTGCAGTGGGATATTAGATAAATATACAGAACTCATAACTGCTTAACAATCATCCATATTAGCTTTGACTTAATAAAGTGATAGAGGTATCAATTAGTTAGGTCAGCACAGCCATCAGGTCATTTTATATACTAGAACAATATCCTTTTGCATCGAAGTTCGTTATAAATTTGCATAACTCTGGAAATCTGATTGAATTCAATTGACATAGATGCCATATTTGGAGGAGTGGTCTTCACTAGAGATGGAGTATGCAGATTCAATATCTGGAATTGTGGAAGCTCTAACTGCCACCATTCTGTGCCTTCCTGTCGATGGAGCAAAGGTCGGAATAGCTTGCCATCTTGCTAACTTATTGTCATGTGTATCTCTTATGTTGATTAAATCTCAGACTTTATTTGCTACCTCCTGAGCTGCAGGCCGATATCCAAGATGTAAAAAATGCTGTTGGATCTGCAATTGATATCATGCAAACAATAGGAAGTTCAATATGTTCGTTGCTGGCTAAGGTACTGTTTGCTTCACATTGTCATCTTATTCCTTTTTACCAGTTGCTTGTCTACCACTGCATTTCCTTGCAAGAATGATTGTAATGCCTACAAAATATACTTGATACATTAAAAGTTTTACAAGTCTTCTGATCCGGAATGGATGGTTGGATTGGCTGAGTGTATCAGGTGTCAATTTGTTTGTGTCGATTAGGCTGATTCTGGCCAACCATCTCCCAGATCATATCGTCTTTGATAGCCCTACAAGCTTTGGAATAGTGCAAGATATCTTACTTAACTTTGTCCCTTCTCTGAGGGTCCAGCCGTAGGACTATGCACATTCGCTTTGGCTTGTTTTCTAGTTGAGCTACATGAAGAGGTTTACATATTCATGCCACTTTGCAGCTGCAAGCATCTTATTAACAAACATTAGCACCATTGTACAGTCAATTCTTTCTTGCAGCTTGTATGGTGGTGCATGTAAACACGCTTGAAGGATTTCATATTAACTAGAGTATAGAGATCATAGAACTAGTTCTGATAGTGTTCGGTGCAATATTTGTTATGTGGTGCTTCATAGATTAATAGTTTAATTTGGCTTAATTCATGTCATCCTGCAGCTATCTGGGACAAGTATTTTGGTGTCTGATCTTGCCAGAATCGCCACACAAGAGCGGTCTCTAATGGACCAGTCCAGGGAACTGCTGTCCACACTCGCATCAATGCACGTAAGTAGTACAATCTGCTCGGTTCTGTTTCATTTTATATGCAACGACTATAGAGCACTTCTAATCTGTACCTCTCAACTATGATAAAAACAGGTCAAGTACTGTAGCCTGCAAGGGCAGCGAGTACAGACAACTCACAGGAGGCTCAAGCACTCGTAGCTGACACTAGGCTTAACTCACTAACTGAAGAGCCTACGTAGGTGGAGCTGCTATATCTGATGGCTTGCTCGGGTTGCCCGCTGAGCGGTATGACTTTCGAGGAAGTTACCTCGGTCGGTCGATGATCGATGCGGTCTATGAAGTTCCCGTGCTCTTGTCATGGTGGTGGTTGGCTAGGTTCTGATTGGCTAAGTTGAATATGCAGTGGTGCAGAACAAATGTAGGGGCCAACATGTATATATAGTTGTAGTTCCTTTCTTTCTTTTGTTGGTCTTATTAGATGAGCAATTAGGTCTAATAGTAGCTAGTTTTAGATTGGTTTCCTGTTTATCAGATGACCGTCCGCGCCATGGCAAATGCAATATAATCCTCCACTGGTACTCAGTTCTCTTGTATAGTACGGAGTACCATGTTTGCTTCGTAGCCGAATCTTGTTCTTTTTTAACAGGAGGCAAACGATTTGCCTCATTCATCAGTTAAGAAGAGGAATGGAGTGCTACAACACCCCGAGCAACAAAGATTCACTACTCTTGCGACATCATTTGACCCAATTTTTAGCACCCACGCTGAACCATAGCTTGACTTCTTGACACTGGCGAGGAGGACGCTGCGGAGCACTCTTTTGATGGAACACGCGTGCATTCCTCTCGTTTCACTCTTCTGATGGAACACGCGTGCATTCCTCTCGTTTCTTGTTTCAAACGGTCCAGGCAACGAGAATGGTGAGTGAGGTCATCACCTTCCTATTGGGGACTCATTTGTCTGAAAGGTCCACCCACCAATCTTTGATGGATCTCAAGAGGTACCATGAGTAAGTATCAACATTCACAAGTTGGAGACAGTCTTTGAGCAATCTTGCGCTGTAATGTGAAACAGCATGCAAATAAGTCTAGTACAACAATAGTTCAAATTCAACGAGAAATAGTTCAAATTCAACAACATTAATCGGATGCTCAACAAGTTTTTCATGAACAAGCCATGTTGTCCCACACATACTGCCCCTTGAGCTTTATCCAACAACGTATGTGCATAAATGGTCTGCCCTCTAACCTGTGGTACATCATGGTAGCGAGTACATGCTACACATTGAGTAGAGCAACATTGAGTGAATGAATGAATCAATTAACAAGTTGAGCAAGAAGAAGCAAAACTTACGATCTCCACGTCTGCCGTGCACAATGGCCACATTGCCTCTAGCTGATCAACTGCTTTACAAAACTTGACAACGATGGTCTGGATGGTGTACCATCGATACGCTAACGACTTCACATTGCGTTCATGGATGATGTGCACGTCGTAGGGCGCAATGTGCTTTCTCGTGCAATGAATCATGCACGCGCTGCTAGAAGAGCCCCCCTTCTTCTGCATACGAAAAATCTGCGGATACTGCCAACCACACATTGTACAACAACTCATCCTTCATGCTCGAGTACCCTACCATCCTTCGTACTCTAAAAAACAACATGAAGTTTGAAAATAAGCTCAATGGCATGTGACCGAACATCTGACAAGCGTGGTATCCACCATGTCAGTCGTCAAGGGGCGAAGGGCACCTGGCTGTAGACGGATTCTGGGTGGACGGCCGCATGGGTGGTGGTTACGAACGTCTGGCAATTTCTGGATGGCGACCGGAGAGGTACAACGGCGGCGGCGGAGGGTGCGGATGCAAAGCAAAGGGGAGCAGCGACGAAGTAAGAGAATGAGACCAGGAGGGGGATTCAAATGAGCCCAAGGTGTCGGAGTCCGACGCGATTGTTGTTCGCACTCCCACAAAGCCCCCCCTCCCCCCAGTTTGCTTCCAATTTGCAAAAAAGAAACACGTCATCGACACAGGACCACATTAGATGGCAAAACACGTCCGAGATGGAAGTAGGCGGTTTAAGGTCCGCTTTGGAGATGCCCCCTGCCATGTTTATGACCAAGATGAGCTGCAACAAAATGGGACGATGCACACAGTGCTAATCAGGTGTGCCAAACACCTGCCCTGAAGGCCAGAGAGAGAGAGAGAGATGGGCAACATTTATGTCCCGGAGCGGCATAAATGCAGCACTCGAGCGCGTGATTGCGCTCACGGGCAGGAGTGAGGGGAAGGCTGGGGACAGCGCCTGCCGTGCCCACCTGAGAAGATTTCTCCCCTGGCATCCCATGCCGTTGGGTCGGCCACGCAGGCAGCACGCACGGTCACATCAGCGGCTGGCAGCGGAAGCTTCGCCGGCGCCAGGGAGGGACCGTGACGAGTGCCGTGCCGGCCCAAGGACGGCGTCAGTCGATGCAGCAGAGAGGAGAGGAGGGGAGCACGGCACGACCGACACCAACGGAAGGAGCTTTGCTATAGCTATCACCACCGCCACCGGCCAGGGGTGGAAAATCCTTGTGATTTGGGGTTAGCTGGCGTGTCTTGCTCAGGCTACAACGTCTCCCTCGCTCTCTTGTCTCCTCCGCACGTGCACGTGAGTGATCTGGAACTAGTGGCTCCTCCTGGTGTTGAAGTTTAGGGTCATTATATCAGGAGCGGGGAGCAAAAGGTGCATGGTTTCTAATACCAAATGGGAAATTAAATGGCAAGCATGAGGAAGCCTTTTTGGCTCACAAGGTTCTAAAACCACAGAAATGTAGTATGCTACAAAGCAGAGGACCGGAAAACACAGAAATACAGTCCTAAAAACATGTAAGCAAAGATTTTTCATATCCACTTCTACAAAGTTGGCAACAAACAATTTTTCATATCCCAGTATGCCCATCCTCCATACAACAACATACATAAGGAAAACCAGCCCTAAAAAAATACTATTGCTTAATAAAACACTCCCTCTGTAAAGAAATGTAAGAGTGTTTAGATCACTAGTGATCTAAAAACGCTCTTATATTTCTTTACGGAGAGTAGATGAGAGGATCAGGAGTCAGGGAGAAGACTGCATTACTTCTGCCTTATTTGTTTTCCTTCTTGTGAATGCAATCATCTGGGCTTGGGCGCTGCCAGTTCTAACATACTGGCAAGTTTGCTCATCAGTTTTCGCATTTCCCTCTATTTTAGTATCTGGGGCATCCGCATTTTCATGCCAAGAAGCCGCCACTTTCCTCCTTTTACTAGATAGTTTATACTCATCAGGATACCCATCACCGGTAGACGTCTCCTTTTCAAGTGTATCGGTTGCTTCGACAGTGAATGAACTAGAACGGTTCTCTCCAACGCTAGTGATATGCACAGCACTTTTATGCAAGACTGCAGGGCCCAAAGCGTTGTTCCCAATTTGGTCATCAACATCCGCTTGCAAGATAAGGTTTTGCGCTGCATCAACAACATGGTCCTCACCGCACCCTGGCACTGCAGCAGCAGCAGCAGGTTCTTCCTGTTCAGAACCTGATGGAGGTCCAGCATCTTCTTGCATTGAACTTGGCTTATCCTCAGAAGCATTCAAGTTCTCTCCAAGTCCAGTGGCATTGAAAGGTCCACCAATCGCCCCCTGACCTGTACTATTGCCTGTTCTCATGCCCACAACGTCATCAACTATATCATCCTTCCCAGATGCACTAGTGACCTTTTGCAGTTGATCATCATGTGAAGGTACGCCCAATATCTTGTAAGATTCTGGACCATCCGATGATTTGCTCACAGTTTCCTGACCTGCAACGCTGTCAGGATCAACATGAGTGGCGTCCATGCAATTGTCTTTCCTGAATGCACGAACAATCTCCTCATCTGCACTGTTAATCACAGGTGCATGAACACACTCCTGTGGTTCATGATCAACCTTCTTGCGGATCCTATTGTTATCCATAGGCTCAACATCCTCCTGCGCGTCCACAGTCTCAATGAGAACATAGGAAGTTAGCGGATGGCCTTCTCCATTCTTCATTTCTGCATCTGAAGTCTCCTCCAGCGTAACATCCTTAGGAGACGTATTCATAATCTCAGTCACAGCATCCTCTACCGGTGTGCTCATTATGTCCCGCAGATTGACTTCTGTCGTGGACGCAGAAAGAGGATCTTCTTTCTGATGATGATGCACATCCTCGCTCCAGTTGCTAGTGTCATCTCGTGTAGGACAAGGCCCTACAGCTGTTCCTCCTGCAGGTTGAATTTCCCTCGTTTGGTCCAATTGTAGCATGGAATTTCGCTCCATGCAATCACCAGTGACTTGTTCCAGCTTTGTAACAGTAGCTTGAGCAAAATCCACAGAAGCTGAACAGGTCGTCGCTGATTCAACACTCCCGTTTCTCATTTCAGTTGGAACAACAATTTGCATAACCTGCAGCAGAGTTGAGGGCAGAACCATATGTTGATTCGTGTAGTTTAAGCAGCCTGTTTCATCAGCACATGCTGTGGTAGCAAACTGTGATTTCTCCATTTCAGAAGTAATATACATATCGATATCGTTAAGTGATTCTTTGACCCTCTCCCCGTCGATTTCACCTGATAACAACGCTCTAATTCGCCCCTGCACCGTACTTACCAGATCAACCTGTTCATGGTCAAATACACATGTCAAAGACATATAATACAGACAGGAAGATGACAAATACCATTCTAAAATTCTTACCAGAGCTTTCTCGCTGTGCCCAGATAACTGATACGATATAAACGGACACTCTACTGGAGTGGAGATCCATCGACGCGTGATCTGCCAGTACCACTCTAAGTAACAATTCCTTGCATGAGTAGGATCTGAATTCACGGCATTGTGCAGGCCAGCAACTGAATGGAGCCTGTTATCCCATTGCTTAATGTACTTCTCATGGTAGGTAGACCAATCCTCATCTGTTTTTCCCTGCATTGTAACACGCTCAACTGCCTCAACTGGGTCTGGAATGTGCTGCATCATTCCGAATTGTAGTAAGACACGATCAGGCACATGCATTTCCACTATTTGGAAGCAGATTAATGGAGTTCTTGATTGCCAAACTGCAGATCCAAGTGTGCATAGCGCAGGCAGGCCATCGATCAGACTTGGTTTGTACGGGTCCCATGTTATCTAGAGAAAATGCAAAGATGAGCTGTAGCACTGTGCTGCTTATAGTGTGCACGTGGATAAGATGTACTATTTTGCAGTTATGAGAAGTCCTACATTCATACCTGACAATCTGTTATAGTATCAAGCCCATGCCTGTAAAATTCCTGGTCTATGGATCGGACATTTTCACGGTTCTTGAAGGGTACGTCCCATCTGATTATAAAATGATGTTCATTTCCAGGAATAAAATAAAGCAAAACAAAAGGAATGACATACAACACAAACCTGCATCCAAGGGGCTGATCGCCGTTTAGAGATTTATTCTCCAGTCTTTCAGGACGGCCTATCTGGATATGCTCCCATGCCCATATCTGCAATGTGTATTGATTTGCCATTAGTTGCTGTACTAAGAAAAGGTACTGCATGGCTGGGGAAATATACCACTCCTCTGATCCGAAATAATTGTCGCAAGCTGTACACGACTTTGTACTATCGCAGCAGTTCCTCCACGAAAATTAAAGCGGACCGGAGGTAGTACCTGAAGAAGAGTGAGAAAAGCACAACAGTTAGCCTTGCCCTTCATGCTAGCCTTTCCAAGTTCTCTGTAGAGGTGAGCAAGAACAGCAGCCCCCCAAGCCATCTCCCCTGAGGCATCAAAATCACGAAGCAGTGCCAAGTATCTTAAGTGCACTCGAGTCCCACTCGGGTCAGGAAATAAACTGCAGCCAATTTGGTACATTATGTAGGCCCGTGTAGCATGCTCTATTTCTGACTGATTAGCTCCCTCTGGCAAGTTACTGAAAGTGTCATACAACCATGCAATGTTGATAGAACCACCTTTTATCTGTGGAGGTTCTTGGCCTAGTAGCTCTAAACACAATTGTTCCCAATGACAGCCTGTTGCGCCAGTCACAGGAGTACCATCTACGCGAAGTCCAGTAAGAATGGCCACATCCTTCAAGAGGACAGCCATCTCTCCAAACCGCAAGTGGAAGGTCTGTGTTTCACGCCGCCACCTTTCGACCAAAGCATTTAACAAAGCATGGTCCAACTGAACCCTCTTCAAGAAACACAGGTGGTAAAATCCAGCTCGCTGCAATATTGCAAGCATTCCCTCATGCTTCACTTCCCATTGGTTAAGTCTTGTGCCATGTTCGATAAACCTAATAGGTTTGTACACCTGCATTTTTAGCCCAAGTGAGCAACAGCAGAAGAGGGTCAATACCTTACTGGAGTATCTTTACAGAAAAACGTAAGGAAAACCTCTAAACTGTTACCTTCCCAACAGATATAGCTTCAGATTTATGAAGCTCCTGCTCTACAAGAACAGATTTATCAACAGGACCAGGATCCAGGTTCTGCTCCATTTACAGCCAGCAGAGAATAGTAGCTGCTGTAATATGACTAACAAAGAAGGACGGTAATGAGTAATGACCAACACAAGACAGCATATCAGTTCATAAACTGATAAATGCAGTATAGTTTTTTTTGCTAAAATTCCCCTTTTTACCTTCTAAAATGACATGAGTGGCAGTGAATATTCTTCCAGGTTTTATAACCTAAATACCAAAATACACACTCTGGAACCATTTGATTATTATGTTTAGTACTGATTTTACTTCCAGTTCTAGTCCTTTCTTCTCCGTAAAGTTTCAGAAAATTATCCATCATACTAGATTTTTTAATTAAATATTTTTGAATTCCAAAATTGATTTTGAATCAATTTACTTTTATCTTATGCCTCCAATGTGGTCGGACCCTGCGCAAGCGGGAGCTACATGCACCGGGCTGCCCTTTTTTTTTATGCCTCAAATGTGTCACCCCAGACAACAGCCACGGGAGTGGACCAGTTTTGTTGGAGGCGGGGGTAAAAGAAAATGCAATTCACTCATAGGTAGTCAGGTACACATTTTCTCAAAAAAAAAAAAGGTAGCGAGGTACAATATTACCAGGCACTCCATAGGCAAGAAATGCAAGAGTGACAACATTCGTATGCTGAGTAGATGCTAGGCCAGGTTAGGGGAACACAGATCACCGTGCATCTGAAACACATGCTTAACCATCAAGCTCCGGTGACAAGAACTTTAACGGCCGTGCCAAAGTTCCAAGGATTTCTGAGCACTGGTAGAATCTACACTCTGCATCTCAAGTATACTACACCATCTCAAAAGCTTCCTGGTTTTTGCCCCAGCCTCACAGAAATGGCCGAGACGCACACGGAAATGCAGCAATGCATTGCGCACAGCGTACACAGCTGCATTGCAAGAAAATGGGGGCATTAGAGCTAGGGTTTGACCTGCGCTCGGGAGGCGTTGCGCCGCCGAGGTTCCCGCTAAGCTCCCCAGCCGGCGTCCATGGCAGCTTGCGCGCGCTCGCCAGCGTAAGTCGTAGGGGAGGCGAAGCCGGCGGCGTGTAGCGGGTTGGGGGCGTAGCCGGCGGCGTGTTGCCCTCCGGCTCCGGCTCCGGCTCCGGGTAAGGTCGTAAGACTGCCTCGGGCTGGACCGAGAGGCCCACTAACGTACGCAGGCCTCGCGGGCTGGGCTTTCATGGGCTCCCCCGTCCCTGTCCCGTGCCGTGCGGCGCGCTGCTCTCTCACGCTCCGCGTCCGCGGCAGGGTGAGGCGTGAGCAGTCCACATCCTGTCGCGCCGTCAAGTAACTGCTACATGGCCTGGTGCGCCCTGCGCAGCCGCCTCCACCCGCTCTCCCCCTCCTCCGCCGCCGCCGCCGCCGCGACGCCCCACCGGCTCCTGCTCTGCCTCCTCTCCACCGCGGCCCCGCGGCACTCCCACGGCCACCACCACCGCCGCCGCCACTCGCCCACCGCCTACGCCGCGGCCGCCGCCGAGTCGCCGCGCCCCATGCCGCCCATCGGCCGCGCCACGCGCCACCCCGCGGGGGCCACCCCCATCGCGCGCGTCTACGCCGACGCCAACTCCCAGCGGCCCAAGGAGTACTGGGACTACGAGGCGCTCGACATCGAGTGGGGGTAAGGAGGCGCGGGAGCCCGTGCGTGACACTCCAGATTTGCTGTTGGCTAGGGTTCGCGCTCTGACGCTGGCTGCCCCTCTGCGGGCGTGCTTTGCTTGCTTGCGTTGCGTGCAGGGAGCAGGATGGGTACGCGGTGCTGCGGAAGGTGGGCAAGGGCAAGTACAGCGAGGTGTTCGAGGGATTACGGACCGGGAGCGAAGAGAGGTGCGTCATCAAGATCCTCAAGCCCGTGAGGAAGAAGAAGGTATGCCTTCATCTTCATGTCTGCAATGCTGCTGTGTCTGTTGTGTTTCTATTGATAGGTTATTGGATGCTAAATCCGAAGAAGGCCAGAGCGCTACAATCTTTTGTTGGATAGTGCAAACTTAACTTCGTACAAATTGTTTTAGGAGTACATCTTAGCATTGGTCGATGTGATTTGGTAATGATTCAGGAGGTTGTGGAACTATTATGTTATCGTGTGTGTTAGAACAATTTCACATGAAGCAGATATTTGGTTTGGATTTTATCCATGCGAAAACAACAGATGCGATTGAAACGGTGAGAAATTAGAGATGTCAAGTTCTGAGAGCCCCCATGCACCATTTCCCCCATCAGCCTTTAATGGCGTGCCACAGTAGCAAACCTCCTATTCTCCCCTTCCCTCCACTTCCCAATCTCACATCTGGTTTTGGTGAAGGGCTCCTTGTAGGTGAGGGCCCTCTACCCCATCCCCCCTCCCTCCTTCTTACGTGTTCATGGGCCAATGAGCTATTGTGTGCATAGGCTGGATGGGGATGCGTCAACAACCACTGCGTCCGGCGTGAGTCAGCAAGCTAAGTCTGGGGGTTCTCATTGGTCACTGGTGAGCAGCATCAGAAGACAAGAAAATTGAAATTAAAATTTTAACTGCGAACAAAAGAGTTGTCCTGTAGTAGATCGCTGTTTGCATGTGTCATCTCTATTTCCTTCTTTCATTGTTAAGCCACCTTGGAACCATGTCCTCAGAACTTCTCAGGGTCATCCTTGCAACTGTCCTTGACTCTGTTCTAGGCCTTCGTAAAAGTTTTTGATTACTGTTCAATTTTTAATTTCAGATGCTGTGTTAACCCTAGCAATTGGGTATCGAAGAAAAAAAATTGAATCTGGTTTCGCTCTATTGCCCATCTAATTGCATATTGAATGATCATGCTCTGATCCTTATTCCCATATAGAAGTTTCTTCCCTTGTATCTAACTTGGGAAATAGTGATTACCAATTGCTTGGTTGTTTCTAGGCATACAATCTTATGAGCTAAGAATGTGTTAGCATATGCCCCACTTTAGGACCAAATACAGTTCAATGATGCACCTGTGCTGATGTGTTTGGTTATCTATTTGCTTCATTGCAAAGTACTGTCATTGCATCTTGTAATGTACCTGGTGTGTCTTACTACCAAGCCTTATTGAATTTTGTATGATGATGCAGATAAAGAGGGAAATAAAGATACTTCAGAACTTATATGGCGGACCTAACATTATAAAGCTACTCGATGTTGTCAGAGATGATGATTCAAAGACACCCAGTCTGATCTTTGAATATGTCAACAATACTGACTTCAGAGTGCTCTACCCCACACTGTCGGATTACGATATCAGATACTATATATTTGAATTATTAAAGGCAAGAATCTGAACTGGGAAAGTATTGACGTGGATAATATTCATATGTTCTTCTCTATATTGATTTTTCTTGGTGCATTTCTGTTTTATTATTTTTAAACTATTAATATTAATATTGCATAATCGATTAACTGTAGAGTATCGTGGCTTGTTTCATTCTAATCATGTTTTCCCAATACATGAATTCTTTTTATCTGTAGTGTGATTTCATAATTGCTGCCTTGCTCCCCTTGTTCTGTAGCTGTATTTAAAAAAAAATACTACTCCTAAGAGTGACATCTCTTTCTACAGACTACACTGATTGAGAGTTAATAGCATACTTAGCTTCTTTCCTTTGATTTTGTTTGGGTTGGTAGAATCTCCCTTTGATTTGTTTGGGTTGGTAGAATCTCATGGGTTGACAAACTCGAATTGCGTCAATGTGTACTTACACACATTACCTACAATATTACTACTCCTTCCGATCCATATTACTTGTCGAGCTTTAGTACAACTTTGTATTAAAGCTGCGACAAGTAATATGGATCAGAGGGAGTACCTATTTTGCAATATTCAAACATATCTGTATGTCATTGGCACAGTTTTGCGAAGCAATTCTGTTGCTGAAGTTTGCACTATTTCAGTGGCCAACACTGGATGCAACATACTGAACAAGCATTTAATTTGATGGTCTTTAACCTTTTCCAGGTGTTTGTGTAGGCACTAGATTTTTCTCACTCACGGGGTATCATGCATCGAGATGTCAAGCCCCACAATATCATGATTGATCATGAGAAACGCCAGCTTCGTCTTATTGATTGGGGTCTCGCTGAGTTCTATCACCCCAGGATGGAATATAATGTTAGAGTTGCTTCAAGGTTAGTCCCACAGGCTCTGAAAATTGGATGCCATTAGACTTATTCAGCTTGCTAGTAACGGTATTTTAATTTTTGTAAGTACACTTATGCATGTAAAATTTTAACATTGCATTCACTTGTGGACCTCCTATGGTCCTCTGTTGTGTATGACTTCAGCAGATTTATGAAGCGGGACTGAATTCTAGAGCTCCTTTATGTTGGACCTGCTTGACTTTGCCCATAGCAATTTTAAATTCACCTACCTGACTTATTGGAAAGAGTCGTGTACGGACTCACAGTAGGTTATGTCATTAGAGTATCATCCACATATATAAAGATCAATATAACTGTCTCCAATGTTTCTATTAGTGCCTAGTTGCAACTGCTGGTTGATATTCTCTATTACTCCCTCCGCCCGGAAATACTTTTCAGAGAAATGAATGTGTCTAGACGTATTTTAGTTCTTGATACATCCATTTTTATCCATTTCTCCTACAAGTATTTTCGGACGAGGGAGTATTTTTCTTCTGTTTATCTGTGGCTTACTGCATCCTGTGCTGTTGACAGATGCTATAAGGGCCCTGAATTACTTGTGGATTTGCTCGATTATGACTACTCGTTAGATTTGTGGAGCCTTGGTTGCATGTTTGCAGCAATGGTAAGGAGCAAGCCTATGATTAGGCAATCATCTCTTATTAACTTATTTCTAATGATACACATTCTGATTTTCTTAACAGATATTTCGTGTCGACCCTTTCTTTCATGGTCAGGATAACTACCAACAATTAGTCAAAATAACCAAGGTATGTTTACAGGTTCTTAAAGCGTCCGACTTCTGTTCTAGTATTTCTCACTGGCATTTTACTCTTACGCTATATATGAAATGACATATTTAATCACGAGCTGTTTGAACTGTAAATTGATTAAATACTAGCAGAGTACCCGTGCATTGCTGCTGCGGACCTTTAATGAACAAACTATGGACACCCACTTTTATTTTGCACTTCCCTCTGACTCGACATCCACTATATTATACACAATTACATACATTCTAACACGGCATGTGTTGCTATGAATCTTAAATAGTCATATCCTGATCGCTAGAGGTAAGTCGCTGTGTTGTTATGGATCTTATATAGGCATACCACAATTGCTAGAACACAAATTATCATCCTTTTCCATTTCCTTTCCCTATGTATGTTCTGCCTCTAGCTCTTCCACGGGTTTGTTATGGCTCCTAATTCCTAAATATTCATACAACAATCGCAAGAAGGTGATGTGTCCTTTTCCTCCCTTTGCTTGCCTCTTGGCTTCATCTCTGACTTCATTGCAAATATGCCTTTGCTCTGTTCTGTTGGGAATGAGTTGCTTTGAATATAGACATGAAACAATAACAACAAGAAGATGATACTCCCTCTGTCCCAAAATAAGTGTCTCAACTTTGTACTAACTTTAGTACAAAGCTGTACTAAGGTTGAGACACTTATTTTGGGACGGAGGGAGTACATCGTTTTCCTCCTCATCCTTCGCCTCTCGGATTTGTCGTTGCTTGTCATTCTGCGGTTGCCTCATCCTGTGTTGGGTCGTGCTGTTAGCACCAAAGGGGAGACTGAGAATAATGCAACGCATCATGGAGTTTTTATGGGAAAATGTACCAACATGTCACTCATCTTCTAATATCTATACTACATGGCATTCATGTGTCACTCATCTCTCTAGTTTTGTCCACCTATCACCTCAAATAATACTAACCAAATAACACAATTTATTTGATTCCAAGAATCAAAACACTGCATAATTTTCTCAACTTAATGGGCATGTCGATTACTGGTATGCACTTCAACATGCAGAATTGTAGGGAAGACCTTAACCACCGCTTGGGACATAACCCGAGAGCACCATTAAGAAAAATGTGCTCACACTGAGACGAAAAATAGACGCATCAGGCTTGTTTACAAGCTGATTCTGCATTTCACAGGAATCAAGGATTCAGTTATCATGAAAAAAATAGATTGTCAAGAGGGATTGCCTCAAGCTATACGCCTACATCTTATGGCTTTGTAACTTTAGCCTTGCAACTTACTCTTGGGCCATCATAGCCATGCCCTGTACTCCCTCCGTTCCTAAATATTTGTCTTTTTAGAGATTTCAAATGGACTAGCACATACGGATGTACATAGACATATTTTAGAGTGTAGATTCACTCATTTGGCTCCGTATGTAGTCACTTGTTGAAATCTCTAGAAAGACAAATATTTAGGAACGGAGGGAGTACAACACACTGCTGACAGTGCTTAAATAGTACCACAGTATCTTATTGCATACACAGTTGTGGTGTATGCATTGCCTTGTAAACATGAATGCTAAACTTATTATGATAAATTGATCATCACCGAGGCTTGTTTTCCCAAAGAAGGGCTTTAGTTAGATTTCCCTGCTCATCCAAAGGGATTGGCCCAAATGACTGCAGCATATGCTAGTGCTGATTTTAGGAAGCCTGTCTAGCATTGTTTATGGCATGTCTATATGCTCTTTCAGAATATGTAATCCTATACAGGTTTTGCAGTATTCCCTTGTGTTGCTGACTGGCACCATATATGTTGTTTCAGTTTTACAGTAATTTTTTTCCGGCAGTTTTAGTTGAACAGTTTGCTCTTGTTCCAATGCGCTAAAGAAATGGTTGTTCAGCACCTTTAATAATCCTATTTCATAGCAATGGCCTAACGGCGAGATGAATTATGATACTCCCTTCTCTTGTTCCAAAGAATCAATGCTTTCTGCAGTCCACTTTTCTGAATGAAACAACTACTAATATAACTTGATGCGACTAATGTATGCACTACATGGTGCTGCTGTAGGTTCTTGGGACAGAAGATTTCCACCGGTACCTTGAAAAATACGGTCTTCGGCTTGACCCGCAGCTTGAAATGCTTGTTGGAAGGTCAGGGATTGATTTGGATTATCCTTGGGGGAATTATTTTTAGAAGAACAGTTAACATAACAGCAAGATCTAACTATATATTTATGGCTGCAGACACAGGAAGAAGCCATGGGAGAAATTTGTTGACTCAGGGAACAGACACTTAGTGAGCCCTGAGGTGACTCACGTTCCTTTACTCAACCTGGTCCACTACTCATTGGATGTGTTATTGACATGTTTTCACTTGTGCAGGCTATTGATTTTCTAGACAAGCTTCTTCGTTATGACCACCAGGAAAGGCTTACAGCAAAGGAAGCCATGGTATCTTTCCCACTCGTACATCCAAGAATCATTTTGCCTTATCAATACGAGATACAGTTTCTACAATGTTTGACACTTAAAATGTTGCTATGCAGGCGCATCCCTATTTCAACCCAGTAAGAGGCTCTGAAAGCACCCGGGAGAATGTTCAATAGTTATTTGCACCATTGTTGTGTGTAGAACCTGGCATATTTGACAATTTTGAAATAGCATGTCGAACGTATAGACTAACACAGAATGAGTGTATTCGATTATCAAGGGGCATCCATGGTTTATCCAGAAGGAAAAAAAACCGCCTTGAACGGCATGTAATTGTCATGTCATTTTTTTATTTGAATTAATTCTTATTTCGCTGTTGACTGCTCTGAATTATTTTTTTATCAATAAGAATCTATGTCAGTTAAAAGTAATGGGTTATACATCTTTACCCATAAATCTTGGGCATCATCATTATTCTCATTGTTTTGCTCAGATTTGCGAGGTGCTCAGTTATTTCACTACGAGTTCCCTGATCTATGTACATGCACGTTCCTTGATCTTACATGTATGCCTGTTGCAATTGTTGGTTGTTTTTTGGTGGTGCCTTGTGGTATGTTTGCTGCGCAAGCATCGGATGTCCTGCAGCACGGTCAATTTTCGAGGTGTCCCAGCACTTTGTGCGCTTCAGACTCGTCGATTTAAACGTCTGAAGTTCCTGAAAATAAAAGATTTAAACGTCTGAAGTGCTTAAAAAAGAGAGTCGAAATAGCTGTACCCGTGCACGTTTTCCACAGGACACGTTGTCATCAGACCCTCGGCGTGTGCCGGTGCTCTACCGCACGGTGCCATGGCCAGTTGCATGCAGACTCGTACTGCGTCGTGGTCCCTGTCCTAAACAACGCAAACAGCATGCTATGGCCTCGCACATGTCCTACGGGTGCCCTCAGGGCATCTTCAACGACGACACACAATTTTTTTTCCGCATTCATTCGTAGACAACAAGGCTTTAAATAATTAGACGCTATCCACCCGTAATCGCATATGTTTCAAACCAAATTTTAACTAACTATACGAAATTCATGGAAAACGCCCGATATTCATCAAAATTCCGATAGAAAATAGCGTAAATCATTCGTATAGCATGCAAATTAAGTCTAGTACAACAATGTTTCTAATTCGACTAGATTCCGGATATCCAACAAGTTTTTCAAGAACATATCATGTCGTTTCACACAAACTCCCCCTTCAGCAACAGTGTGTGCATGTAAATGGCCGTCCCTCTGTCTTGTGATACACCACGGCAATACGTGCGTGCTACATATAATGTGTAGACCAACATTAAGTAAATGAATCAATCAACAAATTGAGCAAAAGGAAGTAAAACCTACCATCTCCGCCATGTCCGGGTGCAATGGCTACCTTGCCTTGAGCCGACTAACCAAGTTGTAAAACTTGATGACGCTAACCTAGATAGCGCGCCAGTGATACGACAATGACCTCACGTTGCGTTGCTGAACGGTGTACATGTCGTAGGGTGCAATGTGCTTTTGTGCGTGAAACTTTTCATGTGCTTGCTCCCATAAGGGCTCCCCTCTGCTCCTGCCTATGAAATCCGCGGATACGGCCAGCCACGCATAGCACAACAACTCAGCCTCCATGGTCAAATAACTCACCATCCCTCGTATTCTAAGAAATGACAGAGCATTCAAAAATAAGTTCAATGGCATTTTACCGAACACCTGCCGGACGTGGTGTCCGCCATGGAGGTCGTTGACAAGGGAGGAGTGTACATGGTAACCTGGGTACAAACAACTCCAGGGTGGAAAGCTCTGTCGAAACGACGAGTGGGCACGTCGGTGCTAGTTGTGGACGTCCACAATACCTCTGTGGCGGCCGAAGACGAACATCAGCGGCGGCGGAGGTGGAGTGTGCAGATGCAAAGTAGGGGGGAGGGAGAAGAGAAGGGGCGGGAGGGGAGATTGGGTGGGCCGAAGGTGTCGGAGTCCGGACTTCCGCAAATCTCTCACACTTTTTTGTCTTCAATTTACAGAAGAAACCGGACCGTCTCAGGGACCGATACATGTGGGTGTTCGATGACTTCCAGAGTGTTGTGAAAGGTTTGCGGGTGTGTGTTGAAGATGCCCTCATGCACCACACCGTCCACGGAGACCAAGATTTGGGCATCGGCACCACATGTAGTTGCCTTTGTGTGACAGCGTTGCGTGCCTGCTCCTGGTACGGTAAAGCCACGACATGGTGGTCCTGTGTGCCCCGGCCGGTGGCCCGCGGCCGACCGACGCCGGCCGGCCCCCGTCTAGGGGTAGAGTTTTAGGGTCTGGTTCACACTACTTTGTGTTGTCAATTCAAGTGCTTTACAGCCTCCAAAGCTTTGTTTCTTGTCTTCTTCCTCTCATGTCCCGGCTAGGACTCTTTCCTTTTCCTTTGCGGCCGTATTCAGTACACTAGTTAGGTTGGAATGCCTGGATCATTGCTGGTTGGTTTTGTGACAGGTTATTAGTTAAATTTCAGTGCTTCCCGGTTCCCGCTCAAATCCATTCCGTTGATCCGGAGATGATTTGTGCCACGCACCATCGGTTCCAGTTCAAATTGATATTGACAGCTTCATTCTCGCCCGGTTTTCTGTTGATTAACTGAGCAACTCGTCTGTGCTCAAGTAATCAATGAGTCAAATATTTTTGCTTTCGTGTTGGAAAGAAAGAAGAAAAGAATTGACGGTCGAACCAGCCACGGCCACAACCCAGATTGTCTTGTTTTGTGCACCCGGGACGTCTGTTCAGACTACGGACCGCCTATTCAAAATCATGTGTTGGTGTAATTGAGTGTCCCGAGAGTTTTGGAGATTGTTAGATAGAAACACTGTAAGACTAATGTATTTACTAGTGCACATAGAGAGATTAGGTCCCTGGAGTTGAGAGAAGTTTGCTATAAACTCAGAAGATTATTACCTGCGAAGGAGTAGAGAAGAATGCTAAGGCCAACTCCAAGCCTGACCCCAAATGGTCCGCTCGCGTCTGTTTGGGGGTAACAGACAAAGCAGGCCTTCCAACAAGCGGCCTCAAACGGACCGTCGTCTGTTTTCTGTCCATTTTCGACCAATTCCTGACCCAACTTTGAGCCGAGTTTGCGGCCGAACGGACACGCGTGGACGCGAGCGGCGCGTGCCCTTGTCCTGCCCTGACCCGCCCGTTGGGGAGACATGCCCTCCCTTTTCTCTTTCTCTACCTCCCTCCGGCCCCTGACATTGCCGCTGCCACCACCCTTCCCAGCCGCGTCGTCTTCCACAAGGGCCGTCCCAACCAGCACCACGCCATGCCATAGCTGTCTCCGCATCGGCGTTCCGGTAAACATTTGGCCGACATTCTCCTTGTTGCCGGTGGGAGAGAAACTACGGCTGCCGGCGTCGCCCGTCGTCCCCAACCTCTTCCGGCCAGCCGTTCGTTGCCGCAGGGCGCCCTCCAGCACCAGCGACCCCCAAAACCAGCACCAGCACTACCAGTTCCAGTTCAAACTGACGTTGACAGCTTGATTTTTGCCAGGTTTTCTGTTGATTAACCGAGCAACTCTTTTGTGCTTAAGTAATCAACGAGACAAATATTTTTGCCTCCGTCTCGGAAAAAAATGAATTGATGGTCAAACCAGCCATGGCCACAACCCAGATTGTCTTGTTTTGTGCACCTGGGGTCGTCTGTTTGGACTTTGGATCGCCTATTCAAAATCATGTGTTGGTGTAATTTGAGTGCTCCCAGAGTTTGGAAGATTGTTGGACAGAAACAGTGTGGGACTAATGTGTTTGCTAGTGCACATATAGAGATTAGGTCCCTGGAGCTGGAGTTCAGAGAAGTTTGCCATAAACTCGGAAGACTATTATCTGCGAAGCAAAGAAGAATGCTAAGGTAATCGAGAAGATTGCTATCGAAGAGTTTGCGCATCAGAGATGATCCCCAAAAATATTGTTGAGTTGAAGCAATTGGTATGCGAGGCGTCCGAGAGCAAATGACTGCAGCACAGAAGACGAAGTGAAGATGTAGCATTTATTTCTTTGTTTCATTTTTTTTCATTGGGTCATAGGACCACCGTACTATTAAGAGTGATCAATGTTTCGAGACTTATGTCTGTATGATGCTTAACTGAAAATTATCCCAAGTGAGACAAGAGAAATCTCTTCGTGCCAAAAATAATTACTTGCCAGCCAGAGACGAAGTTCTTCTATGCTACGACGAAATTGCTCTAGCAGAGGAGGCAACTTTGCTTGTTCCTCAAGTAAAGTTGTCAGGTGCGTTTGAAATCCGACTGTTGGCTATTGGCTGGGCTCGAGGGCCCAAATGGTAATTTCACCCTCGGGGTCGCAAGGGTGAAATTACCAACCCCCGCTTGCCGTTTCAATCGGGTGTACTATGGTTGTTGGAGTTGCAATATTGGGTGTGACCGGTCATCGTCCGCAAACGTGCCCGACGCTTCTGCGAGCGTTTGACAACTCAATTTAGGTAACTGTGGTTGTAGTTGGTCTTAGGGCAACTCCAACGCTGACCCACAAATTGACCCCCGCATCCATCCACGGACAGAGGGAGGGGGAGTCCGCGGATAAGTTCCATTTATGTTGGTCTAGTGACAGGGCTCTCTTGAAGCTTTAGCCTTCCTCTAGCCTAGACCTCGCTTCTTTTCATTAATGACATCTGGTCCGGTCTCTAGTTCGGATGCTGGAGCTAGTCATCCAATGCTATCCGCATACAATTCAAACAAGGTTTAAAATAATCGACGAATTACATGCAAATCCAATGATTTTCATTCAAATCGAACGAAAAACATTTACATTTCCGACATATTTTAGCTAAACTATACCGGACTAGTTAAACCTAGTCTACAATACCGGCCGCAACGGATCTCCACTCCCTCGACATGCCTTCCCCATGTCGGGAGCCCGCTTGCGGGAATGTCGGGAGCCCTGGAGAGATATGCTTCAGTGAGAGGAGAAGAATAGCCTCCGTCTTGTTCAGTAGCGTCGCTCATAAGAGTGGCACCGGAGGGATATGCTTCAGCCAGAGGGGAAGGGTGGCCTCCGCTTCCGTGCAACACGGATCAAGGTTGGTTTTAGGGGCGGGGCACGACGGTGGCCTGCGAAGCGGGCAAGACACCGGCTGTGCACGCTAGTGATGCATCAGCGGTGGCCTTCCTGGGAACCAAGCAGTGTCGGCCTCCCATGTTCTACTTTTCCTGGATGTTGGCGGCGAACGTGCTGACGGCGGCCTCGTGGATCTCCGCAAAGCCGGCTTCTTTCTCCGTTGGCAGGGCGCGGTTCCGCAAACGTTGATGGCGGATGGCACGGACGCAAGCCGGGATGAGCGGTATGACACAACCTCGTCCACGGCAGCCACGATGTCCGTGCCCCCCTCCCCCTACCGGCCTGGACCAACTTTCGCTCCTCCGCGAGCTGGCTTGGAGCGGCAAGTTGCTGAGCCAGGTATCGTCTTGGAGCCTCGCCCATGGTATTGGGGGCCTGGAGCGGCAAGGGAGGTGGAGAAGTGAGTTGCCTGGCTCGTATCCGGTGGTTTCGGCAGACCACCTAGCCAACTTTTTGTTGGGGAACGTTGCAGAAAACAAAAATTTTCCTACGGTTTCACCAAGATCTATCTATGAGTTCATCTAGCAACGAGTGATCGGATTGCATCTACATACCTTTGTAGATCACGCGCGGAAGCGTTCAAAGAACGGGGATGAGGAAGTCGTACTCGACATGATCCAAATCACCGGAGATCCTAGCGCCGAACGGACGACACCTCCGTGTTCAACACACGTACGGTCAGCGTGACGTCTCCTCCTTCTTGATACAGCAAGGGGGAAGGAGAGGTTGATGAAGATCCAGCAGCACAACGGCTGGTGGTGGATGCAGGGGGTCACCGCAACAGGGCTTTGCCGTTATACTGCGAGAGGGAGAGGTGTAGCAGGGGAGAGGGAGGCGCCAAGACTCAAGGGTGCGGCTGCCTCCTCCCTCCCCCCTTTATATAGGCCCCCTAGGGGGTGCGCCGGCCCTAGGAGATGGGATCTCCTGGGGG
>NC_041388.1:600519977-600649024 GCF_002162155.2 Triticum dicoccoides
CACCCTAGGGTTCCCAACCCTAGGCGCATGGGGTGGGCCAAGGGGGGCGCACCAGCCCACTATGGGCTGGTTCCCCTCCCCACTTTGGCCCATGGGGCCCTCCGGGATGGGTGGTCCCACCCGGTGGACCCCCGGGACCCTTCCGGTGGTCCCGGTACAATACCGGTGACCCCCGAAACTCTCCCGATGGCTGAAATTGCACTTCCTATATATAATTCTTCACCTCCGGACCATTCGGGAACTCCTCGTGACGTCCAGAATCTCATCCGGGACTCCGAACAACTTTCGGGTTACTGCATATTCATATCTCTACAACCCTAGCATCACCGAACCTTAAGTGTGTAGACCCTACGGGTTCGGGAGACATGTAGACATGACCGAGATGGCTCTCCGGTCAATAACCAACAGCGGGATCTGGATACCCATGTTGGCTCCCACATGCTCCTCGATGATCTCATCGGATGAACCACAATGTCGAGGATTCAAGCAACCCCGTATACAATTCCCTTTGTCAATCGGTACGTTACTTGCCCGAGATTCGATCGTCGGTATCCCAATACCTCGTTCAATCTCGTTACCGGCAAGTCACTTTACTCGTACCGTAATGCATGATCCCGTGACCAGACACTTGGTCACTTTGAGCTCATTATGATGATGCATTACCGAGTGGGCCCAGAGATACCTCTCCGTCATACGGAGTGACAAATCCCAGTCTTGATCCGTGTCAACCCAACATACACTTTCGGAGATACCCGTAGTATACCTTTATAGTCACCCAGTTACGTTGTGACGTTTGGTACACCCAGAGCACTCCTACGGTATCCGGGAGTTACACGATCTCATGGTCTAAGGAAAAGATACTTGACATTGGAAAAACTCTAGCAAACGAACTATACGATCTTGTGCTATGTTTAGGATTGGGTCTTGTCCATCACATCATTCTCCTAATGATGTGATCTTGTTATCAATGACATCCAATGTCCATAGTCAGGAAACCTTGACTATCTGTTGATCAACGAGCTAGTCAACTAGAGGCTTACTAGGGACATGTTGGTGTCTATGTATTCACACATGTATTACGATTTCCGGATAACACAATCATAGCATGACTAAAAGACAATTATCATGAATAAGGAAATATAATAATAATCCTTTTATTATTGCCTCTAGGGCATATTTCCAACAGTCTCCCACTTGCACTAGAGTCAATAATCTAGTTACATTGTGATGAATCAAACACCCATGGAATTCTGGTGTTGATCATGTTTTGCTCTAGGGAGATGTTTAGTCAACGGATCTGCTACATTCAGGTCCGTATGTACTTTACAAATCTCTATGTCTCCATTTTGAACACTTTCACGAATGGAGTTGAAGCGACGCTTGATATGCCTGGTCTTCCTGTGAAACCTGGGCTCCTTGGCAAGGGCAATAGCTCCAGTGTTGTCACAGAAAAGAGTCATCGGGCCCGACGCATTGGGTATGACTCCTAGGTCGGTAATGAACTCCTTCACCCAGACTGCTTCGTGTGCTGCCTCCAAGGCTGCCATGTACTCCGCTTCACATGTAGATCCCGCCACAACGCTTTGCTTGCAACTGCACCAGCTTACTGCCCCACCATTCAAAATATACACGTATCCGGTTTGTGACTTAGAGTCATCCAGATCTGTGTCGAAGCTAGCGTCGACGTAACCCTTTACGACGAGCTCTTCGTCACCTCCATAAACGAGAAACATTTCCTTAGTCCTTTTCAGGTACTTCAGGATATTCTTGACCGCTGTCCAGTGTTCCTTGCCGGGATTACTTTGGTACCTACCTACCAAACTTACGGCAAGGTTTACATCAGGTCTGGTACACAACATGGCATACATAATAGACCCTATGGCTGAGGCATAGGGGATGACACTCATCTCTTCTATATCTTCTGCCGTGGTCGGACATTGAGCTGAGCTCAATTTCATACCTTGCAACACAGGCAAGAACCCCTTCTTAAACTGATCCATATTGAACTTCTTCAATATCTTATCAAGGTATGTGCTTTGCGAAAGACCTATGAGGCATCTTGATCTATCTCTATAGATCTTGATGCCTAATATATAAGCAGCTTCTCCAAGGTCCTTCATTGAAAAACTCTTATTCAAGTAGGCCTTAATGCTGTCCAAAAGTTCTATACCATTTCCCATCAAAAGTATGTCATCTACATATAATATGAGAAATGCTACAGAGCTCCCACTCACTTTCTTGTAAACGCAGGCTTCTCCATAAGTCTGCATAAACCCAAACGCTTTGATCATCTTATCAAAGCGAATGTTCCAACTCCGAGATGCTTGCACCAGCCCATAAATCGAGCGTTGGAGCTTGCACACCTTGTCAGCATTCTTAGGATCGACAAAACCTTCTGGCTGCATCATATACAGTTCTTCCTTAAGATAACCGTTAAGGAATGCCGTTTTGACGTCCATTTGCCATATCTCATAATCATAGTATGCGGCAATTGCTAACATGATTCGGACGGACTTCAGCTTCGCTACGGGAGAGAAAGTCTCATCGTAGTCAACCCCTTGAACTTGTCGATAACCCTTAGCGACAAGCCTAGCTTTATAGATGGTCACATTACCATCCGCGTCTGTCTTCTTCTTAAAGATCCATTTATTTTCTATGGCTCGCCGATCATTGGGCAAGTCGGTCAAAGTCCATACTTCGTTTTCATACATGGATCCTATCTCGGATTTCATGGCTTCTAGCCATTTGTCGGAATCCGGGCCCGCCATCGCTTCTTCATAGTTCGAAGGTTCACCGTTGTCTAATAACATGATTTCCAAGACAGGGTTGCCGTACCACTCTGGTGCAGAACGTGTCCTTGTGGACCTTCGAAGTTCAGTAGGAGCTTGATCGGAAGTATCTTGATCATCATCATTAACTTCCTCTCTAATTGGTGCAGGCACCACAGGAACATTTTCCTGAGTTGCGCCACTTTCCGGTTCAAGAGGTAATACTTCATCAAGTTCTACTTTCCTCCCACCTACTTCTTTCAAGAAAAACTCCTTCTCTAGAAAGGATCCATTATTGGCAACAAAGATCTTGCCTTCGGATCTGAGGTAGAAGGTATACCCAATAGTTTCTTTAGGGTATCCTATGAAGACGCATTTTTCCGACTTGGGTTCGAGCTTTTCAGGTTGAAGTTTCTTGACATAAGCATCGCATCCCCAAACTTTTAGAAACGACAGCTTAGGTTTCTTCCCAAACCATTATTCATACGGTGTCGTCTCAACGGATTTCGACGGGGCCCTATTTAAAGTGAATGCGGCAGTCTCTAAAGAATAGCCCCAAAATGACAGCGGTAAATCGGTAAGAGACATCATAGATCACACCATATCTAATAGAGTGCGATTATGACGTTCGGACACACCATTACGCTGAGGTGTTCCAGGCGGCGTGAGTTGTGAAACTATTCCACATTTTCTTAAGTGTGTGCCAAATTCGTGACTCAAGTATTCTCCTCCACGATCTGATCGCAAAAACTTGATATTTCTGTCACGTTGATTCTCAACCTCACTCTGAAATTCTTTGAACTTTTCAAAGGTTTCAGACTTGTGTTTCATTAAGTAGACATACCCATATCTACTCAAGTCATCAGTGAGGGTGAGAACATAATGATAGCCACCGCGAGCCTCAACACTCATTGGACCGCACACATCAGTATGTATGATTTCCAATAAGTTGGTTGCTCGCTCCATTGTTCCTGAGAACGGAGTCTTGTGTTGGAAATATGCCCTAGAGGCAATAATAAAAGCATTGCATTATTATTATATTTCCTTGTTCATGATAATTGTCTTTATTCATGCTATAATTGTGTTATCCGGAAATCGTAATACATGTGTGAATAACAGACACCAACATGTCCCTAGTGAGCCTCTAGTTGACTAGCTCGTTGATCAACAGATAGTCATGGTTTCCTGACTATGGACACTGGATGTAATTGATAACGAGATCACATCATTGGGAGAATGATGTGATGGACAAGACCCAATCCTAAACATAGCACAAGATCGTATAGTTCGTTTGCTAGAGTTTTGCAATGTCAAAGTATCTTTTCCTTAGACCATGAGATCGTGTAACTCCCGGATACCGTAGGAGTACTTTGGGTATGCCAAACGTCACAACGTAACTGGGTGACTATAAAGGTAGACTACGGGTATCTCCGAAAGTGTCTGTTGGGTGACATGGATCAAGACTGGGATTTGTCACTCCGTATGACGGAGAGGTATCACTGGGCCCACTCGGTAATGCATCATCATAATGAGCTCAGAGTGACCAAGTGTCTGGTCATGGGATCATGCATTACGGTACGAGTAAAGTGACTTGCCGGTAACGAGATTGAACGAGGTATTGGGATACCGACGATCGAATCTCGGGCAAGTAACATATCGATAGACAAAGGGAATAGCGTACAGGATTGATTAAATCCTCGACATCGTGGTTCATCCGATGAGATCATCGTGGAGCATGTGGGAGCCAACATGGGTATCCAGATCCCGCTGTTGGTTATTGACCGGAGAGTCGTCTCGGTCATGTCTGCTTGTCTCCCGAACCCGTAGGGTCTACACACTTAAGGTTCGGTGACGCTAGGGTTATGAAGATATGTATATGCAGAAACCCGAATGTTGTTCGGAGTCCCGGATGAGATCCCGGACGTCACGAGGAGTTCCGGAATGGTCCGGAGGTAAAGAATTATATATAGGAAGTGCTATTTCGGGCATCGGGACAAGTTTCGGGGTTATCGGTATTGTACCGGGACCACCGGAAGGGTCCCAGGGGTCCACCGGGTGGGGCCACCTGTCCCGGGGGGCCACATGGGCTGTAGGGGGTGTGCCTTGGCCATCATGGGCCAAGGGCACCAGCCCCTATAGGCCCATGCGCCTAGGGTTTCCCCCTAGGAGGAGTCCTAGTGGTGGAAGGCACCCCTAGGTGCCTTGGGGGGGAGGGAAACCTCCCCTAGGCCGCCGCCCCCCCTAGTAGATCTCATCTACTAGGGCCGGCGCCCCCCTGGCACCCCTATATATAGTGGGGGAGAGGAGGGACTTCATACACCAGCCCCTGGCGCCTCCTCCTCCCCCCGTTACGTCTCTCCCTCGTAGTCTCGGCGAAGCCCTGCTGCTGTGACGCCCTGCATCCACCACCACGCCGTCGTGCTGCTGGATCTTCATCAACCTCTCCTTCCCCCTTGCTGGATCAAGAAGGAGGAGACGTCTCCCGTCCCGTACGTGTGTTGAACGCGGAGGTGCCGTCCGTTCGGCGCTGGTCATTGGTGATTTGGATCACGTCGAGTACGACTACATCATCACCTTGCAAGCTTCCGCACGCGATCTACAAGTGGTATGTAGATGCAAACTCTCTCCCTAGACTCGTTGCTTAGATGAACTCATAGATGGATCTTGGTGAAACCGTAGGAAAAATTTTAATTTTCTGCAACGTTCCCCAACAGTCTGTTGGAAATATGCCCTAAAGGCAATAATAAAAGTATTATTATATTTCATTGTTCATGATAATTGTCTTTTATTCATGCTATAACTGTATTATCCGGAAATCGTAATACACGTGTGAATACTTAGACCACACTATGTCCCTGGTAAGCCTCTAGTTGACCAGCTCGTTGTGATCAACAGATAGTCATGGTTTCCTGACTATGGACATTGGATGTCGTTGATAACGGGATCACATCATTAGGAGAATGATGTGATGGACAAGACCCAATCCTAAGCATAGCATAAAAGATCGTGTAGTTCGTTTTGCTAGAGCTTTGCAAGTGTCAAGTATCTCTTCCTTCGACCATGAGATCGTGTAACTCCCGGATACCGTAAGAGTGCCTTGGGTGTATCAAACGTCACAATGTAACTGGGTGACTATAAAGGTGCATTACAGGTATCTCCGAAAGTAGCTGTTGGGTTGACACGGATCGAGACTGGGATTTGTCACTCCGTATGACGGAGAGGTATCTCTGGGCCCACTCGGTAATGCATCATCATTGAGCTCAATGTGACCAAGGTGTTGGACACGGGATCATGCATTACGGTACGAGTAAAGTGACTTGCCGGTAACGAGACTGAACAAGGTATTGGGATACCGACGATCGAGTCTCGGGCAAGTAACGTACCGATTGACAAAGGGAATTGCATACAGGGTTTGATCGAATCCTCGACATAGTGGTTCATCCGATGACAACATCGAGGAGCATGTGGGAGCCATCATGGGTATCCAGATCCCGCTGATGGTTATTGACTGAGAGCGTCTCGGTCATGTCTGCATGTCTCCCGAACCCGTAGGGTCTACACACTTAAGGTTCGGTGACGCTAGGGTTATGAAGATATGTATATGCAGAAACCCGAATGTTGTTCGGAGTCCCGGATGAGATCCCGGACGTCACGAGGAGTTCTGGAATGGTCCGGAGGTAAAGAATTATATATAGGAAGTGCTATTTCGGGCATCGGGACAAGTTTCGGGGTTATCGGTATTGTACCGGGACCACCGGAAGGGTCCCGGGGGTCCACCGGGTGGGGCCACCTGTCCCGGGGGGCCACATGGGCTGTAGGGGGTGCGCCTTGGCCTAGATGGGCCAAGGGCACCAGCCCCTATAGGCCCATGCGCCTAGGGTTTCCCCCTAGGAGGAGTCCTAGTGGTGGAAGGCACCCCGAGGTGCCTTGGGGGGGAGGGAAACCCTCCCCTGGCCGCCGCACCTAGGAGATCAGATCTCCTAGGCTGCGCACCAGCCCCCCTTGGCACCCCTATATATAGTGGGGGAGAGGAGGGACCTAAGACACCAGCCCCTGGCGCCTCCACCTCCCCCCGTTACGTCTCTCCCTCGTAGTCTCAGCGAAGCCCTGCTGCTGTGACGCCCTGCATCCACCACCACGCCGTCGTGCTGCTGGATCTTCATCAACCTCTCCTCCCCCTTGCTGGATCAAGAAGGAGGAGACGTCTCCCGTCCCGTACGTGTGTTGAACGCGGAGGTGCCGTCCGTTCGGCGCTGGTCATCGGTGATTTGGATCACGTCGAGTACGACTACATCATCACCGTTCTTTTGAACGCTTCCGCTCGCGATCTACAAAGGTATGTAGATGCATCTAATCACTCGTTGCTAGATGAACTCCTAGATGATCTTGGTGAAACGAGTAGGAAATTTTTTGTTTTCTGCAACGTTCCCCAACAGTGGTATCAGAGCTAGGTCTATGCGTAGTTCTTCTTGCATGAGTAGAACACAATTTGTTGTGGGCGTAGATTTGTCAACTTTCTTGCCGTTACTAGTCCTTTCTTGCTTCAGCGGTATTGTGGGATGAAGCGGCCCGGACCAACCTTACACGTACGCTTACGTGAGACCGGTTCCACCGACTAACATGCACTAGATGCATAAGGTGGCTGGCGGGTGTCTGTCTCTCCTACTTTAGTTGGAGCGGAATCGATGAACAGGGTCCTTATGAAGGGTAAATAGAAGTTGACAAATCACGTTGTGGCTTTAACGTAGGTAAGAAAACGTTCTTGCTAGAACCCTAATTCAGCCACGTAAAACTTGCAACAACAATTAGAGGACGTCTAACTCGTTTTTGAAGCAAGTGGTTTGTGATATGATATGGCCAAAGTTGTGATGAATGATGAATGATCTATATGTGATGTATGAGATGTTCATGCTATTGTAATAGGATTCACGACTTGCATGTCGATGAGTATGACAACCGGCAGGAGCCATAGGAGTTGTCTTTATTCTTTTATATGACCTGCGTGTCATCAAGAAACACCATGTAAATTACTTTACTTTATTGCTAAACGCGTTAGCCATAGTAGTAGAAGTAATAGTTGGCGAGCAACTTCATGGAGACACGATGATGGAGATCATGATGATGGAGATCATGGTGTCAAGCCGGTGACAAGATGATCATGGAGCCCCAAGATGGAGATCAAAGGAGCTATGTGATATTGGCCATATCATGTCACGTTTATTATTTGATTGCATGTGATGTTTATCATGTTTTGCATCTTGTTTACTTAGAACGACGGTAGTAAATAAGATGATCCCTCACAATAAATTCAAGAAGTGTTCCCCCTAACTGTGCACCGTTGCGACAGTTCGCTGTTTCAAAACACCACATGATGATCGGGTGTTTTATTCAGACGTTCACATACAACGGGTGTAAGACAGATTTACACAAGCAAACACTTAGGTTGACTTGACGAGCCTAGCATGTACAGACATGGCCTCGGAACACAGAAGACCGAAAGGTCGAGCATGAGTCGTATAGAAGATACGATCAACATGAAGATGTTCACCGATGTTGACTAGTCCGTCTCACGTGATGATCGGACACGGTCTAGTTTAACTCGGATCATGTAATACTTAGATGACTAGAGGGATGTCTAATCTAAGTGGGAGTTCACTAATAATTTGATTAGTTGAACTTAATTATCATGAACTTAGTCTAAAATCTTTGCAATATGTGTTGTAGATCAAATGGCCAACGTAGTCCTCAACTTCAACGCGTTCCTAGAGAAAACTAAGCTGAAAGACGATGGCAGCAACTATACGGACTGGGTCCGGAACCTAAGGATCATCCTCATAGCTGCCAAGAAAGATTATGTCCTACAAGCACCGCTTGGTGACGCACCCGTTCTCCCTGCAGAACAAGATGTTACGAACGCTTGGCAGGCACGATTCGATGACTACTCCCTCGTTCAGTGCGGCATGCTTTACAGCCTAGAGCCGGGGCTCCAAAAGCGTTTTGAGAGACATGGAGCATATGAGATGTTCGAAGAGCTGAAAATGGTTTTCCAAGCTCATGCCCGGGTCGAGAGATATGAAGTCTTCGACAAATTCTTCAGCTGTAAGATGGAGGAAAACAGTTCTGTCAGTGAGCACATACTCACTATGTCTGGGTTGCATAACCGCTTGACTCAGCTGGGAGTTAATCTCCCGGATGATGCGGTCATTGACAGAATCCTCCAGTCGCTTCCACCAAGCTACAAGAGCTTTGTGATGAACTTCAATATGCAGGGGATGGAAAAGACCATTCCTGAAGTATTTTCTATGCTGAAATCAGCAGAGGTAGAAGTCAGGAAGGAACATCAAGTGTTGATGGTCAATAAAACCACTAAGTTCAAGAAAGGCAAGGGTAAAAAGAACTTCAAGAAGGACGGGAAGGAGGTTGCCGCGCCCGGCAAGCAAGCTGCCGGGAAGAAGCCAAAGAATGGACCCAAGCCCGAGACTGAGTGCTTTTATTGCAAGGGAAGCGGTCACTGGAAGCGGAACTGCCCTAAGTACTTAGCGGATAAGAAGGCCGGCAAAACGAAAGGTATATGTGATATACATGTAATTGATGTGTACCTTACTAGTGCCCGTAGTGGCTCCTGGGTATTTGATACCGGTGCAGTTGCTCACATTTGTAACTCAAAGCAGGGGCTGCGGAATAAGCGGAAACTGGCAAAGGACGAGGTGACGATGCGCGTCGGGAATGGTTCCAAGGTCAATGTGATCGTCGTCGGCACGCTACCTCTGCATCTCCCTTCGGGATTAGTTTTAAACCTTAATAATTGTTATTTAGTGCCAGCTTTGAGCATGAACATTGTATCGGGATCTCGTTTAATTCGAGATGGCTACTCTTTTAAATCTGAGAATAATGGTTGTTCCATTTTTATGAGAGATATGTTTTATGGTCATGCTCCTATGGTGAATGGTTTATTCTTTATGAATCTCGAACGTGATGCTACACATGTTCATAATGTGAGTACCAAAAGAAGTAAGGTTGATAATGATAGTCCCACATACTTGTGGCACTGCCGCCTTGGTCACATAGGTGTCAAACGCATGAAGAAGCTCCATGCTGATGGACTTTTAGAGTCTCTTGATTATGAATCATTTGACACGTGCAAACCATGCCTTATGGGTAAAATGACCAAGACTCCGTTCTCAGGAACAATGGAGCGAGCAACCAACTTATTGGAAATCATACATACTGATGTGTGCGGTCCGATGAGTGTTGAGGCTCGCGGTGGCTATCGTTATGTTCTCACCCTCACTGATGATTTAAGTAGGTATGGGTATATCTACTTAATGAAACACAAGTCTGAAACCTTTGAAAAGTTCAAGGAATTTCAGAGTGAGGTTGAAAATCAACGTGACAGGAAAATCAAGTTTCTACGATCAGATCGTGGAGGAGAATACTTGAGTCACGAGTTTGGGGCACACTTAAGAAAATGTGGAATAGTTTCACAACTCACGCCGCCTGGAACACCTCAGCGTAATGGTGTGTCCGAACGTCGTAATCGCACTCTGTTAGATATGGTGCGATCTATGATGTCTCTTACCGATTTACCGCTTTCCTTTTGGGGCTATGCTTTAGAGACTGCCGCATTCACTTTAAATAGGGCTCCGTCGAAATCCGTTGAGACGACACCGTATGAATTGTGGTTTGGGAAGAAACCTAAGCTGTCGTTTCTAAAAGTTTGGGGATGCGATGCTTATGTTAAGAAACTTCAACCTGAAAAGCTCGAACCCAAGTCGGAAAAATGCGTCTTCATAGGATACCCAAAAGAAACTATTGGGTACACCTTCTACCTCAGATCCGAAGGCAAGATCTTTGTTGCCAAGAATGGGTCCTTTCTGAAGAAAGAGTTTCTCTCGAAAGAAGTAAGTGGGAGGAAAGTAGAGCTTGATGAAGTATTACCCCTTGAACCAGAAAATGGCGCAACTCAAGAAAATGTTCCTGAGGTGCCAGCACCGACTAGAGAGGGAGTTAATGATAATGATCAAGATACTTCTGATCAAGCCCCTACTGAAATTCGAAGGTCCACAAGGACACGTTCCGCACCAGAGTGGTACGGCAACCCTGTCTTGGAAATCATGCTGTTAGACAATGGTGAACCTTCGAACTATGAAGAAGCGATGGCGGGCCCGGATTCCGACAAATGGCTAGAAGCCATGAAATCCGAGATAGGATCCATGTATGAAAACAAAGTATGGACTTTGACTGACTTGCCCGTTGAGCGGCGAGCCATAGAAAATAAATGGATCTTTAAGAGGAAGACAGACGCGGATGGTAATGTGACCATCTATAAAGCTCGGCTTGTCGCTAAGGGTTATCGACAAGTTCAAGGGGTTGACTACGATGAGACTTTCTCACCGGTAGCGAAGTTGAAGTCCGTCCGAATCATGTTAGCAATTGCCGCATTCTATGATTACGAAATATGGCAAATGGACGTCAAAACGGCATTCCTTAATGGTTTCCTTAAGGAAGAATTGTATATGATGCAGCCGGAAGGTTTTGTCGATCCTAAGAATGCTGACAAAGTGTGCAAGCTCCAACGCTCGATTTATGGGCTGGTGCAAGCATCTCGGAGTTGGAACATTCGCTTTGATGAGATGATCAAAGCGTTTGGGTTTACACAGACTTATGGAGAAGCCTGCGTTTACAAGAAAGTGAGTGGGAGCTCTGTAGCATTTCTCATATTATATGTAGATGACATACTTTTGATGGGAAATGATATAGAACTCTTGGACAGCATCAAGGCCTACTTGAATAAAAGTTTTTCAATGAAGGACCTTGGAGAAGCTGCTTATATATTAGGCATCAAAATCTATAGAGATAATCGAGACGCCTCATAGGTCTTTCACAAAGCACATACCTTGATAAGATATTGAAGAAGTTCAATATGGATCAATCCAAGAAGGGGTTCTTGCCTGTGTTGCAAGGTATGAAATTGAGCTCAGCTCAATGTCCGACCACGGCAGAAGATATAGAAGAGATGAGCGTCATCCCCTATGCCTCAGCCATAGGTTCTATTATGTATGCCATGCTGTGTACCAGACCTGATGTTAACCTTGCCGTCAGTTTGGTAGGAAGGTACCAAAGTAATCCCGGCAAGGAACACTGGACAGCGGTCAAGAATATCCTGAAGTACCTGAAAAGGACTAAGGAAATGTTTCTCGTTTATGGAGGTGACGAAGAGCTCGTCGTAAAGGGTTACGTCGACGCTAGCTTCGACACAGATCTGGATGACTCTAAGTCACAAACCGGATACGTGTATATTTTGAATGGTGGGGCAGTGAGCTGGTGCAGTTGCAAGCAAAGCGTCGTGGCGGGATCTACATGTGAAGCGGAGTACATGGCAGCCTCAGAGGCAGCACATGAAGCAATATGGGTGAAGGAGTTCATCACCGACCTAGGAGTCATACCCAATGCGTCGGGGCCGATCAAGCTCTTCTGTGACAACACTGGAGCTATTGCACTTGCCAAGGAGCCCAGGTTTCACAAGAAGACAAGGCACATCAAGCGTCGCTTCAACTCCATTCGTGAAAATGTTCAAGATGGAGACATAGAGATTTGTAAAGTACATACGGACCTGAATGTAGCAGATCCGTTGACTAAACCTCTCCCTAGAGCAAAACATGATCAACACCAGAATTCCATGGGTGTTCGATTCATCACAATGTAACTAGATTATTGACTCTAGTGCAAGTGGGAGACTGTTGGAAATATGCCCTAGAGGCAATAATAAAAGCATTATTATTATATTTCCTTGTTCATGATAATTGTCCTTATTCATGCTATAATTGTGTTATCCGAAAATCGTAATACATGTGTGAATAACAGACACCAACATGTCCCTAGTGAGCCTCTAGTTGACTAGCTCATTGATCAACAGATAGTCATGGTTTCCTGACTATGGACACTGGATGTCATTGATAACGAGATCACATCATTGGGAGAATGATGTGATGGACAAGACCCAATCCTAAACATAGCACAAGATCGTATAGTTCGTTTGCTAGAGTTTTGCAATGTCAAAGTATCTTTTCCTTAGACCATGAGATCGTGTAAATCCCGGATACCGTAGGAGTGCTTTGGGTATGCCAAACGTCACAACGTAACTGGGTGACTATAAAGGTAGACTACGGGTATCTCCGAAAGTGTCTGTTGGGTGACATGGATCAAGACTGGGATTTGTCACTCCATATGACGGAGAGGTATCACTGGGCCCACTCGGTAATGCATCATCATAATGAGCTCAGAGTGACCAAGTGTCTGGTCACGGGATCATGCATTACGGTACGAGTAAAGTGACTTGCCGGTAACGAGATTGAACGAGGTATTGGGATACCGACGATCGAATCTCGGGCAAGTAACATATCGATAGACAAAGGGAATAGCGTACATGATTGATTAAATCCTCGACATCGTGGTTCATCCGATGAGATCATCGTGGAGCATGTGGGAGCCAACATGGGTATACAGATCCCGCTGTTGGTTATTGACCGGATAGTCGTCTCGGTCATGTCTGCTTGTCTCCCGAACCCGTAGGGTCTACACACTTAAGGTTCGATGACGCTAGGGTTATGAAGATATGTATATGCAGAAACCCGAATGTTGTTCGGAGTCCCGAATGAGATCCCGGACGTCACGAGGAGTTCCGGAATGGTCCGGAGGTAAAGAATTATATATAGGAAGTGCTATTTCGGGCATCGGGACAAGTTTCGGGGTTATCGGTATTGTACCGGGACCACCGGAAGGGTCCCGGGGGTCCACCGGGTGGGGCCACCTATCCCGGGGGGCCACATGGGCTGTAGGGGGTGCGCCTTGGCCTAGATGGGCCAAGGGCACCAGCCCCTATAGGCCCATGCGCCTAGGGTTTCCCCCTAGGAGGAGTCCTAGTGGTGGAAGGCACCCCGAGGTGCCTTGGGGGGGAGGGAAACCCTCCCCTGGCCGCCGCACCTAGGAGATCAGATCTCCTAGGCTGCGCACCAGCCCCCCTTGGCACCCCTATATATAGTGGGGGAGAGGAGGGACCTAAGACACCAGCCCCTGGCGCCTCCACCTCCCCCCGTTACGTCTCTCCCTCGTAGTCTCGGCGAAGCCCTGCTGCTGTGACGCCCTGCATCCACCACCACGCCGTCGTGCTGCTGGATCTTCATCAACCTCTCCTCCCCCTTGCTGGATCAAGAAGGAGGAGACGTCTCCCGTCCCGTACGTGTGTTGAACGCGGAGGTGCCGTCCGTTCGGCGCTGGTCATCGGTGATTTGGATCACGTCGAGTACGACTACATCATCACCGTTCTTTTGAACGCTTCCGCTCGCGATCTACAAAGGTATGTAGATGCATCTAATCACTCGTTGCTAGATGAACTCCTAGATGATCTTGGTGAAACGAGTAGGAAAATTTTTGTTTTCTGCAACGTTCCCCAACATCTTGGTCATTTTACCCATGAGGCATGGTTCGCACGTGTCAAATGATTCGTAATCAAGAGACTCTAAAAGTCCATCTGCATGGAGCTTCTTCATGCGTTTGACACCTATGTGACCAAGGCGACAATGCCACAAGTATGTGGGACTATCGTTATCAACCTTACATCTTTTGGTATTCACACTATGAATATGTGTAGCATTACGCTCAAGATTCATTAAGAATAAACCATTCACCATCGGAGCATGACCATAAAATATATCTCTCATATAAATAGAACAACCATCATTCTCGGATTTAAATGAGTAGCCATCTCGTATTAAACGAGATCCTGATACAATGTTCATGCTCAAACTTGGCACTAAATAACAATTATTGAGGTTCAAAACTAATCCCATAGGTAAATGTAGAGATAGCGTGCCGACGGCGATCACATCGACCTTGGAACCATTCCCGACGCGCATCGTCACCTCGTTCTTCGCCAGTCTCCGTTTATTCCGCAGCTCCTGCTTTGAGTTACAAATGTGAGCAACTGCACCGGTATCAAATACCCAGGAGCTACTACGAGTACTGGTAAGGTACACATCAATTACATGTATATCACATATACCTTTCGTTTTGCCGGCCTTCTTGTCCGCTAAGTATTTGGGGCAGTTCCGCTTCCAGTGACCACTTCCCTTGCAATGAAAACACCCAGTCTCGGGCTTGGGTCCATTCTTTGACTTCTTCCCGGCAGCTTGCTTACCGGGTGTGGCAACTCCCTTGCCGTCCTTCTTGAAGTTCTTCTTACCCTTGCCTTTCTTGAACTTAGTGGTTTTATTCACCATCAACACTTGATGTTCCTTTTTGACTTCTACCTCTGCTGATTTCAGCATTGCAAATACTTCAGGAATGGTCTTTTCCATCCCCTGCATATTGAAGTTCATCACAAAGCTCTTGTAGCTCGGTGGAAGCGACTGAAGGATTCTGTCAATGACCGCGTCATCCGGGAGATTAACTCCCAGCTGAGTTAAGCGGTTATGTAATCCAGACATAGTGAGTATGTGCTCACTGACAGAACTATTTTCCTCCATCTTACAGCTGAAGAACTTGTCGGAGACTTTATATCTCTCGACCCGGGCATGAGCTTGGAAAACCATTTTCAGCTCTTCGAACATCTCATATGCTCCTTGTCGTTCAAAACGCTTTTGGAGCCCTGGTTCTAAGCTGTAAAGCATGCCACACTGAACGAGGGAGTAATCATCAGCACGTGTCTGCCAAGCGTTCATAACGTCTTGGTTCTGTGGGACGGGTGCGTCACCTAGCGGTGCTTGTAGGACATAATATTTCTTGGCAGCTATGAGGATGATCCTCAGGTTCCGGACCCAGTCCGTATAATTGCTGCCATCGTCTTTCAGCTTGGTTTTCTCTAGGAACGCGTTGAAGTTGAGGACAACGTGGGCCATTTGATCTACAAGACATATTGTAAAGATTTTAGACTAAGTTCATGATAATTAAGTTCATCTAATCAAATTATATAATGAACTCCCACTCAGATAGACATCCCTCCAGTCATCTAAGTATAACATGATCCGAGTTAACTAGGCCGTGTCCGATCATCACGTGAGACAGACTAGTCAACATCGATGAACATCTTCATGTTGATCGTATCTTCTATACGACTCATGCTCGACCTTTCGGTCTTCTGTGTTCCGAGGCCATGTCTGTACATGCTAGGCTCGTCAAGTCAACCTAAGTGTTTGCATGTGTAAATCTGTCTTAGACCCGTTGTATGTGAACGTTGGAATCTATCACACCCGATCATCACGTGGTGCTTCGAAACAACGAACTGTCGCAACGGTGCACAGTTAGGGGAAACACTTTCTTGAAATTATTATGAGGGATCATCTTATTTACTACCGTCGTTCTAAGTAAACAAGATGCAAAAACATGATAAACATCACATGCAATCAAATAATAATAGTGACATGATATGGCCAATATCACATAGCTCCTTTGATCTCCATCTTGGGGCTCCATGATCATCTTGGCACCGGCATGACACCATGATCTCCATCATCGTGTCTCCATGAAGTTGCTCGCCAACTATTACTTCTACTACTATGGCTAACACGTTTAGCAATAAAGTAAAGTAATTTACATGGTGTTTCTCAATGACACGCAGGTCATACAAAAAATAAAGACAACTCCTATGGCTCCTGCCGGTTGTCATACTCATCGACATGCAAGTCGTGATTCCTATTACAAAAACATGATCTCATACATCACATATATATCATTCATCATTCATCACAACTTTGGCCATATCACATCACAAAGCACTTGCTGCAAAAACAAGTTAGACATCCTCTAATTGTTGTTGCAAGTTTTACGTGGCTGCAAAAGGGTTCTAGCAAGAACGTTTTCTTACCTACGTAAAAGCCACAACGTGATTTGTCAACTTCTATTTACCCTTCATAAGGACCCTTTTCATCAAATCCGCTCCAACTAAAGTGGGAGAGACAGACACCCGCTAGCCACCTTATGCAACTAGTGCATGTCAGTCGGTGGAACCAGTCTCACGTAAGCGTACGTGTAAAGTCGGTCCGGGCCGCTTCATCCCACAATACCGCTGAAGCAAAATAAGACTAGTAGCGGCAAGAAAGTTGACAACATCTACGCCCACAACAAATTGTGTTCTACTCGTGCAAGGAGAACTACGCATAGACCTAGCTCATGATGCCACTGTTGGGGAACGTTGCAGAAAACAAAAATTTCCCTACGGTTTCACCAAGATCTATCTATGAGTTCATCTAGCAACGAGTGATCGGATTGCATCTACATACCTTTGTAGATCACGCGCGGAAGCGTTCAAAGAACGGGGATGAGGAAGTCGTACTCGACGTGATCCAAATCACCGGAGATCCTAGCGCCGAACGGACGGCACCTCCGTGTTCAACACATGTACGGTCAGCGTGACGTCTCCTCCTTCTTGATCCAGCAAGGGGGAAGGAGAGGTTGATGAAGATCCAGCAGCACGACGGCGTGGTGGTGGATGCAGGGGGTCACCGCAGCAGGGCTTCGCCGTTATACTGCGAGAGGGAGAGGTGTAGCAGGGGAGAGGGAGGCGCCAAGACTCAAGGGTGCGGCTGCCCCCTCCCTCCCCTTTATATAGGCCCCTAGGGGGTGCGCCGGCCCTAGGAGATGGGATCTCCTAGGGGGGGGGCAAGGGGTGGAGTGCCCCCCAAGCCAGGTGGGGCGCCCCCCACCCTAGGGTTCCCAACCCTAGGCGCATGAGGTGGGCCAAGGGGGGGTGCACCAGCCCACTATGGGCTGGTTCCCCTCCCCACTTTGGCCCATGGGGCCCTCCAGGATGGGTGGCCCCACCCGGTGGACCCCCGGGACCCTTTCGGTGGTCCCCGTACAATACCGGTGACCCCCGAAACTCTCCCGATGGCCGAAACTGCACTTCCTATATATAATTCTTCACCTCCGGACCATTTCCGAACTCCTCGTGACGTCCAGGATCTCATCCGGGACTCCGAACAACTTTCGGGTTACTGCATATTCATATCTCTACAACCCTAGCGTCACCGAACCTTAAGTGTGTAGACCCTACGGGTTCGGGAGACATGTAGACATGACCGAGATGGCTCTCCGGTCAATAACCAACAGCGGGATCTGGAACCCATGTTGGCTCCCACATGCTCCTCGATGATCTCATCGGACGAACCACGATGTCGAGGATTCAAGCAACCCCGTATAAAATTCCCTTTGTCAATCGGTACGTTACTTGCCTGAGATTCGATCGTCGGTATCCCAATACCTCGTTCAATCTCTTTACCGGCAAGTCACTTTACTCGTACCGTAATGCATGATCCCGTGATCAGACACTTGGTCACTTTGAGCTCATTATGATGATGCATTACCGAGTGGGCCCAGAGATACCTCTCCGTCATACGGAGTGACAAATTCCAGTCTTGATCCGTGTCAACCCAACAGACACTTTCGGAGATACCCGTAGTATACCTTTATAGTCACCCAGTTACGTTGTGACGTTTGGTACACCCAGAGCACTCCTACGGTATCCGGGAGATACACGATCTCATGGTCTAAGGAAAAGATACTTGACATTGGAAAAACTCTAGCAAACGAACTATACGATCTTGTGCTATGTTTAGGATTGGGTCTTGTCCATCACATCATTCTCCTAATGATGTGATCTCGTTATCAATGACATCCAATGTCCATAGTCAGGAAACCTTGACTATCTGTTGATCAACGAGCTAGTCAACTAGAGGTTTACTAGGGACATGTTGGTGTCTATGTATTCACACATGTATTACGATTTCCGGATAACACAATTATAGCATGAATAAAAGACAATTATCATGAACAAGGAAATATAATAATAATCCTTTTATTATTGCCTCTAGGGCATATTTCCAACACTTTTATGCCAGAGAACTCCTCTTCCTGCTCGCCGGATGACATGGTGATTGTGGAGAACATGTTGCAAGGAGGAGATGAGGAGCGGAGGTGTGGTGCTATTCTTCACCCGGCGTCCGGCCTCGTTTAAATAGCGGGCTAACACAAGGAGTCAACCGACGTTGTGTTTAATGTCGGCCGGCTTGTGAACGAACGTGTGGCCGGAATAGGTTTCTCGGCACATGTGCGGGTTTAATGGAGTTACGCATGCAATTTGTAGCCATTTGAATGTGGCGAGAAGGCATGTTCAGCCCATCGTGCATGAGCGGCGCTCTCTCGGTTGGCACGCCGCTTCAATGCCGATAGTGGGAGGTTGCATCCACTCTAGGCCGGCGTCAATGCACGCAGCTAGCGTCAGGCGGCAATGCACATTGGCGCGGGAGGAGGGTTTTGGGTGGGCCACGGTTGCGAAACGCGGACGTGGCAACGGCCCGAACACCCACAACACCGCTACTTTGTCTTCGGTTTACGAAAAAAAACACGTTCGGACTGGCCTGCGGATAGATGTAGGATTGTGTTGGATGTCAAAACATGTCCGAACTGTACGGTCCGGACGGTTATGAGCCATTAGGGGGTTCACGTTGAAGATGCCCTCAGTGGTTTGTTTTCTTGCACGTTCCCGCTGGCAGATCTATCAATGGAAAAAAAAAAAAATACCCTGGCGCTTGCTACTGTACGTGGTGCAGAATGTGGCAACGAGGTCATAGGAATAGGATTACTAGACTATGTGTCCAGTTGCAATTCAATAATTTGGCCACAACTTAGCATCTACTCCAGTACTGCTGATTAGTTCGTCTAGCCCGAGAAGCTTGCGAATCAATCGACCGCCATGCGACGTGATAAAATTCGATCGGCCTGTCGTTCGGGAGCTGCTCCAACTGGCATGCATACAAGCCGTCCGACCACTGGACACCAGAAGGCTGGCTCTGCGTCCATGTCTCCGCTTGTAAACCACCCGTCAGAATGCGCCACCGTGATACTATCGACCAGCAGCAGCATAATACGAGATTGATCGTCTTGTCCGAGACAAAATCGGATCGTATCATTTCACGTACACTGCTCCCCTAAAGAAACGTAACAAGACACTGCCCAATACGTACCGTGTGTGTTGATCACGACCGACCAATCCCAGGAGATACCGGGCTCATTAGCTTTGTATTGCAGCATGCTCATGAAAATGGCGTACTAGTGGCGATCTATGGATCTTGAACGGAGTATGGATCAGTACCGAAGTCAAAATTTGGTCGATGGTCTCGATGCTTGATGAAACCTATAGACCACTAGTAACATACATATGTTACTAGTCTATGTTACTACCTTCATAGTGGGTAGTGTCATAGGTGTGGTAACATAGTTGCCTTCATTTATTACTTTGTAGACTCATTATGCATTGGAAACCGCTATGTGATGGTAACATATTATGTTACTCTATTTGCCTCTCTCCTCATTAACTACTTGCCACATCATCATTTTTGCTTATGTGGCATCTATGTTACTACCTATGTTACTCCCACTATGACCAGCCTAACGCAAAGTTGGCGATGGTCCAAGACACTTGGGTAGCGGCTACGGTAGATCTGCCGTGCGACCCGATCGATATGCATGCTCCAACCTGGGACCATAATTAATACCGAAAGGTTAATCTAATCCATGGACGCATCGAGCCACGTAAAAACCTGCCTTTGCAGTACTCCTCGTATGCCTCTTGCACAGTGTGGAGCGTGGAGTCAAAGCACCACGCTCTAGGTCACCAGTGAAGAAATGCGAGGATTAACTTTGTCTAGTAGAGTATTTAATCAGTCCGTGCTCCACGAGATCGGCGTTTAATAGGGCACTAATCCAGGATTAGAGCGAGGCTGCTTCCTAGATGCCTAGTGGTCGCTGATGATTGTCGTTTTAAAATTGTGATTCTTGGAGGGAGAAGAGGTTTCATATGGTCCATGACTCACATGTGAGCTTTCATGAGGGACCGGGGCTTCGTATCCGGCACGACAACGATGGTGGTTCACTACCTCGTGTCTGGTAACTCACTAAATATGAAGTATAAGTCTTTTTAGACATTTCAAATGAATTACAACATATGGATGTGTAGATAAATTTTAGAGTGTAGATTTATTCATTTTTGCTTCGTATGTAGTCATTTGTTGAAATTTCTAGAAAAACTTATATTTAAGAACGAAATGAGTAGAATTTAGCATTCTTTAGGTGTGCTTGTCTTCTGTTTTTTTGAGACAATCTCGCGAAACTTTATTAACCCGTCACAATATTTACAGGGACGAACTGAAAATCTCCCGGCTGGCCTAACCAAACATGTCGACCAACCGCGAGGGAGAGAGAATGTTTCGCTAGATTGTGAGCTTCATAGTTTGAGCTCCTATATTCATGACCAAAGTTACAAGTTAAGAAACTAGAAGAGTGTTCCAATATCTCCCGAAGGACAGCTCCGTAAGAAGCTAGCTTGCGTTGATGCAGCTCGTCGACAACCACCTTGCAGTCCGAAGCAACCTGAATGTCTCGTGCATTTAGATCATCTGCCAATGAAAGAGCTTCCCTTATGGCTAGGGCTTCCAGCGTTTGAGGCTCTGTGATATGCTTAAACACAATGGCCGAAGCCCCCCAAAAGTTGCCCTGTTGATCCCTACAGATTGCTCCCATAGAGCCATGTTTCCTCCTCACAGCCACTGCTCCGTCAACATTGATCTTGACGCAACCTTGGCTTGGCGGCACCCACGTTGCACTCCGCACAACTCTCCGTGGTACTGCATTCGTCTCCCTTTTGTTGACTATCTCCATCTCTGAAAGATACTTATTAATGAAAGCCGCAGTAGCGTGTGGAGATTGAAATATATCCTCATGAATTGCCTTTCTTCTTGTAGCCCAAATTTCCCACATGGTTACGACAACACGGGTGAAATCATGAGCATCTAGCTTTTCATGTATAGCAAACAACCAGTCCTTTGCGTCTTCCTCTTGGTGTGTTATGATTTTCTCGACCAACTCCTCTGGTGAGATAGCCCATACGCTTCTTGCGAGAGCACAGGAAAGGAGTGCATGTCTCCATGTATCCCTAGCTCCACACAAGCCGCATGTATCTGTCTCAGCCATATGGCGATGATGAAGCACTTCGCCACTGGGCATAGAATGTCTAGCAAGTCTCCACAGGAACATATGAAGTTTCGAGGGTACCTGGATATGCCATATAGTGCTCCAAAACCTGCTGTTATGCCCCGTGGATGAGCCATCGGCCTCATTCCACCATCCCTCTCTACTCATCTTTGTACGCAATATCATCCTATATGCAGACCGAACGGTAAAACAGCCCGTTGGTTCTTCATGCCACGCCCAAAAATCCGGCTGCCTGCGCATACACACTGGTATTTTTAGGATCTCCTCTGCATCAATCGGGATAAAAACTGAACGAACCAGGCCCTCGTTCCATTGTGCTGTAGTAGCATCAATAAGATCCGTTACCTGACGAGGTGGATTTGGTACTAAGGATGTGATAGGCCTTTTGAAGCTATCACGAGGGATCCGGTTTTGTGACCATATCTCCGTACTGCCTCCATCCCCAATTCTCCTTATGATTCCTTGAGCTAGTATTTCCCTTCCATCTAAAATAGCTCGCCATATCTGAGATGGACGAGCACCTAAATCTGCCTCCAATAAAGTACAATTTGGGAAGTAAACAGCCTTCAAAACCTGAGCACTGAGAGATCGTTCATCATTCATTATTCTCCAGGCTTGCCGCGCCAGCAGAGCTAGATTAAATATTTCCAAATCACGGAAACCAAGTCCACCCATCTGTTTTGATTGTATCATAGTGTCCCAAGCAACCCACGCTGGTTTTCTTTTTTCCTTGTTTACTCCCCCACCAAAATTGCCGAATGATGGCCGATATACTCTCACAAAGCCCTCTAGGGAGCTGGAAGCATGACATAGAGTAGACTGGAATTGCCTGCGCAACTGCCTTGATCAAAACTTCTTTACCTGCGGTAGAGAGTAATTTTTCCATCCAACCCTTAACCTTCTCCCATACCCGGTCTCTCAAGTACTTGAACGTTCCATTCTTTGAGTGTCCCACGTCCGTTGGCATGCCCAAGTAACGCTCGCTTAAGGACTCATTATGAACCTGCAAGGAGGTTTTTATTGCTTCCTTCATAGAGCCTGGACAACCACGACTGAAGAAGATGGAAGACTTGTCGTGATTGATGCGTTGCCCAGAAGCCTGACAATATGTTTCCAACAGGTTTGACACTGCAACTGACCCCTCAACATTAGCCTTAAAAAGCAACAGGCTGTCATCTGCAAACAAAAGGTGGTTTATAGTTGGGGCGGTTGGGGCCACCTACCTGCAATTGATTACTGTGTACTGGATTTTAGGAGGCACGAAAGGCCCTCTGCTGCAATCAAGAATAAGTAAGGGGAAATTGGGTCTCCCTGTCGAATGCCTCTGGTTGGTTTAAAAGAATCAAGCTTCTCACCATTAAAAAGAACAGAAAAGGACACTGAAGAGACCATGCTCATAACTGTATTAATCCATTAATGAGAGAAGCCAATCTTGATCATAATGGCCCTCAAATAAGGCCACTCCAACCTGTCATAAGCCTTCATCATATCCAATTTGAGAGCACAATAACTGTTAGTCTTAGCTTTAGACCTCTTCATGAAATGCAAGCACTCGTAAGCACATATGATATTATCAGTGATAAGCCTTCCGGGAACAAAAGCAGACTGCTCAGGCGAAATAATGTCTGGTAGAACGAGCTTCAGTCTGTTGGCCACCACTTTAGAAGCAATCTTATGCACAACGTTGCATAAGCTTATGGGCCTAAACTGGGAAAGGAGAGTGGGGTTTATTACCTTCGGTATTAAAACAAGAACGGTGTCATTTATACCTTCTGGCCTTTCTTCTCCATGGACTATTTTCAGCACCACCCTTGTTACATCATCCCCACAAATATCCCAATGGTGCTGATAAAAATGTGCTGGAAAACCATCTGGCCCCGGAGCCTTTGTCGGGAACATTTGGAACAATGCTGTTTTCACTTCGTCCTTAGTGTAATCTGCATTCAACATAGCATTCATATCTTCAGTCACTTTCCTCGGCATGTGAGCAAGAACTTCATCCATGCCCTAGACCTCCTCAGAATTATATAGCATTTGGTAAAAATCATTTACCATAGCTTTGAGCTCATCTGGATCTACTACAATCGCTCCCACAGAATTATGTAGCGCTTTTATCATATTTTTCTTCCTCCTCAAACTCGCCCGGAGGTGAAAAAATTTGGTGTTCTTGTCACCCGCCGTAAGCCAATCTATCCTCGCCCTCTGGTGCCACATTATCTCCTCACGGTGATACATTTCAATGAGATGCTCATTTATTTTGATCTCAATATGTGATGGCCCCGTCCGCAAAGGATCGGACCGAAGCTCTTCGAGCATTTTCTTTAGCTGCTTGATCTCTTTCCTCACGCTTCCAAACGTGTCTTTACTCCATCTGTCTAGTCCCTTAGACAATCTCTCAATTTTAAGTCGTATATCTTCTACCGAGTTACAGGGGGCTTCAGTTTCCCAGCTTTGAATCAACATATCTCTCAGGCCCGCATGGGTCTCCCACATGGTCTCATATCTGAACTCCTTTTTTACCCTTTCGCCTTGAACTCTTCCAAGATCCAAAAGTAGCGCCATGTGGTCCGAAGACGCCGCAACCTCGTGTGATATGGAGGCTAATGGGAATCTCGCCAACCAGTCTGAGTTTACCAGCGCTGTATCAAGACGGCAACGAGTAAAAGAGCCACCCGTAACTTTCTTCTCAAAAGTCCAGAAACAGCCCTTATAGCCCAGATCAAGCAACATGCAAACGTCCACCGTGTCTCTGAATGCCTGGATTTGAGCATTACTGCATTCTCCTACACCTTCGTGCTCAGTTGGATGTAGCACTTCATTGAAATCACCTATACATAACCATGGAAGGTCATTTAAAGTACTGATGTTTTTAAGTACTGTCCACGTTTGGTGTCTAAGATGGGTCTGCGCCTCCCCATACACACACGTCATCCGCCATGGGCTTTCCCCCTGCTCTGTCACTGAAACATCAAGATGATAACATGAATAACCGAGAATCTCAACTTTTATTGCATTATTCCAAAATAAGCCAATTCCACCACTCCTTCCTTGACTATCGATAGCATAGGAATTATCATAGCCTATTGAGCTAGCCATAGCTTCTACCCTTCGACCATCTATCTGCGTCTCAACGATACAAAGTAGGGTAGGGGTAAACTTCCTCGCGAATTCGCGAAGCTCTTGAACTGCTGCAGGTTTACCCACGCCACGGCAGTTCCAGCATAGCGCATTCATTGGGCTCGGCGGCGCTCCTCGAAGGAGCCCACCAAAGAAGTGACGATGTTGCCATTACCGACACCTTTCTCCAAATCCTCATCCGCTGCATCTGTGTTTTTCTTGGCTCTCTTTTGGTCTTGCTTGCTGCTCGAACTATGTAGTATGGACGCCGAAGAAGTTAGCGCTAACAACGCCCCCGGACCAGAGCTGTTTGCTTCGTTGGTCGCCGAGTGCTTCACCTGTTGTGCCCTCTTTCTATTGTTCTCAGCATCATCCATGACCGCGTCAGGTTCAGAGCTAACATTGTCGTTCCCGTCCTTACCCTTATCATGATCCGATCGGGGGTTTGGTCCACGGCCACCTCGGCCACCCCGTCGTCCTCCTCCTCTTCCAGAACCCCCTCCCGGGCCTTGTCCCGTCCTCATGACCCACGAGGCCCTTAGATCCTTGAAGATCAAAGCTGACGGAGGATGTATACCAGTACCATGTTCCTTGAACTGATGACCCAACATGCCACAAACTGCACACCAGTCCGGAAGTTTTTCATACTTGATCTTGTATATCTGGCGCCTCCCCTCTCTTATCATAGAAACTGCGTTCTTCAGAGGCTTATCAACATTGATCCGGACCCAAACTCGATGGAAGTTGCCAACAAAATCTTGCGATTGGGGTTCGGCGTAGATGACCTCCCCGACCTTGGCTGCTAAAGAAGGGACCAGATGAGCTTGTCTTCTGTTGGAGCGCAGTGACGGGGAACGCCTACGGTAGGCACATAACAGTTGCCCTAACCAAAAGCCCTGGCCCATAAAGACTACTACACTCATAAGACGATCAAGTATGGGGGCTTCTTGCCACTCAAAAAAAAAGTAAGGGGGCTTATTTCAGTCGGTGACTAGTTAACAGTCGTTCCCCCGTCAGATTTATAGGCATCACATGCTAGCGGATGACGAGGGATGTAGCCCACGATCTTCAACGGTGCAATATCTAGTTAAATACGGCCATTATCACCGGAAATTACTTTTGAAGGTTGAGCTCCATGGAGGCCTCCATTTGTAATTTTTAAAATTAATATTTCTATGTTTCAAAAAATTATGAAAAATGCACATATACATGGAGGCATAATGTACATGTGTGTGAATTTTCAAGATGAAATACGTGGGAATGAGGGATGCACAAAAAAAATCCGAGGCTTTTCAACACATGATACTATTAATCCTCAAAGTCCATGATTTTTTTTTGCATAGGTCGTATTTCACCCTGAAGTTTTACACACAAATACATTTCATCCTTGTATACTTGCATTTTTCATATTTTTTCGAAACTGGAAAGTTTGAATTTTGAATATTAAAAAAAACAGGCTCCATGGGCCGGGTCACTAAAACGCTCCTCTCCATTATCACCTAGCTATGGCCATGAAACGTCGATCGTGCTTGCATGCACTCTAATGTTAGCATTTGTACCAGCCCATTATGAGACCTCTCCTAGCACACGTATAAGCCGGTAGGAGGGCATCGTGGTGAGGGTTGAACTCTCCTGTAACCTTATGTGCAAAGGCAAAAACACCATAGAGAGGAGTGTTATTCTGAACACAGCGAAAAAAATGTTTAGTACGGTAACACATATCCTATCTCTGGGGATTCACGAGGTGTAGTCATTAAACGCCAAATACTTTATAACCATACTATGCCTCTGGTTTTCCTCTAGGGTTTCCCTAGAGTCCACCTTTTCCTCCGACGGCGCCGCCGGAGTCCACCAATCAAATCCAGCGTTAAGTTTAGCGATCGTGGCCGGCAACTCGCTAGAGTTTGATCTCGGGAGCAAGACTGTGCTGCTGCATGGCGGAACTGGAAGTCCTGGCGATCGGGGGCGGGAAGAAGGGAGACAAAGGCGATCTAGGGTTTAGTGCGGACGTGGGAGTCGCAAGAGGACATCAGAGGGAGTCTGGGGCGCCCTTGGGTGCGGATGGGGCTGGACCCATGGAGGCGGCGGGGGCTGAGGTTGAAGATGCAGGTCGGGGGGATGATGCAGATCGGGAGGAAGATACTACTGGATGGGATCAATTTGGCCCGGATCCAGAGTTGGAAGACGTGTTTGAAGGCCTAAAGCTTCATGGCGAGGAGGAGGAGGACCTCGATCTTTCAGGAGAGGTAGATGAGTTGATTAAGGATGTTCGTTGGCTGTGCTTGTTTCGGGTTCATACCATGAGGCCGTTTAGTCATGCAGCGCTACTGAATTCAATGTGGAATGCATGGGCTTGTGCCCAAGGAGTTACTTTCAACATCAAAGGGCCGAATCTGTTCTTGGCTCAGTGTCATTGCCTGGGCGATTGGAAACGGGTAATGGATGGAGGTCCTTGGCAATTCCGAAGAGATCCGGTGGTCATTGTGGAATACGATGGGTTCACTAATGTCTCTAAATATGCTCTGGATATGTACCCTTCGTGGGCGAGGATCAAGGGCTTGCCGGATGGGCTTACAAGAAAGAGGGAGTTGGCAGAAAAGGTAGCCAAGAAGGTCAGAGAACCGCCATTTACGGTGATAGTTAATGAGGGGAGGATTAACCCAGCTAGCCACTTAAGGGTGAGGGTTTTTGTGAATGTCCAGAAGCCATTGGTGAGGTTTGTGAGTATCACTCTAAAGGATATGAAAAGGTACCCTGTTATGTATGAGAAGCTGCCGGATTTTTGCTTTTTCTGTGGCTGTATGGTGCATGTGGTAGAGGAGTGCGGGGACGGAGTTCATGACCCCGCCGAGTGTGAATGGGGGGATTGGCTGCATTGGGGTAGTGAGCCGGTCACGGCGGGTGGTGGTGTAGGGCGTGGTAGAGGAGGGAGGTCTGCAGGCCAAGGCGGGGGGGAGGGGTGCGAGACGGGCTGGTAGAGGTGGTGGCAAAGGCGTAGGAGGTCCAGGAGGAGGGGGCGGGTCAGCAGAAGCTCAGGCAAGGAAGGGAGAAGATGATGCTCAGTACGTGGGGGTTGGTGTGCACAACGTGCCAGAAGTTCCAAATATAGGTGATGATGATGTGCGGATGGCCCGTAAGAGGCTTATGGGGGCGGACGGCATTGTTATGGTGCGCGGGCAACCAGTGCCAATCCTTGCGGGTAAATTCCCGAACACCGTTCTGCTGTTAGAGGGGGGGAGTGTATCAGAGGCGAATACTGTGGCGGATTCGTCTTCTACTCCGGGCAAGGTGCCCATTGTGAAGAGAAGAAAGCAAGGGGAAGAGGGGGGTGATGGTGACACAACTATGACTGAAGAGGCGGCCTCCTTCGAGGGGGACCGCCGGGCCCAATGAATGTCTTAAGTTGGAATTGCCCGGGAGGGGGGAATACCCGGACAGTTCGTGAGTTAGCGACTATATGTCAGTCGCATTCCCCCAGTATGGTGTTTTTGTGTGAAACAAGACAGAAGGCTGAGAAAATAAAGAAGGTGTGTGGGAGGATTTGTTTGAAGGGTTTTGCTGGGGTTGATAGTAATGGTATGAGCGGCGGCCTCGCTCTTTTTTGGCATGAGAACTATGAAGTGGAGATCTTGGAAAAGGAAGAACACTTTATTGATGCACTGGTGCGTGTCCAGGAGGGGGCGACGCAATGGAGGATCACTTGTGTTTACGGTGAACCACGAGTAGAAAACAGGCACGTCATGTGGTCAAAACTCGAGCAGTTAAAGGTAGTGAATGATCTACCCTGGCTTGTAATCGGTGACTTCAACGAGGCCATGTGGGACTTTGAACATCTATCTGCTACACCGCGTGGAGAGCCACAAATGATTGCTTTTCGAGATACTTTGGAGATCTGCGGTCTAGTTGACCTTGGCTTCATTGGTGTACCCTTTACATATGATAATAAGAGGGGAGGAGGAGGTAATGTGAAGGTAAGATTGGACAGGGCAGTTGCAACTAATGAGTGGAGGAATTTGTTTGCATATGCTTCGGTGGTGCATGTTCCGTCGCGTTGTTCAGATCATGTGGCCCTTGTCCTCAAGGGTTCGGCCGATCCGGGGCCGCTAGGTGGAAAGCAGAGGAGGTACGAGGTGTTTTGGGAGTGTGATGAGTCACTACCTGAGGTGATAAAGGAGGCCTGGGAAGCAGTGGGGGGTGTTCATAATATGTCTCAGTTGCGGGTGCCTTGTCTAAAACAATGACAACTCTCAGGGTTTGGAGCAAAAAAATTGGTAATATTACAAGGGAGCTTGCCAAGTCCCGCACGCAGCTGGAGGAGTTGATGAATATGAACGCCGATCGCCAAGATATCGCAAGAGTGACGGACAAAATGAACGAGCTTCTGTACCAGGAGGAGATGCTTTGGTTACAATGATCGCGTATCACGTGGTTGAAGGAGGGAGATAAAAACACAAAGTATTTCCAAAGCAAAGCAGTATGGAGGGCGAGGAAGAACAAGATCCGTGAGTTGACGGATAGTGTCGGTGTAGTTCATTCGGATCTTGCCTCTATGGGGGATGTGGCTAACAATTATTTTCATGACATTTTCACAGCTGATCCCACACTTAATGCAACGCCTATTTTGGATTTAATTAACCCGGTGGTAACCGATGAGGATAATGCCAAGCTGTGTGCGTCTTTTACGGATAAAGAGATCTCGGATGCTTTGTTTCAAATTGGGCCACTAAAAGCTCTGGGTCCGGATGGTTTCCCCGCTAGATTTTTTCAATGGAATTGGAGCACTCTCAAGGAGGGTGTGTTGGCTGCGGTAAAGGATTTCTTCAGCACTAGTGTCATGCCAGAGGGAGTGAATTCTACATCTATTGTACTTATTCCCAAAGTTCCCAACCCGGTAAAAATCATAGATTATAGGCCCATTAGTCTGTGCAATGTTATTTATAAGGTCATCTCCAAATGTCTAGTGAATAGGATGAGGCCGTTGCTGGATGATCTCATCTCTCCTGAGCAAAGCGCCTTCATTCCCGGACGGATGATCACAGATAATGCACTAGTTGCTTTTGAGTGTATTCATCATATCAAGCAGGAGAAGGATCCCACAAGGAGTTTTTGTGCTTACAAACTGGACCTTACAAAAGCATATGATCGAGTGGATTGGGTCTTCTTGAGGCAAATGATGCAAAAGTTGGGTTTCTCTCATCGATGGGTTGACTGGATAATGTCGTGCGTCACGTCGGTGAGATACTCTGTCAAACTTAATGGAACCCTCTTGGATTCGTTTGCGCCGACATGTGGTCTTCGGCAAGGAGATCCGCTCTCTCCGTTTCTTTTTTTGCTTGTAGCAGATGGTCTATCAGCTCTACTAAAGAGCAAAGTGGCGTCGGGTGGCATCACGCCGGTGCGGGTTTCTAGAAGAGGACCGGGCGTTTCACACCTATTGTTTGCGGATGATACATTGTTGTTTTTTGAGGCTTCGAGAGAGCAAGCAGAGGAGGTTAAAGTGGTGTTGGATATGTACGGGAAGGCTACGGGGCAGTGCATAAACCCCAACAAGTGCTCCATTCTTTTTGGCGACGCTTGCCCCATAGCGGTTCAGGAGGAAGTAAGGTCAGTACTTAATATCACGAGCATGCACTTCGAGGATAAATACTTGGGCCTGCCGATGCCGGAGGGGAGAATGTCTAAAGGGCGTTTTCAGAATTTACAGACTCGGCTCACCAAACGGTTGATACAATGGGGGGATGGCCTTCTGGCGCAACCGTGGAGAGAAGTGTTGATAAAGTCGGTGGCGCAAGCGCTCCTAACTTATATTATGGGTGTCTTCAAGTTGCCTTTTTCAGTTTGTGATGATCTCACACGTATGGTGCGGAATTTCTATTGGGGATCGGCAAAGGGTAAAAGGAAGGTGCACTGGAAGAATTGGGACCATCTCATGCAGCCGAAGGATAGGGGAGGTATTGGTTTTCGCGATTTTCGGCTGTTTAATCAGGCCCTGTTGGCGAGGCAGGCATGGAGGCTTTTAACGAATCCAGACAGCCTCTGTGCTAGGGTTTTGAAAGGCTGCTATTACCCGGATGGCAAGTTGGAAGATAGAGTTTTTGCTGGGAACGGGTCATCATCTTGGCAGGCTATTTGCCATGGACTGGAATTGTTGAAAAAGGGGCTGCTATGGAGAGTAGGGGACGGGGCAAGCATACGGGTGTGGCGGGATAGCTGGATCCCGAGACCCTTCTCATGTAAACCGATCTCTCCACAAGGGCGTTGCCGTATTCGGTTTGTTTCTGGTCTGCTGAATACTAATGGGTCGTGGAAAGTTGAGATCCTCCGGGAATATTTTATGGCTGCATATGTGCATGAAATAATGAAGATTCGTGCATCTCCTAGAATGGAGGGAGATGTGATCGCGTGGGGGCCTGGCAGACATGGTATTTTTACAGTTAAATCAGCCTACGAATTGGCTTTCGATGAGGCTCATCGAAGTTCTGCGGTGGCGTCCAGTTCGGCGCCTTCGGGCAGCCGTGCTTGCTGGGACTTCATATGGAAGAGTGACGCTCCTCCAACGGTGAAGCACTTCGTGTGGCCCTTGTTGAATGATGCTTTACCCACATGGCAGAGGAAACATCGTATTGGACTGGAAACCACAGGTATGTGCCAGGTATGTGGAGCAGAAGAGGAGGATAACTTTCATCCGTTCATGCGCTGCCAGTTCGGGCGTGACTTGTTTGTGGCTATGGCTAGGGTGCGGAGGCTCCCAGATATCACATCAATACTTAACAACGGGAAAGAATGGTTGCTACATGTCCTGGACCCTCTGACTAACCTTGAACGAACAATGGTACTAATGATTTTCTGGAGGAGTTGGTTTGTCCAGAACGAGTTAGTTCATGCTAAGCCTGCCCCGCCTATGGATGTCTCTGTAAGATTTCTGCAAAGCTATCTGGTGTCCTTGGTGGGTATTAAGCAGAATCCACATGCTGACCCAGCCAAAGGCAAAACTTATATTGAATGGAAGGATACAGCGAGAAAGGGAAGAAGCGTTGTTGAGCAGGTCGAAAGGAGCTGGATTGCGCCGGAGCCGGGGTGGTGCAAATTAAATACGGATGTAGATTTTGTTGCATCAGACCAAGCGGGTGCGGGCATGATTTTACGTGATCATCGAGGGGCTATCAATTTCTCGGCATGCAGGGTGCTGTTTTCGTGTAGAGACTCCCTCGAGGCGGAGTTGTGCGCATGCATGGAAGGCTTGTCCCTTGCCCTGCAGAGAAGTGATTTGCCGATTGTGGTGGAGATGGATTCTCTCGAAGCGGTCTCTCTCATATCAAGCTTGGATACAGATCGCTCAGTTTACTCCTCTATTGTTAGAGAGATTAAGCACTTAATGGGTTTAAGGAAGACTTGTATTTCTCTTATAGTTAGATCTCAAAATAAAGCTAGTGATTGCCTAGCTAAGTTTGCTAGAACCCAAGGCAGGACTTTGACTTGGTTAGGAGCTGGTCCAGATGAAGTAGTGGAAATAGCATCGTATGATTGTAAAGACATTGTGATTGAGTAATGAAATGCTATTTCTCCCACACAAAAAACGCCAAATACTTTTATTTGAGTCTTGCAATCATAATTATGGAGGCAACCCCGTGAGACAAATAGGGCCTTCGGTTGGACAACTGACTCTTGATGCAGGACGCGTGCCGGTCAAGACGTAATTTTGACACATCCCTCATTACGGTTCGTAACAAGCACATCCTAATGTGCGACTTTCAACGCATAAATTAAGATCATATTTGGTCTCTCCACAAACATATAATTATAAGCATTAAGATTTCATACCCATATTATAACTTTATCCCTTTGGTTGTTTGATTTTGATCTGGTCAAAAGCTTGAATTGTTTCTTTAACAAAATCGTGTTTGAGACCCTAGCTTAAAGGGCGTCATCCTCCCGTGGGTTCGATAACTCCGGGTCACCTCTGGAGAAAAAGGTGAGAATCCTTTCTGCTCCATTGTCGGATCACCAAAGGAAGTGATTAGTCTTCTTGGGCCCCTTGGTCTTCTTCGGCTTGACTATGACCACATATGGGTCCTCGGTTAGCAGGTGCTCCAAAACAACGCTCATGAGTTCCCCATGTTGAGGCGCTAGTGATCCGATCGTCCGGGCGAAGGTACGCAAGTACTGCGACATGGTTAATTGAATTTAGTTAGTCGGCTCGGAATGAGGAAGTAAAAGTCTAACCACAAAGTGAAGGTGGAATAGAAGACAAAGCTCGGCAACTCATTATACTCGGCTATGGCCGACGCCGTCTCTCGTGGCCCGGAAGGTGTTCTCCTTTGCTAAGGGCCTGAAGAGGATGGTCAACATCCCGCCGAGGTCCTTCCCTTTATAGAGATTTCAGACCACCAAAACCTCAATGTTTGGAACATACCTCCTTAAAGGAGATGCGTCCTGGAGGGGTTGAGCCCTGTGGTGGAGCATGAAGTGGATCACATCCACTAAAGCGATGCCCTCGCCGATGTGGATCTTCAGCCATTTTTGAAGCTCCACGCTCTCCTCCTTGTTCCCCCAGTCGAGGTTCTTGTCCATCCAGGAGTGCAACCTCTTCAAGGGGGCGGCCGAGAAGGTGTGAACTCCCTCCCTGTCCCCCGATGGCACGTCGGCCATGTAGAACCACTCCTCCTGCCAGAGCTTCACCGTCTCATTGAATTCTCTAGGCAGTCACTTGATGTTATGAAGCTTTCTAAACTTGGCTCCTCCGCACTCCATGATCTGGCTGCCGTTGAACTGTGATTTGACACAAAAAACTTGATCCAGAGCGTGAAGTGGGGCTTGATGCAGAGAAACGCCCTACATAAGATGATGTAGCCGGCAAGGTTGAGGATGGAGTTGGGCGCAATATGATGAAATTGGAGGTCGTAAAAATACAGCAGCCCCTAGAGGAAGGGATGGATTGGAAATCCCGGACCTTGGATGGGGTGGGAGATGAAGATGGCATGCTCACCTTCCCGAGGTTCTGAAACTCGAGAGGTGGAGTGAAGGGCATCCCCAACGATGTGGGAGCGACACCAAACCTCGTCCTCTGACAGGAGGTAGCCCCATGCTTGGAGCTCAGCAATATTGCCGATAGTGATGGAGGAACGGAGCCACAATCTCCTCTTGCTCGTCGCCTTCTCCTCGATCACCGCTGCGGTAACACCCTTGCCCTTTCCGGCCATTGGAAATAGGAAGGAAGTGGGGAGAGGATGGAGAGGGTCAGTTTGAGCTCGGTGTTCTGGTTGCCGGAGCTTGAGAAATCATGGCATAGAGAGCAATGGGGAAGGCATGGAATGAATTGGATTCATCCGTATAACTTTATAAGCTGATACGTCTCCAACGTATCTATAATTTTTGATTGTTCCATGCTATTATATTATCCATCTAGGATATTTTATATGGTATTTTATATGATTTTGGGGACTAACCTATTAACCTAGATCCGAGTGCCAGTTTCTGTTTTTTCCTTGTTTTTGAGTATCGCAGAAAAGGAAAACCAAACGGAGTCCAATTGACCTAAAATTTCACGGAGATCATTTTTGGACCACAAGAAGCCCACGGAGTACCGGAGATGGGCCAGAAGAGTCCCGAGGCCACCACGAGGGTGGGGAGCGCGCCCCCTACCTCGTGGCCGCCTCGGGGACCCCCCTGACTTGTTCCCGACTCCAACACCTCTTATATATACCCAAACTTCCAGAAAGAAACCTAGATCGGGAGTTCCGCCACGCAAGCCTCCATAGCCACTGAAAACCAATCTAGACCCGTTTTGGCACCCTACCGGAGGGGGGGGGATCCCTCTCCGATGGCCATCTTCATCATCCCGGTGCTCTTCATGACGAGGATGGAGTAGTTCACCCTCGGGGCTGAGGGTATGTACCAGTAGCTATGTGTTTGATCTATCTCTCTCGTGTTCTTGATTCGCACGATCTTGATGTATCACGAGCTTTTCTATTATAGTTATATCTTATGATGTTTCTCCCCCTCTATCTCTTGTAATGGATTGAGTTTTCCCTTTGAAGTTATCTTATCGGATTGAGTCTTTAAGGATTTGAGAACACTTGATGTATGTCTTGCATGTGCTTATCTGTGGTGACAATGGGATATCACGTGATCCACTTGATGTATGTTTTGGTGATCAACTTGCGAGTTCCATGACCTCGTGAACTTATGCATAGGGGTTGGCACACATTTTTGTCTTGACTCTCCGGTAGAAACTTTGGGGCACTCTTTGAAGTTCTTTGTGTTGGTCGGATAGATGAATCTAAGATTGTGTGATGCATATCATATAATCATACCCACGGATACTTGAGGTGACATTGGAGTATCTAGGTGACATTAGGTTTTTGGTTGATTTGTGTCTTAAGGTGTTATTCTAGTACTAACTCTATGATAGATTGAACGGAAAGAATAGCTTCGTGTTATTTTACTACGGACTCTTGAATAGATCGATCAGAAAGGATAACTTTGAGGTGGTTTCGTACCGTACAATAATCCGCTTGTTTGTTCTCCGCTATTAGCGACTTTGGAGTGACTCTTTGTTGCATGTTGAGGGATAGTTATATGATCCAATTATGTTATTATTGTTGAGAGAACTTGCACTAGTGAAAGTATGCACCCTAGGCCTTGTTTCCTAGCATTGCAATACCGTTTGTGCTCACTTTTACCACTTGCTACCTTGCTGTTTTTATATTTTCAGATTACAAAAACCTTTATCTACCATTCATATTGCACTTGTATCACCATCTCTTCGCCGAACTAGTGCACCTATACAATTTACCATTGTATTGGGTGTGTCGGGACACAAGAGACTCTTTGTTATTTGGTTGCAGGGTTTCTTGAGAGAGACCATCTTCATCCTACGCCTCCCATGGATTGATAAACCTTAGGTCATCCACTTGAGGGAAATTTTCTACTGTCGTACAAACCTCTGCACTTGGAGGCCCAACAACGTCTACAAGAAGAAGGTTGTGTAGTAGACATCAAGCTCTTTTCTGGCGTTGTTGGGGAGGTTAGTTCTTGAAGGTATATCTTTAGATCTTTCAATCGAATCTTTTAGTTTCTTGTTTTATCACTAGTTTAGTTTATAAAAGAAAATTATAAAAAATGGAATTGAGGATACCTCATATGCTTCATCTTTTTAATGTCTTTCATGAAAATACGGATTCTGATAATTGTGCCAAAGTCTTAGAAGAAGAATGCATTAAAATCTTTGGCACTAAATCTTTGGATGATGAGCATGATTGCAATGTTGTTAGTATGAATTCTTTGAGTACCCATGATGCTAATGATATGCAAAGCCACAAGCTTGGGGATGCTATGTTTGATGAAGATGATATTTTTTGTCCCCCAAGTTTTGATGAGCAAATTTATTATGCCAATAGCATGCCTCTGTCGGATTTCGGGTTCCGGCAGACCCTTGAGGTTCGAACACTGGGGTGCGCGCGGAGATCTTTCCCCTACTGATCTACGACTGATCCTCTCATGCGAACTAAGATGAAAATGATGAACAACACAGGAGACGAGGTTTATACTGGTTCGGGCCACCATTGTGGTGTAATACCCTACTCCAGTGTGTGGTGTGGTGGATTGCCTCTGGGGCTGATGATGGATAGTACAAGGGAAGAACAGCCTCGCGAGAGGTGTTCTTGAGCTGGTGCGATGAACTGCTAGGGTGAGTTCCGTCGCCTCTCTTTCTCTCTGCTAGGGTTCTACCAGATCTCTCCTCTCCTCCTTGGTGTCCCCTTCCTTTGTGGAGGCTAGCTCTATTTATAGAGGCCCTGGGCCTCTCCCCGAATAATTGAGTGGGAAGGGCGCCAACAATTGGCCATTTTGAAGGGGAACATCTAGTACAAGTTATCCTGACCAAAGGTGGTCTTCGGCTGCCAAAAGCACTGGTGATGACGCCGTCTTGGGCTCCATGGTGACCTTCGTCCTGCCGCTCTGCTGGTCTTGGTCTCGTTGCACCGGAATGGCAACCTTTGCCTGATGCCTTGGCCTGTGCTTGCCCCCTTTGCACCAAAGGGGAAACAAGGACCCTGTGCAGGCTGGCACCCGCCTGGCCTTGATCGTCATGGCTTGCGTCATGGGATCCTCGCGAGGTACCCTTGCATTGATCTCTCCGCCTCCTCGCGAGCCTGCCTGATGCGGCCGCTCTTGAGGAAGCTTCCTGTCATCCGCCCCACGGGGCTTGGCCCCTCGCGAGGGTCTTGAGCTTGGGCTGATGAAGACGGGCCGCGCTGGGCCCCCACTTGAGCCATGCCGCAGGCCGCAGGCAGGCAAGTCTGGGGACCCTCATTCCCAGAACGCCGACAGTAGCCCCTGGGCCCAAGGCGCGCGCGGGCTTGGCTTAGCAGAGCAGCGAAGGGGCAAGCACGAAGCGCCGCGGGCCCTAACAGCCTGCGGCCTTGGGCGCCGCGTGGCAGTTGATTGGACGTAGGCGTCTGCACTTCCCACGACGCCTCGGCAACTGCATGACTGACAAAAAAGGGGGTGCTCGGGCCAGGCTTATTTGCCCTGCTCTCGCCCGCCTTGCCCTAGATCTCCTTTCTCGCTTTCCTCCTTCTTGCTCCCGAAATCCTCCAGATTCGTCTTAATCCTTCGCATCTGGCACGCCATGGCGACTCGCAAGTCCCCGGCTGATGCTTGGTACTCGCCGGCCCTGGATTCCCCGAAATTGTCGGAGAAGAACCTCGCCCTCGCCCGCCTGATGATGGTGGCGTAGGGCAGCGAGGGGGCGAATGTGCTCAAGGTCGGCTCCGACCAGCCTGAGGGCAAGGGGAGCACCTTCTACCCGTTCTTCGTGAGTGCCATCGTCGCCGGTCTGGTGCCTCCTTTTCTGAGTTCTTCCTTGCCGTTCTCTGCCAATACAACTTGCAGGCCCTGCATCTCCACCCCAACTCTGTCCTTCTCCTGCCGATTTTCGCCTACTATTGCGAGGCTCATGTTGGTGTGAAGCCCTCGGTGGCCTTGCTGCACCACTTTTTCTCCCTCCGGGTTTCTGGCGCTCAGGTCTCCGCATGCGCGAGCTTCATTGCATACTCCAGCTCCAACGCCATCTCGAAGTCTGGGAAGAGGATCGAAGGCTACAGGAGCAAGTGGGTCATGATGGATGTCGGGCGCCTCCACCCTCGTCTGGTATTGCCCACGGGGCAACCTAGGTGCGTTGACGCATGGTCTCGTGCGGAGCTCGTCGACCCTTGCGCAAAGGCAGTGTTGAGGAGGATGAACGCAGACCTGAGGCCAAGCAACTTGGGGGTGGCGAAGCTGACCGAGGCCACGCTCCTTAGGGAGTTCTGGGAGCACCGGGTGGCTCCGCTCTAGGAGCACTGGCTCCCACTGTGGAGGCTTGGAGGAGCAGATGCCGCCCTGCGCCTGAGCTCCGAGGCCCTGACCGACGAGGATCTGACTGCGGCCCTCCATTCCTTGGTTGGGGGAGACGTGGCGAGCCCGGTGGACGCTCCCGTCCCCCTATTCCGTCGTGACGACTGGGAGCAGGTGGTGAACGCCATGCCCACCTTCAACGGTGAGGGGCTGGTGCCCGCGGCAGCTCCCGAAGATCTGGCGGTCCTGGGGACGGTGAACTTGTCCTCCGTCAGCTCCAGTGGGGAAGAAGAGGCGGAGGAGGAAGCGTCCGACTCGGAGGAGACTGGCGAGGATTGGGGGGAGTCCTTCCCTCGGTGCAGGTCCCAGGCCCTCCGCTCCATGTCGGACGACGACGAGGCCAGAGCTAGGCGAGGAAGGGCAGGTCAAGCCAGGTTCCCCAGGGTCTGCTCTGGTCCTTGGGGGGAGGGTCCAAGGCCAGCTCCATCCCTCCTGACGCGCCTTCTGCTTCCGGGCCCTCCAAGGCTGACCCCCGCTGCAGGCTCTCGGGCTCCAAGTTTGGCTGGAAGTTGCTTGAGTCCACGGACGATGTCCAGTAAGTTCTCGATTCGTGCTCTGCTTGGTATCTTCCGCTGAGGCTTGACGTTCGCGCTCTTTTACCAGGCTAGCACCTGCTGCCAAGAGGTTGAAGGAGGCTTCTGCGGCCCCGCTTGGGGCAAATCCGTCTGCCGGGGCGACGCCTTCGGCTGTTGGGGGAGAGGACGGCGAGGCCCGCACCTCTCCGACCCTACCGCCCTCGCGAGGCCAACTGGGGCACCCCGGCGAGGAGTCAGCCCCCGTGGCCCCGCTGGACCTGGAGTCAACTGTGCCCGACACTGCGGCCGTGGCGGCCAAGGCTCAGGAGGTCCCTTCCTGCCATGCCGTGGCCATGCTGCCATCTTCTCCGCCTGCTCTACAGGTTCTTGTCTCTTCTGCTCCCTCTGCCGCTGTCCTGGACCAGATTGCCAATGAGCTGAGCCAATTGCGGGAGGATCTCCTGAGCGCGGACCCTCGTCTGGTGGCCGGGCGCCTGGAGTTGGCCTCTGGCTGGGCCCGTTCTGCTGCTTCCGTCCGAGTGGTGCTGAGCCAGGCCGTGTCGTCCTCCGACGAGGAGAAGCAGACTGCTAACCAGGCCAAGGCCGCTCGCGACGCTGCCCTGGGCGACGCTGCAGATGCCCAGGGCCGCTGCAAGACGCTTGAGGCCGAGCTGCAAGGCCTGCGCGACGAGCTCGCCAAGGAGGTGCACAGCCGCCGGGAGATGGAGAAAGAGATGAAGGCTAAGGAGGCCGCCGCCAAGGACCGGGACGCCAAGCTTGATGACCGCCACAGCTGGCTGGAGACGCTGGAGCGGTCGCTGAAGGCGGAGAGGACTAAGCTGGACGCCAAGGCGAAGGTCCTGACGGAGGACCGGGTGGCCTTCGCGAAGCTGGAGAAGAAGGCTCGTGGCATACTGAAGACGCTGTATGAGAGCGGCCTGGAGGAGCCGTTGGCTGGTGCGGAGGACGACCCCGCCAAGCTGCTCCCCTTCCTGGTTGATGCGCTTGGGGATGTCACGGACGGCCTTGGCCCCACGGTCGAGGCCGAGGCGCGTGCCCTGTCTTCTGCGGTGCTGACGCGTGTCCTCAGCCATGTCTACCTGCGCGACCCCAACGTCGACTTCGACAGCCTGCTGGAGCCCGTGCGCGTCGACCGTGCCGCTGCCGCCGCTGAGGCTGTGAGAGGCCGAGCCGAGGTTTTGCTGGGGAAGTTCCGCTCCCCCAGCGTCCTTTCCGGGCACGGTGCCGCCGGCCTCGCGACCTTGGGAGGCGAAGCCGTCCAGCGTGACTCCACCACCGGTGACGACATTACTGGGGAGTGATCCCTTCACGACTTCCATCCTGTTTTATTCCTGCACATGCACCATGCCTCGCGGAGGCGTTTAAACTTATGTTTGGCGTTGTGGAACAATCTTATGGCTTGTAATATTTGCTTTGAATTTCATGGAATTTGCATTTTCCTCTCCTATTTGCTTACGCTCTGCGTCGGCAGGGCCCGGCCCCGTGCGTACCTCACCCAGCGTTAGCCCCGACTGGAAACGAAGGACGGGACTAAGGAGTGAGGGGCTACGTGGCAAGTTAGGCTCCCGAGTCACGATGCTCAGGAGTCCCCCTTGACGCGCGAGCAACAAGTAGGAAGGGGGGAGCGAGAAGTGGATTGACCGTTCTACGTCGGTAGGGCCCGGCCCCGTGCGTACCTCACCCAGCGTTAGCCCCGACCGGAAACCAAGGACGGGACTAAGGAAGTGAGGGGCTACGTGGCAAGTTAGGCTTCTGAGTCGCGATGCTCAGGAATCCCCCTTGACGCTCAAACAGGTTTCGTACCTTGGCTCCACTCGGGGAGTGGCGCGCGACGACCAGGTCCAAGGGACCTGGCTAGGTGGCGTGCGCTCGGGCGAGGCCCGGGCGTAGCCCCCATGTCCAGCCCCTCGCGCGGCACTCCCGCGGGGAGGCGTTGCAACGGTGCCGGACACTGAGCTCTAGGCTCCCTGAGGTTGGTACGGCCGTGGGCCGCCCTCAGTTGTTTATCACCAGCGCCGAGCATAGCGCTTCCGTATGTGTACGGGCATAGCCGCTCCTCGGCAGTGTCGTCAGCCAGCACGGAGCATGGTGCTTCCACTGGTGCGTCGGAGGGGGCTCCCCTCCGGGAGGAGCCCCCTCGGCATGTACAACCTCGCCCTGACACGTGGCTGGCACAGTAGGGCTAGGAGAGGTGTATCTGGGCACCCGTGAGCCAACGCGGGACTCACGAGGCCCTACCTCGAGGCGGGTTGCGCCTGGCTCTGGGCCTTTATCAATCGGTGTGTTCCTGCATGGTTGTTAGAATGCAAATGCTCTACGTCCTCAGGTCCCAGCCCTCGAGCGAGCTCAGCCACCGCTGGTATGACAGGTCGCGATGCCGTGGGTCAAGGCCAGGGGGTGAGGGCTGGAGAGCCAGTAGGAGCCCATGAGTCACGATGCTCAGGTACCCCCCTTTTAACGTGCAAGCGCTTTGCATGATGACGAGCAATAGGTGATAATCGTGGGAATCAGATTTAGCGTGAAAGAACAACTTCACCCTAAGGTAAATGCTGGAAAAGCAACTGCCACTGGGTCAGGCCCGAGCGGCGTGGGGATGATGCAGCCCGAGGGGCGCCCCCAACAAGGTAGGTAAATAGCATCACCAAAATGGATACATGCCGCGGGGACGGACCCACACGGCCTGGGAATGGTGCAGCCCTGTGGGTGCTCCCAGCTGAAAGTAGAACTCTGAAAGATGTCACCTGGTGCCGTCGAAGATGAAGTGATGCTGAGGAAGTGAGCGATGCGCGGTGAAGACGTCGGCCCTCACGAGCCCCCAGGCCCAGGGGCCTCGGGAGGCTCCAGTGGCGCGTGCAGGTCTTTGGGGACCATCGCCACCTCCGCCAGGACCGCGCGATGCCTGACCTCCTGAGCCTCCAGAATGCTCCTCAACAGGCGCCGATGTGCGGCAACCGCGCTCGGCAGGCCGAAGGGCATGCAAACGTAGCTGTGAGGTGGTCCCTCACAGCGCCCTACGACCGAAGGCCATAGGCGCTCCTGGGACGCAGCTCGGTTGGGCCCTGGTACATTTACGCAGACGCGCAGTCCTCTATCCTCGCCTGGATGTGGGGCCACGACAGGTAAGCGGCGGCTGCCGCGCATGACTCTGGACTCTTGTAGCTCATGGGTGTTTTTTGCTATGAACTCCCGAGGGTTTGGTCTCCTTTGAATTGTACCTTCCTGAGGGAAGCGTGCTTGAAAGAACCCCTCCAAGTGGTGCCCGAGCGCCTCCCCGCGACCTTGGCAAGGTCGGCGGCTCTCCAAGAGAGAGCCCCTAAGCCCTGCCTGAGGAGGGCGCCGGGCGCGCCTTCCTATGCGTGAGAGGGCGGCGCTCCCTGATCGGGCGCGAATCCTGACGCGATACCTCCGGAGGTGCCTGCCTCCTTGTGGCTCGGGCCAGGTGAGGTCTTCTTCTTCTTGAGGGTCGCCTCAGGAGGCCTCCCGCTCCTATGATCTGGGTCTTCGATTGCTGCAGCTTGGAACGCACGCTCAAGTGAGCACACTGCGTCCCTTTCTTCACAAGGTACAGTGATGACTCCACCGCTTCCTGGCATCTTGAGGACATTGTAACCATGGTGGGTCACTTCCATGAACTTGGCTAGGGCTGGGTACCCAAGGATGGCGTTGTACGGCAGGCGGATGTGAGCGACGTCGAAGTCGATGAGCTCGGTGCGATAGTTGTTGCGTTGCCCGAAGGTGACCGGAAGGCGAACCTGCCCAATTGGAACAGTGGAACCATCGGAGACTCCTGAGAAAGGCTTGGTCGGCTGAAGCTGGTCGTACGACACTTGGAGATTGTCAAACGTCTCGACGGACAGGACGTTGAGTCCTGCCCCGACATCAATGAGAGTCCTGGTGACTTGCACATTGCTGATGACTGGGGAGCAAAGCATCGGGAGGACTCCGGCCGTTGACGCACACTTGAGCTGATGTGCAGAACTGAATGTGATCGCGCACGAAGACCACCTGAGAGGGCGCATGGCCTCAAGCTTGGGAAGGACTGCATTCACCTCGTGAGCAAACTACTTGAAGCTGCGCTGTGAGGCTGGGGCCTGGGCGCCACCCAAGATGCAAGCAATTTCACGCGGCTCTTGGAAGCCCCCAGCCCCATCGTCTTGGTGTTGGTCTTCGTTCCTCCTTGGTGGAGGCGGCACAGGAGGGGGGCCTGCGTTGCCATGCGGGTGGCCCTCACGAGGCTGGTCCCTCCAGCCTCCCTCACGAGGCTGGTCCTGCCAACGGTCCTCGCGAGGGCGGTCACGCCATCCCTGGCGAAGGCCATGGTCTTCCCATCGTCCACCGCCTCTTCCTCCTCCTCAGCCATAGCCCCTGTCGTTGCGCTCTGGGCGTCGGCCGATTCATCCATCTCGCACGGCTCTGAGCTCTTGACATTCGTTGGTGTTGTGGGTGTGGAGGTCATGGTACACACAGTACCGTCCACCCTTGGATGACTCAGGCTGATCCTGCCTCGCTTGGTGTCTGGTTCCGCTGCTAGCACGGCAGCCCCCTTGCGCTTCACGTCTTTGGCCTTGAGCTTCCTTTCTTCCGGGTCGGCTGCCGGGAGCTCGAGGAGGGAGAGACGCCCTTCCTCAGCCCTGGCGCACTTGGTCGCCAAGTTGAACAGCTCCAGGGATGTGCACAAGTCTTCATGGATTGCTAGTTCTTCCTTCATCTTGACGTCGCGCACGCCGTCGGAGAAGGCTGACATGATAGCTTCTTCAGTTACCTTGGGGATCTTGAGGCGAGCGTAGTTGAAGCGCTCGATGTACTTCTGCAGGGTTTCTCCTGGCTGTTGCTTGATGCGGCGCATGTCGCTCACGGCCGGGGGCCAGTCGCGTGTGCCCTGGAAGTTGGCGATGAAGCGGGTGCGCATCTCGCTCCAGGAGGAGATCATGCCGGGAGCCAGGTGCTGGCGCCGTCCTTGAGCGCCACGGGGAACTAATTCGCCATGACCTTTTCGTCTCCGTTGGCGGCTATGATGCCCAGCTCGTAGAGCTGCAGGAACTCCGCGGGGTCCTCTGTGCCATCATAGCGGGGAGGGAGGTCAGGCTTGAACTTGCCTGGCCATGTGACGCCGCGCAACTCGGGGGTGAAGGCAGCCCACCGTGGCCACCGACGCCCTTTGCTGGTGCTTGACTTGTTCTTGCGGGTCACCACGCGCCGCCACTGGGAGCAGCGCGGGGTTTCGTCGTGGAGGCACTGGGGCGCGATCTTGGCGTGCCGGCGCTGGGAGCGCGCGAGCACCTTCTCCGGGACGTGGGATCTCTTGGCAGCTCCCTTCTTGCTGCACAGGCGCCGGATGTGAAGGGTCCCGCCCTGGGGATGTGCGCCTTGGAGACAAGGCACCTTCTTGGGGAGGAGGCGGCAGAGGCGCCTCCTGATCCTTGCCCCCTGCACGGGATGGAGGGCGAAGCAGTGAGAGGGACCGGAAGGGGGAGCCCCCTACGGCACTGACGAGCTCGGTGATACGGGCGAGCCAGTCCTCGTAGAGGTCGTCGACGGGGCGATAGTGGAGGAGCTCCCACGCCAAGAGCAGTGAGGCGTGCGCATCCATGGGTGCGCGACGGGCGTGGGACGACGAGCCAGCTGGAGTCAGCGACGGGGAGGCGGTGCGGCCATCCCGCCGCATCGAAGGATGCTGGGACGAGGCCTGTTGCTTGTTCCCTGCCGGGCAGATGGCGGCGTTGGCGGCGGGCGACGGGGAACGACGAGGGGGGCCGCCGACGGGTGCCATCTGGGCGACGCGAGTGGCGCGAGCAGCCCGGCGTTCGGCGCGGGCCCGACGAGCGTCAGCCATGGACACGACGGAAGATCACACACGAACAGCAGAAGAAAGATTCTAGCGCACCCCTACCTGGCACGCCAAATGTCGGATTTCGGGTTCCGGCAGACCCTTGAGGTTCGAACACTGGGGTGCGCGCGGAGATCTTTCCCCTACCGGTCTACGTCCGATCCTCTCGTGCGAACTAAGATGAAAATGATGAACAACACAAGAGACACGAGGTTGATACTGGTTCAGGCCACCGTTGTGGTGTAATACCCTACTCCAGTGTGTGGTGTGGTGGATTGCCTCTGGGCTGATGATGGACAGTACAAGGGAAGAACAGCCTCGCGAGAGGTGTTCTTGAGCTGGTGCGATGAACTGCTAGGGTGAGTTCCGTCGCCTCTCTTTCTCTCTGCTAGGGTTCTACCAGATCTCTCCCTCTCCTCCTTGGTGCCCCCCTTCCTTTGTGGAGGCTAGCTCTATTTATAGAGGCCCTGGGCCTCTCCCCAAATAATTGAGCGGGAAGGGCGCCAACAATTGGCCATTTTGAAGGGGAACATCTAGTACAAGTTATCCGGACCAAAGGTGGTCTTTGGCTGCCAAAAGCACTAGTAATGACGCCGTCTTGGGCTCCACGGTGACCTTCGTCCTGCCGCTCTGCTGGTCTTGGTCTCGTTGCACCGGAATGGCAACCTTTTCCTGATGCCTTGGCCTGTGCTTGTCCCCTTTGCACCAAAGGGGAAACAATGACCCTGTGCAGGCTGGCGCCCGCCTGGCCTTGATCGTCATGGCTTGCGTCACGGGATCCTCGCGAGGTACCCTTGCATTGATCTCTCCGCCTCCTCGCGAGCCTGCCTGATGCGGCCGCTCTTGAGGAAGCTTCCTGTCGTCTGCCCCGCGGGGCTTGGCCCCTCGCGAGGGTCTTGAGCTTGGACTGATGAAGACGGGGCGCGCTGGGCCCCCACTTGAGCCACGCCGCAGGCAGGCAAGTCTGGGGACCCCCGTTCCCAGAACGCCGACAACCTCCGATTTACGATATTATATTGATGAAAGTGGTTTCGGAGAGGTCATGACTTTATTTAGTGATGAATCAACTATTTCGGAAGAGGTTCCAATTGATTATGAGAACAAAGTTGCTATCTAGGCTGATTATTGTGATGACATGTATGCTTTAAAGAATAATGATATCCATGAAACTTGTCATCATGATTTTAATTTTCAATTGGATTATGCCTCACATGATAGTTATTTTGTTGAGTTTGCTCCCACTACTATTCATGAGAAGAAATTTGCTTATGTGGGGAGTAATAAAAATTCTATGCTTGTAGATCATGAAAAGAATGCTTTATATATGTGATGGTTATATTGTTGAATTCGTTCATGATGCTACTGAAATTTATTGTGAGGGAGGAATATATGCTTGTAGGAATTGCTATAATATCAAGTTTCCTCTCTATGTGCTTAAAGTTTTAAAGTTATGCTTCTTTTGCCTTCCTATACTAGTTGATTATTGTTCCCATAAGTTGTTTGCTCACAAAATCCTTATGCATAGGAAGTGGGTTAGGCTTAAATGTGCTAGTTATATTCTTCATGATGCTCTCTTTATGTTTCAATTCTTATCTTTTATGTGAGCATCATTGAAATCATCATGTCTAGCTAGGGGCGTTAAACGATACACTACAAAAAAAAAGACACATCCGTGACATTTTGGGCCGAACGAATTTTTTTTCTGTCATACATATGACACTTCTATGACGATAATTGTGACAAAACCAGGTATCATCATAGATGTGGTGGGCTCCTACTTCTATGACAAAAAATCATGACAGAAAATGGGCTTTTCGTCCTGGGCGGGCCGGAGACGCAGCTGCATGACATTCTTTGTGCCATCCATGACGGAAAAAACTGTGGTAGAAGCGTGGGGGAGGAAAATTTCGGGGAGTTCCCAGTTATGGTGGGAGGTCGGGGGCCGAGCGATGCGCGTTTCTCTCATACCCGTACGCGCGTGTGTGCGAGGCGTTGGCTCTAATTGAACCCGAGCGAGGCGTAGGGCTCTAACTGAACCCGAGCGATTGCACTGCAGGCTACGCGTTACTGAACCCGAGCGATCGATCGATGGCTATTAACTGAACCCGATCGAGCGATTCCTTCGCTACTGCTGCTAACTGAAGCCGATCAATGGGATGAACAGTGAGCGTTGCGGGGGGGTTTGGATGAATAGTGAGTGGTGGCGTTGCCTCTGGATGAACAGGACCCCGTGGTGTGGTGGAGGGCTGGATAAACAGTAGATGGTGGATGGGTGCCCGTGGAGGGGTGGATGAACGGGACCCCGTGGTGTGGAGGGCTGGATGAGTAGTAGACGGTGGAGGGGTGGTTGAACAGGACCCTGTGGTGTGGAGGGTTGGATGAACAGTAGACGGTGGAGGGGTGCCCGTGGAGGGGTGGTTGAACATGACCCCGTGGTGTGGAGGGCTGGATGAACAGTAGACGGTGGAGGGGTGGTTGAACAGTAGCCGGTGGAGTAGCGCATGGTGGAGGCTGGATGAACAGGAGCCCGTGGAGGCTGGAGGAGGTCGACGGTGGAGATGAACAGTATCCCGTGGAGTCCCGTTTTGCGGTACGCCACACCCCTCCCGATGAACAGGACCCCCGTTTCGACCGTAGCGCTCCAACACAAGTCCGTTTCGTCCATTTTGCGGTACGCCACACCCCTCCCGATCAACAGGACCCCCGTTTCGACCGTAGGAGGTCCGTTTCCTCCGTTTTGCGGTACGCAGATCCCTCCCGATGAACAGGATCCCGTTTCGAACATGTCCAGTCGAACACAAGGCCGTTTCCTCCGTTCTGCGGTACGCCAGGCCTCGTTTCCATTGCCTGTTCCGTCCAAGCCCTCCAGATGAACACGACGCATTTCGTTGCCTCCCGTTGAACACGACGCATTTCGTTGCCTCCCCATGAACACGACGCATTCCGTTGCCTCCCCATGAACACGACGGCGACGCTATTTCTCCGTTCCGACCCAGCCATGTACACGAGCCCTGGTCGTACGTATGCGCGAGTAGGCGTTCGAGACCCCGCCCGTATGTACACATACGTGGCCATATTTTCTTTCTTGCACCCTGGCCGCTGTACGTACGTGTAAATGCTACGTGCGCGCCTCTACTATGACACGTGCGCGCCTCTACTACGACACGTGCATGCCTCTACTACGACACGTGCGCGCCTCTACATCGACCAATATGTACGTACACGTTCGCGACCAGAATGACAACGCTATGTATGCTTCGACCAGGTGGGTCCCGACTGTCAGACACTTCCTTGCTTGCGAAGATATAGCTGGTCGGTCCCAACAGTCAGGGGGCGAATCATTTTTTTTGCCCAGACGCACTTCCTTGCATGCGAAGATGTAGCTGGTGGGTCCCAGCAGTCAGGGGGAAACGTTTTTTCGCGAAATACAGTGGCCCGTCCGATGGGTCCCAGCTGTCAGGTGGAGGAATCATTATTTTCCGCGTAATAAGGAGGCACTTCCTTGCTGCGGCCATGGACCCAGCTGTCAGCCTCTCCACGTACAGTCCACGTCCGATGGAAGTCGTTCCTTGACCACGTTGACCATGCCGCGCCGAGAGCACCAGGGTGGTGGATGACAGCGAGGCCTAGGAAGGGGACGACACGGAGGCCGGGAAGACTCGGCAGTTGTTTCCCACGCGGAGGGGAGTACGACTGTACAAGGGTTTACTGGTTCGTCTGCCGTCGCCGGAGAATAACAACAGGTGTGGGTGAGTAGAGGGATGAATAGGCCAGCGATGGGAGTACGGTCGGGCGGTGAGGCCTGCGCGGCAGCACAGCCGGCCGCGAGGAGGAGGGAGCAGGCAGTCCCGCCGACGCTTGTTTGAGCGGCTCGAGCAGGAAGAGCAGAGATTGAAGAAGCACGATGGCCGTTGGATGGACATCCAACAGTCAGTGCTTGTGCGTCAACCATTTTTTTAGGAAAGCCTCAAATCTTTGGAAAACAGCATATAGTTCATCTGCCATTATTTCTAATAATTTACAGCCCATTTTCTAATTCTTAAGGTTTTTTTGGAGCCCATATTCTTTTTGTTAGCATTACAGCCCATATTGTGGCAACGGTTAAAAAACTATACAAAATTTTGCATATTTCGGTGCGGTCCGAACTGTTTTTAATCCCAAAATTTCAACTCACATTCAAACTGATTTTAAAAATAAATGTATATCAATATAAAATTCAACAAATTCTCCACGCATAAAAATTAATGTAATTTAAAATCTTGAAACGAAAAAAAAGATATTTGAAACTAATTGCCGGTCTGATGTGTTTTAAAAATGCACAACCCATTTCTCATTACTGATGGGCCATTTTCTCGGCCAGCCGAATGAAAACTCTCCTCGTCTTGACAGATTTGCAGCCCAACAGGCCTGATAAAGCGACTTACTTGGCAAATCACAAAAAAACTGGGCTGTGGCCGTGGACCCAGCTGTCAGCCTCTCCACGTATAGTACTCTTCCGATGGAAGTCGTTCCTTGACCAGGTTGACCTCGCCGCGCGGAGAGCACCACAGCGGTGGACGACGGCGAGGCCTAGGAAGGGGATGACGCGGCAGTGGAAGCCTGCGCAGAGAGGACTACGAGGGTTCACTGGTTTGGCTGCGGTGTGAGGCTGCCGTCGCCGCAGGGCCTGGCCAGCGGTGGGAATAGTAGGGGGCGGTGAGGCCTCTGCGGCAGCACAGCCGGCCACGGGAGGCAGGAGCATGCGGCACGACCGGCGCTTCTTTGGGCGGCTGGAGCAAGAAGACCAGAGGTTGAAGAAGCACTACGGCCGTTGGATGGACATCGTACGGTCACTGGAGCTAGAATCGTTCATATTGACTAAGTTGACAAAGCCCTTCGTCCCCGTCAACTTAGTAGGCCGACAAGTTAGCCTCCCAGCAAGGTGGGTCCTAGCTAGCCGGGGGAGTATTCATTTTTTTGTGCGTAATAAGGAGGCACTTCCGGTGGGTCCGAGCTGACAGTGGGGGGAACATTTTTTTCGCGAAATACGGTGGCCCGTCTGGTGGGTCCCAGCAGTCAGGGGGAAATGATTTTTTTCGCAAAATACTGGTGGCCCGTCCGGTGGGTCGCTGCTGTCAGGTGGAGGAATAATTATTTTCCGCGTAATAAGGAGGCACTTCCTTGCGGCTGCCGTGGACCCAGCTGTCAGCCTCTCCACGTACAGTGCTCTTTCGATGGAAGTCGGTCGTTGACCACGTAGACCACGCCGCGCCGAGAGCACCAGGGCGGTGGACGACGGTGAGGACTAGGAAGGGGACGACTCGGAGCCGGGGAAGATGCAGCAGTGGATGCCCACGCGAAGAGGAGTACGAGGGTTCACTGGTTCGGCTGCGGTGTGAGGCTGCTGTCGCCGCAGAATAACACGGGGTGTGAGTGAGTAGAGGGATGGCCTGGCCAGCGGTGGGAGTAGTAGGGGGCGGTGAGGCCTCCGCGGCATCACAGCCGGCCACGGGAGGCAGGAGCACGCGGCACGACCGACGCTGGTTTGGGCGGCTAGAGCAAGAAGACCAGAGGTTGAAGAAGCACTACGGCCGTTGGATGAACATCGTACGGTAACAGGAGCTAGAATCGTTCATATTGACTAAGTTGACAAAGCCCTCCGTCCCCGTCTACTTGGTAGGCCCACAAGTCATCCTCCCACTATGCTGGGTTCCAGCTGGCAGGGGAATATTCATTTTTTGTGCGCAATAAGGAGGCACTTCCTTGCATGCGAAGATAGCTGGTGAGTCCGACATGTCAGCGGGGGGCACTTTATTTCGCGAAATACATAGGCCCTTCCGGTGGGTCCCAGATGTCAGGTGGAGGAATCATTATTTTGCGCGTAATAAGGAGGCATTTCCTTGTGTGCGGCCGTGGACCCAGCTGTCAGCCTCTCCACGCACAGTCTACTTCCGATGGTGTCGTTCGTTGACCACGTTGACCATGCCGTGCCGAGCGCATCCAAGGTGGTGGACGACGGCGAGGCCCCAGACAGCAACGAGCTGGAGATGGGAAGACGCGGGGGTAGAGTCGCAGACAGAGAGGTGTACAAGGGTTAACTGGTTCTAGTGCGGTGTGGTTCGGCAGTCGGTGGAGAAGAACAGGAGGTGTGGAGGGGTGGAGGGATGGCCTGGCCAACGGTGGAGTAGCGCTTCATAGCGAAGTGTGTTAAGCAGAGCTGCTAGCAGCAGGAGGCGGGAGGTGGTCCTGGCGGCGCTGGAGGAAGAAGACGAGAGATTGAAGATGGATGCCGGTCGTTGGATGTAAATTCAACGGCTAACATGTCAGAATCATTTGTTGACTAAATTGACAACGACTTGCATTGGCTTCGACCTATTGGCCCACATTTCAGCCTCCAAAAATGTGGCACGTATTCAACCCATTTTTTCAGAATTTACAGTCTTTTTTTTGCGCGGTAGAATTTACAGTCAATTTGATATTTTTTTGAATTACAGCCATTAGCTGGGCTGGGTGAGCAAATAATGTAGCGTCCATGCGGTCCCTTTATTTTATTTCCTAAAAAATTACAGGCCATTTGCACTTTCTCGAAATACACGATTTTGCTAGGCTGATTCTAATTATAATGTTGGGTTGGGCCAACAATGTTATCAAAAAATAAAAAGGGGTTGAGCATTTTGTTATAAATATGTTTAAATAATAAGTGATATTATTACATTCGTCCTTAAATCTTACTAAGCTTTTATACACAATCACTAGGATTTTCGTGCCAAAACAATCCAGGATTTTATTTGTTAAGAAATTATTGTTATAAGTTAATAAGATGTGGGATATTGTTTTCTTACATATGTAAGTATCCATTAAATATATGATGACAATAAAAATAATATATAATAACATATAAAATAATTTTTTTTAGAAAAACAGGGAGCATCTCCCCGGTTTCATTCCTGAGAACGAAACCACAACATATTCTGATGCAGCAGCTCAAAGAGCAGTTCGAAAGCAAAGGTAGAAAAGCTACAAACTAGGGGGGGTGAACAAGTTCTCTGAATAACACAAATCACCCGAGCGGTGCCAAAGGCAGAGCGGATAGAGCACTCAAATGACACAAGGAGGGTCCAGCGAAGCCTTCATGGTCTTCAGCTGAGGGGCTGTGTGAGCCTGCGGCGACCAGTAAGCAAGCGGAGACACTGGGCTGGAAGGTGTAGCATGGTGGATGTCCCTCTTTTTCGGCACCAGGTACCCATCATATTCATCAGAGATCTTGAGACGAGCCCATGGGTCCAACCCCAGAGCAGGTCGAGCCTTGTTCAGCCACAAGTGATCGCCAACGGTTTCTGGAGGGATCTTGTTAGGGTTTCCATGAAGCTCGTCAACTTGTCCTTGTCCGATCTGGAGGAGAGAATTTCCCAGTTCCTCACCATGTTCCTAATCAACCTCAAGACATGCGGAATGGAAATCCAGGAGGTGTTACTGAAAATCATAGCATTTCTATATTTCCATAGACACCAAAGGACAGCTGAGCTAACAGTGTTTAAAACTGAGCACTTTTTGGTAGCAATCCAGAACCTGGCGACAGATTCGAAGGATGAGCCAATCTAACTAGAGAAATATTCCTCAATGTGGGCCCAGAGATGTTTAGCAACTATACATTCAAAAAATAGGTGAGAACAAGACTCTTGTTCCAAGCAGTAAACACAATCAAGGGGTTTGATGATGTGTCTCTTCCTAAGGTTATCCCTAGTCATCAGTTTGTTTTTGGAGAGAAGCCAGAGAAATACATGAATTTTAGGGGGAGCTCTCAATTTCCAGACAGCAGGGATAAACACGGGTTGAACCCCTCTAAAGTTGATAACATGATAGAGGGAGGTGGAGGAATACTTCCCCTTATTGTCCAGCTGCCAAGTCAGGGCATCCGGCTCGGCAGTAAAGGTAATGCTTTTGGCAATTTCCTCCAATTGGAACCATTGTTCCATGAGACTATCACTAAAGTTCCTTCTAAAAGAGAGTTTTAGGCATTAACCATCCCAAACTTCATTGACACTTTTGTTAAGCTCATTGCGGACAGAGTAAATAGGCCAAAATTGGACTGCTAGGGGTGATGTGCCAAACCAAGTATCTTCCCAGAACCTGGTTCTGCTCCCATCCCCTATGTTCCATCTGTAGCCAAATTTCACAGCATGCATAATAGATTTTAATCCTTTCCAGAATCTAGAGGTATTAGGGCTGGAGGAAGGGACAAAAATATTAGGTTTATTTCCTAGGTATTTATGGGCAATAAGAAGCTTCCAGGGTTTCATGTCTTCCTCATAGAATCTTTTAATCCAAGACCCTAGAGGACAGATGTTAATTTCTTGGAGGTTAGGTATGCCTAGGCCTCCAAAATCTTTTTTCATAGAGACTAGGGACCAATTAGCAAGGTGTAGCTTCCTATTTCCCTCAAAATCATTCCACAAGCAATGAGACATCTGAGAATTGATGAGGTTCACTGCCCATTTAGGGAACTTTAAGAAGGAGAGGAGATACACTAGAATGCTAGCCAAACAAGCTTGTATGAGGATCAATCTACCTCTGTAAGAGAGAAGTGTGCCCCTCCACCGAGCAATCCTTTTAATGATTTTATCCAGAAGGGTTGGATATCCTCTCTCCTCAGTTTATCATAGTGGAGAGGGATACCTAGGTACTTAATGGGGAAGTTACCTTTATTACAGACTAGAATAGAGAGGAAGTCAGCTAACTCCTGATCATCCATGTTGATAGGGATGCGTTCACTTTTAGAGTAGTTGATTCTCATGCTTGAGACTTGTTCAAACTAGGTTAGAACAGTTTTCAGATTGCTAGCATGTGTGGAGTCATTGTCTAAGAAAAGGATGGTATCATCTGCATATTGAAGGCAGATGATGCCACCAGGGCAGACCTCAGGACAGAGCCCTGCAATCAGACTATGATCAGCAGCTTTGCTCAGCATTTTAGTAAGAACGTCCACTACTAAATTAAACAAAAGCGGGGAGATGAGGTCACCTTGCCTAAGGCCTTTACCAACAAGGAAAAAAATCACTTTCACAGTTATTTAACTTGACCCCAACATACCCCCAATGAGTAAGTTGCTGGATCCAACTCTCCTCTATGAAAGGCTTGGAAAAGATCTAAGAGATCATTTTTTCACCAAGTCCCAAAAATACTAGTAAAACAAGAAGGGAATCCCATCAGGACCAGGAGCCCCATCAGGATAAGAGCTAAAAATGGCTTCCTTCATCTCTGTCTCTGAAAAAGGGGCTTCTAGCAGCACATTTTTAGCAGGAGAGACTTTTTCAGAAGCAGAGAAGAAATTGTTTTGTAGAGAGAACCCAGAAGGGTTTTCTTTCTTAAACATGTCTTTGTAGAAGTCACTAGCCACTTTCAGCATCTCATCTACCTCAGTAAAAAGGCCATTAGGGCCATCAAGGGAGTGAATGAGGGTTTTCCTCCTCCTCTGGTTAGCTACTGCATGGAAGTAAGCAGTATTTCTATCACCCTCCTTAATGTTCCTATCTCTAGACCTTTGTTTGGCTTTGATTTCTTCTTGAAGCCAAATTTTCTTGAGCTCTCCATGGACAAAGTTTAATCTATTAGTCTCAGCCTCAGAGAGGTTAGTGGTTTCTGCCTTAATATCTAGAGAATCAAACTCAAGGAGGAGAAGCCTTTTATATCTTCTAAGATTAGATTCCTCATTGGAGTTTCACCCTTTGGTAGTTCTTCTAAATCTCCTGATTTTGACCTGCCAATTTTTTAAGGGGCAACTGCTCCCACTAGGCTCATTCCCGATTTTCCTGACTAGCTCAGTAAAATCTTCTCTAAGAAACCACCACTTTTCAAATTTAAAACTATTGCTCTTTGGAGTTTGGTTAAGACCAAAGTCCCAGAGCAAAGGAGTGTGGTCACTACCACATCTGGGCAGAGCTCTACAACTAGAAAGGGGAAAGAAACTATCTAATTCTGTGTCACAGAAAATTCTGTCAATGGTGGACATAATCCTGGAGCAGCACTTCCAGCATATCTAGCAGAACTGTGGGTTTTCCTTCTGACAGGGCAATTCTCAACTTTATGGGTAACCATTTTGTAGATAAAACAACTCTTGGGCTTGTCATATTTATCCAAATGATGCCCTGGTTCCCCACAGTTGTAGCAGATCACCTCAGAGTATGCCATAAGGCCCGAAGCAGGGGCAGAAGCAGTTTCTGGATGTCCTATCTCTTCTTTTGCCAATTCTTTGTAACACCCCGGATATGATTTACCTAATATGTAATCCAACTCTTACCGTTTCCGGCACTAAGTTATTTTATTTCCTCGGGTTCGGGTTTTTCTCTCCGTGCGTTGTTGTCGTTGTCATGCATCTCATATCATGTCATCATGTGCATTGCATTTGCATACGTGTTCATCTCATGCATCCGAGCATTTTCCTCGTAGTTCGTTTTGCATTCCGGCGCTTCTATCTCCTCCGGTGGTCATTTCTAACTTCTTTTCATGTATGGGGATTAAACATTTCCGGATTGGACCGAGACTTGCCAAGCGGCCTTGGTTTACTACCAATAGACCGCCTGTCCAGTTTCGTACCATTTGGACTTCGTTTGATGCTCCAACGGTTAACCGAGGGACCGAGAAGGCCTCGTGTGTGTTGCAGCCGAACACCCCTCCAATTTGGCCCAAAACCCACCAAAACCCTGTCCATCATCTAGAGCGTTCGATCACGATCGCGTGGCCAAAAACCGCACTGTCACGACCGGTTTTTCAATAAAAATATTTATTGAAAAGCCAATCTTTTAAGTCCAGTATGAGAGAAATCCTCCACACTGACAGACAAATTCTTGATACAATAAGCCAGTAGCATAAAATATATTACAGGGTCGAACTACGGTTGCTCAACCAAATTATTACAAGCATGCCAATAGTTATACATAATGGCGGACACGACACAGGGGTGTGGAGGCATACTACTGACTCGAGGATAGGATGGTGGTGGAAAAACACAGCGGGGAGAGAAATGCAAGACTCTACGTCTGTCATCTCATCGAGCGTCGAGGAGAGGCTCGATGAATTTATTTGGTAGCGGAAGCGGATATAATACAGTGACCAAATCCAGGGTCGCACAAGACTGACTGGGACTCCTCTAGGTGTCAGACTCGCTATCAAACTCTTCATCCATGAGATCGCCTTCGTCAGCATCTGGCCAAATCAACAAGCCAGTGAGTACTTTGAAAGTACTCGCAAGACAGTTCGGATGTAAGATATAACAAATGCATGCATGGATGCGACATGATTAATTCATCAATGCACATTAAAATAAAATTAGCATAACGGGGTAAGAAAAAGGGGAAACGGCGGTAGTCCGCCTGAAATCCCAACATAACACAAATGAAGACTGATCGGGTGTCTGAAGCGACGCCTCGAAAGGTGAACAAATAAAAATAAGGAAAAAAGATGCCATAGTCGGGCGTCTTAGTGACACCACATAAAGGGCTTTAAAAGAAATACCACAGTCGGACGTCTGAGCGACATCACAAAAAGGGTTTTAAAAGAAATGCCACAGTCGGACGTCTGAGCAACATCACAGAAAGGGCTTAAAAAGAAATGCCACAGTCGGACGTCTGAGCGACATCGCAGAAAGGGCTTTAAAAGAAATGCCACAGTCGGACGTCTGAGCGACATCACATAAAGGGCTTCAAAAGAAATGCCACAGTCGGACGTCTGAGCGACATCGCAGAAAGGGCTTTAAAAGAAATGCCACAGTCGGACGTCTGAGCGACATCACATAAAGGGCTTTAAAAGAATTGCCACAGTCGGACGTCAGAGCGACATCGCGGAAAGGGCTTTTATTCGCAAGTAAATAATACTCATAATAAACATTCAATTCATGAAAACAAACGGGTTAGTCCATCCACAGGAGTAATCATTTAACCGGACTTAGCACTTATGCGGTTCACCGGAGTCTGTCATCAAAACTGACATTTGATCAGGATAAGATAATACGAATATGGGCATGGAATAGATGATTTGGGGAAATATATGACTCTGCAGAGTTTGTACAAAATTTTTCCCACAGCCAACGGATTTCCGTAGTCACGAAGGACTAGTTCCGTTTACGGTATTTCGGAAGAAAACACAGTTAACCGGTACACACCCATCCTACCTCTCGATGCTAGGAATCACCCTAGTCATCGTCCAAGAAAAACTTTTGAGACTGGGAGATCACAATCTCGAATAGCATGGGATCAAATTTATATACGCGCGCTCTAAGGGGTGCCCCCCTCTCGGTCCCAACCGGAAACACCCATGCCCCCTGACCGGATGACTGGCTTTAATCCAGGGCCATGGAACCATCATCACGGCCTCTCCTCTTTGGTGTGTACCATGAAAGCGGTTTGCAACTTACTAAACCATATTCCTTGCGGAAAACATGTGGTAGTACAAGGAAGGAAAATGATAGGTACTGGACCGATATGGTTTGACACTGAAGTCTCATAGTCTGGCGTAAGACTGGCATGCTACAACACTGCCATCGTACCCATCCTCATGCCAACACATGGCCATTCATATTCACATTCATCCACATATGGATCATCGAACTCACTTACCTCATTATCACATAAAATAATGTTCATCGGTATGCTCACCGACATGCCATGAAACTAACTAAATGCAAAACATGCCAAGACACTCATCATATCAAAAGTTCAAACATGCTTTCCTGGTTCAGAGTAGTCGGAGCCTAGCTCGGTGAAGTTCGCGGCTCCGTCACCTCCTTCGGTATCTACGGTTTAAAGAAAATATATGTGCTAACATAAATACCAAGGAGTGCACAGAAGGTAAGCCAAATATTTCTCAAATAAATCTGATAAAAAACTAGACAAAATTTTAAAGAGAACAGAAAAAGAATCAATCAAAAATACTTTTCTGATTAAAAGTTATAAGGGTTTTTGTCCAGGGACTAATCTGTAATGAAACAGAAGAATTCCAGGGGCTAGTTTAAAAAAACAGAAAACGCTTCGGTAGCGACTACGCCAGCCCGAAGAGAAAACGCATTCTGCCCGAAGGCGCTTCCAGAAGACGATTCGAAAGAGAGAGTAGAGAGGCTGACGGTGGGGTCCCACCCGTCAGGTTCAAATGTTCAAACGGGGCGGCAGAGTTCGCCGGCGCCCGAGAGCCGCGGTGGTCGCCGGCGGCGATCCACGGCGAGGCAGAGAGATCGGAGAGTACCTCCGTGCTCAGGGTACCCTTCCGCGTCAGTTGATGGTGGTGGAGTCGGTCGGCGAGCACCACGTGGACGGCGAGCTCTGCTCCGGCGGACGGCGGCTCGGGTGGTCGAGGGGCTCGTCGGAGAGGGCTGCAAAGGTTAAATTGAAGAGGGGGTTATGCTCCTGGCAGCTAGAGAGGGTAACGAACGGGGTTTGAGCGCCGGAGATGGCCTCACCAGAACGAATCGGGCTGGAGGCCGAGGCGGGGCGAGGCGGCCGGAGCTGGGGGAGGAGACCTCCTCGAGGTCCCCCTAGTGGCCTGGCGGGGTGTTGGTGAGTAGTGGGGGTGCTGCGTGCACGAGAGTGAGCTCGGGACCCCTTTATATAGGCGGTCCGAGGCGGTTGCCGTGAACGAGGATCACCGGCGAGCGATTACGGTGGCGCAGTGCTCGGTCGGGGTGGTTAGGGGGTCGAGCGTCATCACGGAGGTTCAATGGGTCCGTTTTGGTGTTAAACTGGCCGGGGTTTGGGTGTTAAGGGCGAGCTTGACGGAACGGTGATGGCGCGGGCCCGTCGGCGGCGGAGAGCGCGTTCCGTGCTTGCCGGCCACGGTGGCTGTGCTACGGGCGTGCGCTGGAGTGCATGAGGCCACACGGAGAGCCAGGGAGCGATGGGCGGCGCGGAACGGCGTTCTGCCGTGGTGTGCCTCCTGTCGGCCGCCACGGGAGGTCCCGACGCCGCAGAAGACGCCGGCGAGGGCGAGCCAGCACGCTATCGATGCCAGGAAGGCTCCACGCACGCGTGTGCAGCTTCGGACAAGAGGAAGAGGCGGCAAGGAACGTGCCAAGGGCACTGTGGCCGCGTGACTGAAACTGACGGACTGAAGATGACACTGAAACTGAATTTTCTGAACTTTGAACAGTAACAGTGCCCACCAGGTGTTCGACCGAATGAAATTGGCCTCTGGTGATTTTTCCTTGAGCTGATTTTTGGTGGAGTGGCTTCTCCTTGCTCAAGTAGGCTGCATGATTTTTGGTGGAATTTTTGGAGCAGTGTGGATATGAATTTCACCAAATTTGGCAAATCTGGTCCAAACTTGCAGAGACTGCATTTTGAAAAATTTGAAAAGGGGAGGAGTGGATCAAGATTGTTCTGGGTTGTGGGTTCAAAGGACAATCCAGGAGAATTGGTTTGAGGTCAAAACTCAAATGAAAAAGTGTACTTGCTTTGAAAATCCCTTAGGCTCCAAATAATTTTTAGAATTGAATTGAGGGGGAAAATAATTAGAATAAAAATCCAAAACCAGTTTGGATTAGTTGGGACAGAGAATTTAGGTTGATCACTAGGGGGAGGGGAGGTTTTGGAGGGGTTTTATCTCATGGGCAAAAATACAAAGCCAAGGGTGGCTTCAAAGATAAGAAAAACCCAAATTTTCATAGAGCTTCACTTAAAAAAATAAAACAAATTAAAAACTCCCAAAAAAAAATTTAGATTTTTAGAGGGAACTAACAGAGAAGAAGTTTGCAGAAGATCAACCACCAAAGTTTGAAAGAAATAAAAACTTTGCCAAGGCAAAAGGAGGTTTTTAAGAGGAAGGTTTTTTCTGAAAAAGAATTTTTTTAAAAAGGGTCTCTCCTCAAAACCACAAAGTTTTGATAAAAAACCAAATAAAAACTTTGGAGTGTCACAACACCTACCCCCTTAGGAAAAATCTCGTCCCCGAGATTTCAGCTGATCCTTAAATAAGTGTGGATGCTCTGTCCGAAGAAAATCCTCGCTTTCCCAAGTTGCTTCTTTTGAGGATGATCAGTAAGGATGATCCGTGCCTCTTTTGAGGATGATCAGTAAGGATGATTTGTTAATCTTATAGTGCTCTATCCATCCATGTCTTTGTTTGCAATTATGGAGCACCCTAGCTTGAGTGAATCAAGCTCTACTTTTGCTATTTCAGGAATCTGGGCAGATTGTCTACTTGTTAGCGATTTTGCCGAGGATGTTGTGGTTGATCCATGCATGCTATGTTATTGTTCTTGCCATGTCTAGCTTGTATAATGTGTATTCTTGATGGGTGTATGCTTAGATTGTCATGCCTTGCTCTGTAGCGAGTGCATCGAGCTCGTAAACATGCCTACTTGTTAACAGATTTGTTGACTAAATTGACAACGACTTGCATTGGCTTCGACCTATTGGCCCACATTCCAGCCTCCAAAAATGTGGCACGTATTCAACCCATTTTTTCAGAATTTACAGTCTTTTTTTTGCATGGTAGAATTTACAGTTAATTTGATCTTTTTTTTGAATTACAGCCATTAGCTGGGCTGCGGTCCGTTTATTTTATTTCCTAAAAAATTACAGGCCATTTGCACTTTCTCGAAATACATGATTTTGCTGGGCTGATTCTAATTATAATGTTGGGTTGGGCCAGCAATGTTATCAAAAAATAAAAAGGGCCTGAGCATTTTGTTATAAATATATTTAAATAATAAGTGATATTATTACATTCGTCCTTAAATCTTACCAAGCTTTTGTACACAATCACTAGGATTTTCGTGCCAAAACAATCTAGGATTTTATTTGTTAAGAAATTATTTTTATAAGTTAATAAAATGTGGGATATTGTTTTCTTACATATGTAAGTATGCGTTAAATATATGATGACAATAAAAATAATATATAATAACATATAAAATATATTTTTTAGAAAAACAGGGAGCATCTCCCTGGTTTCATTGCTGAGAATGAAACCACAACATATTCTGATGCAGCAGCTCAAAGAGCAGTTCGAAAGCAAAGGTAGAAAAGCTACAAACTAGGGGGGTGAACAAGTTCTCTGAATAACACAAATCACCCGAGCGGTACCAAAGGCATAGCGGATAGAGCACTCAAATGACACAAGGAAGGTCCAGCGAAGCCTTCATGGTCTTCAGCTGAGGGGCCGTGTCAGCCTGCGGCGACCAGTAAGCAAGCAGAGACACCGGGCTGGAAGGCGTAGCATGGTGGATGTTCCTCTTTTTCGGCGCCAGGTACCCATCATATTCATCAGAGATCTTGAGACGAGCCCACGGGTCCAGCCCCAGAGCAGGTCGAGCCTTGTTCACCCACAAGTGATCGCCAACGGTTTCTGGAGGGATCCTGTTAGGGTTTCCATGAAGCTCATCAACTTGTCCTTGTCCGATCCGGAGGAGAGAATTTCCAAGTTCCTCACCATGTTCCTGATCAACCTCAAGACATGCGGAATGGAAATCCAGGAGGTGTTACTGAAAATCATAGTAGTTCTATATTTCCATAGACACCAAAGGACAGCTGAGCTAACAGTGTTTAAAACTGAGCACTTTTTGGTAACAATCCAGAACCTGGCGACAGATTCGAAGGATGAGCCAATCTGACTAGAGAAATATTCTTCATTGTGGGCCCAGAGATGTTTAGCAACTATACATTCAAAAAATAGGTGAGAACAAGATTCTTGTTCCAAGCAGTAAACACAATCAAGGGGTTTGATGATGTGTCTCTTCCTAAGGTTATCCCTAGTCATCAATTTGTTTTTGGAGAGAAGCCAGAGAAATACATGAATTTTAGGGGGAGCTCTCAATTTCCAGACAGCAGGGATAAACACGGGTTGAACCCCTCTAAAGTTGATAACATGATAGAGGGAGGTGGAGGAATACTTCCCCTTATTGTCCAGCTGCCAAGCCAGGGCATCCGGCTCGGCAGTAAAGGTAATGCTTTTGGCAATTTCCTCCAACTGGAACCATTGTTCCATGAGACTATCACTAAAGTTCCTTCTAAAAGAGAGTTTTAGGCATTGACCGTCCCAAACTCCATTGACACTTTTGTTAAGCTCATTGCGGACAGAGTAAATAGGCCAAAATTGGACTGCTAGGGGGATGTGCCAAACCAAGTATCTTCCTAGAACCTGGATCTGCTCCCATCCCCTATATTCCATCTATAGCCAAATTTCACAGCATGCATAATAGATTTTAATCCTTTCCAAAATCTAGAGGTATTAGGGCTGGAGGAAGAGACAAAAATATTAGGTTTATTTCCTAGGTATTTATGGGCAATAAGAAGCTTCCAGGGTTTCATGTCTTCCTCATAGAATCTTTTAATCCAAGACCCTAGAAGACAGATGTTAATTTCTTGGAGGTTAGGTATGCCTAGGCCTCCAAAATCTTTTTTCATAGAGACTAGGGACCAATTAGCAAGGTGTAGCTTCCTATTTCCCTCAAAATCATTCCACAAGCAATGAGACATCTGAGAATTGATGAGGTTCACTGCCCATTTAGGGAACTTGAAGAAGGAGAGGAGATACACTGGAATGCTAGCCAAACAAGCTTGTATGAGGATCAATCTACCTCTGTAAGAGAGAAGTTTGCCCCTCCACCGAGCAATCCTTTTAATGATTTTATCTAGAAGGGTTGGATATCTTTTCTCCTCAGTTTATCATAGTGGAGAGGGATACCTAGGTACTTAATGGGGAAGTTACCTTTATTACAGACTAGAATAGAGAGGAAGTCAGCTAACTCCTGATCATCCATGTTGATAGGGATGAGTTCACTTTTAGAGTAGTTGATTCTCATGCCTGAGACTTGTTCAAACTAGGTTAGAACAGTTTTCAGATTGCTAGCATGTGTGGAGTCATTGTCTAAGAAAAGGATGGTATCATCTGCATATTGAAGGCAGATGATGCCACCAGCGCAGACCTCAGGACAGAGCCCTGCAATCAGACTATGATCAGCAGCTTTGCTCAGCATTTTAGTAAGAACGTCCACTACTAAATTAAACAAAAGCGGGGAGATGGGGTCACCTTGCCTAAGGCCTTTACCAACATGGAAAAAAGTCACTTTCACAGTTATTTAACTTGACCCCAACATACCCCCAATGAGTAAGTTGCTGGATCCAACTCTCCTCTATGAAAGGCTTGGAAAAGATCTAAGAGATCATTTTTCACCAAGTCTCAAAAATACTAGTAAAACAAGAAGGGAATCCCATCAGGACCAGGAGCCCCATCAGGATAAGAGCTAAAAATGGCTTCCTTCATCTCTGTCTCTGAAAAAGGGGCTTCTAGCAGCTCATTTTCAGCAGGAGAGACTTTTTCAGAAGCAGAGAAAAAATTGTTTTGTAGAGAGAACCCAGAAGGGTTTTCTTTCTTAAACAGGTCTTTGTAGAAGTCACTAGCCACTTTCAGCATCTCATCTACCTCAGTAACAAGGCCATTAGGGCCATCAAGGGAGTGAATGAGGGTTTTCCTCCTCTGGTTAGCTACTGCATGGAAGTAAGCAGTATTTCTATCACCCTCCTTAATGTTCCTATCTCTAGACCTTTGTTTGGCTTTGATTTCTTCTTGAAGCCAAATTTTCTTGAGCTCTCCATGGACAAAGTTTAATCTATTAGTCTCAGCCTCAGAGAGGTTAGTCGTTTCTGCCTTAATATCTAGAGAATCAAACTCAAGGAGGAGAAGCCTTTTGTATCTTCTTAGATTAGCTTCCTCATTGGAGTTTCACCCTTTGGTAGTTCTTCTAAATCTCTTGATTTTGATCTGCCAATTTTTTAAGGGGCAGCTGCTCCCACTAGGCTCATTCCAGATTTTCCTGACTAGGTCAGTAAAATCTTCTCTAAGAAACCACCACTTTTCAAATTTAAAACTATTGCTCTTTGGAGTTTGGTTAAGACCAGAGTCCCAGAGCAAAGGAGTGTGGTCACTACCACATCTGGGCAGAGCTCTACAACTAGAAAGGGGAAAGAAACTATCTAATTCTGTGTCACAGAAAATTCTGTTAATGGTGGACATAATCCTGGAGCAGCACTTCCAACATATCTAGCAGAACTGTGGGTTTTCCTTCTGACAGGGCAATTCTCAACTTTATGGGTAACCATTTTGCAGATAAAACAACTCTTGGGCTTGGCACATTTATCCAAATGATGCCCTGGTTCCCCATTGTTGTAGAAGATCACCTTAGAGTATGCCATAAGGCCCGAAGCAGGGGCAGGAGCAGTTTTCTGGATGTCCTATCTCTTCTTTTGCTGATTCTTTGTAACACCCCGGATATGATTTACCTAATATGTAACCCAACTCTTACCGTTTCCGGCACTAAGTTATTTTATTTCCTTGGGTTCGGGTTTTTGTCTCCGTGCGTTGTTGTTGTTGTGATGCATCTCATATCATATCATCATGTGCATTGCATTTGCATACGTGTTCATCGCATGCATCCGAGCATTTTCCACGTTGTCCGTTTTGCATTCCGGCGCTTCTATCTCCTCCGGTGGTCATTTCTAACTTCTTTTCGTGTGTGGGGATTAAACATTTCCGGATTGGACCGAGACTTGCCAAGCGGACTTGGTTTACTACCAGTAGACCGCCTGTCAAGTTTCGTACCATTTGGACTTCGTTTGATGCTCCAACGGTTAACCGAGGGACCGAGAAGGCCTCGTGTGTGTTGCAGCCCAACACCCCTCCAATTTGGCCCAAAACCCACCAAAACCCTGTCCATCATCTAGAGCGTTCGATCACGATCGCGTGGCCGAAAACCGCACCTCATTTGGACACTCCTAGCTCCCTCCATGCCTATTTAAAGGCCCCCCTCCGAAATTCACGGTTCTTCTCCCCCCTAAACCCTAGATCCATTTTATTCGCCGCCGCCGGACGAAATCTCGCAGGCCGGACTTTGTCCGACCCGCGCCGCCGCCACCATGTGTTAGCCGCCCGTTGGCCCGCGCCGCCGCCCCACTTCGTCGCCGCCGCCGGCCCGGGAGGCCCAGGACGGGCCCCCGAGGCCCATCGCCGCACGCCGGTGTCGCCGCCTCGCCGGCGCGAGCTCGCCGGTCCGGCCCCCGCGCCGCCCCGCGCCTTCCTCCTCCACGCCGGCGACGCCTCCTCTCCACTCCGGCGAGCCCCGCGGCTACCCCGGCGACTCCTCCGGGCGCTCCACCTTTTTCGGTGAACAGGGATCTCCGGCGATCCTCGAAGTGCGCGTCGCCCGATCTGGATACGGATCCAGGTGAACAGTAACCCTAGATCCGGAGGGTATATTTTCTCGAAGTCCCCAGTTTCTCAGATTTTTTGGCAAACTTTGACGCATTGTATCTCCGCATATGTAGCTCCGTTTTGGGCGTGTAGCATATCGAAATGTTCACCTCAGAGAGCACATCATTTCATCTCATTGCATCATTTTCATTTGAGTTCATCTTAATGCCCAAAATGCTGTTGGAAGAGTGCTAATTGAGTTAATTGTCAGATCTGCTGCACCAAATAGCTATTTGTTATTTTTGCCATGATTAATGTGTGCATGATATGCCCCTGAGCTCTACATGAGTTTTGTTATATGCTTTATCATATTTCCAGAGGTTCTATCCATGTATTTTTGTGATATGTGTGGTGACTAGTACAAGCTTGCAAAGTGGTGCATTCGTTAATGCTGATTTCAGGGACTTAGCAATTCCACTAAGTCCTTGATCTGTTTTTATCAATATGCCATATGTTCATGTTGTTTCCTAGTGATCCGTGCCTCTTTTGAGGATGATCAGTAAGGATGATTTGTTAATCTTGTAGTGCTCTATCCATCCATGTCTTTGTTTGCAATTATGGAGCACCCTAGCTTGAGTGAATCGAGCTCTACTTTTGCTATTTCAGGAATCTGGGCAGATTGTCTACTTGTTAGCGATTTTGCCGAGGATGTTGTGGTTGATCCGTGCATGCTATGTTATTGTTCTTGCCATGTCTAGCTTGTATAATGTGTATTCTTGATGGGTGTATGCTTAGATTGTGATGCCTTGCTCTGTAGCGAGTGCATCGAGCTCGTAAACATGCCTACTTGTTAACAGATTTGCATGTTCCAGTTTTTCTCTAAGTCTGAGATCTGATTATGTTTTTGCCATGTTTACATGCTTGCAATTGTATTTTCTGATCCCTTTTGGCTCAAGGTCACTAAGGGACTTTTGTTAAGCTCTTTGAGTAGCTCCATGCCGTGCCTTTCTTTGCCATGTTAAGTTCCCGTAGCATCTAGTTTTCTTGCTCCAAAGTGTGCTACCTGATCTGAGATTCCAGACAAGTGTTAATTTCACTAAGTCTGAAATCTGTTTACCAATTGCACTTTTGCCATGCTTGTTTGAACCTGTTAATGGATGAATTGGCCGTAGCTCAGTGTTCATATTTTGTCAAGCATCATGAATGGATCCCTGCCATGTATTTTGTTGCCATATTTGAGTGCTGTAGCATAATTATCTTTTTGCATTTAGATGGTTACTTGCTGTATATCGCAGACCGGTGCCATATTTGTTTTGCTTGCCATTTCCAAACCATGCATCCGATTCCGGCGATCTTTATATCGATTTCAACCGAAATCACCTCACCTTTCCAGTGGCACTCTTGGATTTCCAAGTTGAGGCCAGGTTCATTAATTCCTTGTCAAATCTTGCATATGCATCACATATCGCATCCCGCATAGCATACCATGTTTGCATCATGTTGTTTGAGCTTTGCACGTGGTTGATTGTGTTCCTCTTGCTTGTTTTTCTTGTTTGGGTAGAGCCGGTAGACGAGTTCGCTAACGAGGAGCCCGTTGAGTTTGCTTTCGAGGATCCAGTCAACTCTGACAACTTTGCAGGCAAGATGATCATACCCTCAAAATCACTTCTATCTTTGCTTTGCTAGATGCTCGCTCTTTTGCTATGCCTATGCTACGATGCCTACCACTTGCTTATCATGCCTCCCAAATTGCCATGTCAAACCTCTAACCCACCATGTCCTAGCAAACCATTGATTGGCTATGTTACCGCTTTGCTCAGCCCCTCTTATAGCGTTGCTAGTTGCAGGTGAAGATTGGAGATCGTTCCTTGTTGGAACATTATTTTTCTTGTTGGGATATCACTATATAATCTTGTTATCTTAATGCATCTATATACTTGGTAAAGGGTGGAAGGCTCGGCCTTTTGCCTAGTGTTTTGTTCCACTCTTGCCGCCCTAGTTCCCGTCATATCGGTGTTATGTTCCCGAATTTTGCGTTCCTTACGCGGTTGGGTGATAATGGGAACCCCTTGACAGTTCGCCTTGAATAAAACTCCTCCAGCAATGCCCAACCTTGGTTTTACCATTTGCCACCTAGCCTCTTTTTCCCTTGGGTTTTCGGAGCCCAAGGGTCATCTTATTTAAACCCCCCCCGGGCCAGTGCTCCTCTGAGTGTTGGTCCAACCGAGCGATGTCTGGGGCTACCAGGGGCAACTCTGGCTGGCCTACCCGACGTCTGGCTCATCTGAGTGTGCCCTGAGAATGAGATATGTGCAGCTCCTATCGGGATTTGTCGGCACATTCGGGCGGTGTTGCTGGATTTGTTTTAACTTGTCGAAGTGTCTTGTAGAACCGGGATACCGAGTCTGATCGGTATGTCTCGGGAGAAGGTATATCCTTCGTTGACCGTGAGAGCTTGTCATGGGCTAAGTTGGGACTCCCCTACAGGGATTTGAACTTTCGAAAGCCGTGCCCGCGGTTATGGGCAGATGGGAATTTGTTAATGTCCGGTTGTAGATAACTTGAACCTTAACTTAATTAAAGTGAATCAACTGTGTGTGTTATTGTGATGGTCTCTTCTCGGCGGAGTCCGGGAAGTGAACACGATGTTGGAGTAATGTTTGACGTAGTTAGTTCTCTAGTTCTTCGTTCGTGCTTTGCCTTCTCTTCTCGCTCTCTTTTGCGAACAGGTTAGCCACCATATATGCTAGTCGCTTGCTGCAGCTCCACATATTACCTTACCTTACCTATAAGCTTAAATAGTCTTGATCGCGAGGGTGCGAGATTGCTGAGTCCCTGTGGCTCACAGATTACTTCCAAACCAGATGCAGGGCCTGATGACTCCGTTCCAGATGATGCGCTTGAGCTCAAGTGGGAGATCGACGAGGACTCACGCCGTTACTATGTGTCTTTCCCTGATGATCAGTAGTGGTGCCCAGTTGGGGTGACCGGACCGTGTCGCATGTTGGGTTGATCTTTTATTTTGGGTACCGTAGTCGGACCATGATTGTATTGGTTGATGTAATGCTATTTATGTACTTTCTGTGAAGTGGCGAGTGTAAGCCAACTATGTTACCTTTCCCTTTATTATCTATATTACATGAGATGTTGTGAAGATTACCTTACTTGCGACATTGCTTTCAATGCAGTTATGCCTCTAAGTCGTGCTTCGACACGTAGGAGATATAGCCGTATCGAGGGCGTTACATTCTTGCCTTGAGATTTCCCACTGATCTGAGAGTTAGAACCACCAGCAGATTGATCTTGGGCAATTACAGGAGCCTGTCCAGATTGTGCCCCCATTTGGGGCGGAGGTGGGTTGTACCACTGCCCAACCGGCGCTCCCCCCCATTGTGATAGGGGAAATTCATTGGAGTTCCTGGTTCCTTCTCATCCTCCAGCCAGATGTTGTCTTCCAGGAAGCAGAAATAACCACCAGATAGCTCAATTGAAGCAGATTGCAAGACTAATTTCAATCTTCTGCAGGTTTGGGGGAGAGGTAAGGTAGGGGATCCATCTGCTCCGGCTCTGGTGGTGTGCTGGTGGGCAGGAGTCCAGTCAAGCATTCCCATCTTGCAGCACGGCGTGGATCTCCTGAATTCACTTCTCCTTTCACCCATCGAACGAACACAATCGGTGGCTCACTGGGGTGGGGCATCCCGTGCTTCTCCGAGAAATCTCCTTCGAAGTAGATCCGCAGGGCTAGATTCAGCAGCTCCCAATCCACATGATCCTTGTACATCCGAGCATACCTGCGCGAGTGAGAGAACGGATTCGGTCCCTCCTCGGCTTCCTCCCTCGCAGCTTCCTCCTCTGCTTCCCTCCATTCGCACGTGCACTGGTTCCAAGAGAGAGCATCGTCGCGGATCCTCATCGCCCGCTCCCTCCATCTCCTCCCTCGAGTCTCCTGCAGCACCGCCGGCGCGACGGAGTCGAGCGGCTGGAGCATCCGCGGGAAGGCTTTGTAGACATGTGGGAGATGCATCTTGTACATCTGCCTATTTTCCAGCCATTCCCCGTGGATATGGCCGGCGACTCCATGGGGCGCGCGAGCGGACTTGCTGAGGGGGGCAGGCGCGCCTGGAGTCAGGAGGCGGGGGTTGGCGGCGAGATCTATTTGCCAATTACTCCCTCCTTTTCGGTTTATAGGGCTCAATTCAAAAATCTCACCAACCAAGGTAGATGATGAATGGTGGAATGCTTTTTGTAGTTTGCAAAAGCACCTAATTAATGCACTTGTTTTCCTCAAAAAATTATGTTTATCAATGCATAAATTGCAATGCATGCATGCATAAAGTACATGCATTGGTCAATTTTCTCTTAATACTTGCATGCAATGATTTAATGCACCTTGGAATCTGCACATGCGATGGAAAACAACCAAATTGAGCCTTATAAAATGGAAAAACTAAAATTTTGAGATAAGCCCTATAAACCGAAAAGGAGGGAGTATGTGAACTGAACAGTCAACATATAAAATAATTTAAATATATATAATATAGTTAGAAGGGAAACATAAGTTGGACCTGGCGTTCCTATTCTTATATAGAAAAATAGAACGGACCTCTACGTTTTTCTTCAAAAAAAATACATAAATTGGGCTGCTAAAAATAAAACCTCGGATGGGAGGTCCATAGGCCGGTCGATACATGACGGACCTAAGAAAATACAAACAGGCCTATGGACCTCCCATCCGAGGTCGTGGGCTGCGCATGTTAAAAATGAAAGCCTATTTGGGGCAGCCCAAAACCACGTCCAACACTTGCCAAAACTTCGTCCCTCATTTTCTCTGTGTTTCGCACACTCGACATTGTGTGGGCATTTTGACTGTGCATCATATGAAGATGTGCTATGCATGAATGTTGATCAGCATGATGCTAACTGGCTGGTAGTTCCATTTTCGACCATGAATAAAACTTCCAACATGATGTTAACCCTGTTTGAAAAGGCCGTGTTAATACAAAAGCTCTGCCTCTAAAAGTTGCAGTTTCTTATCTGAAACTGAACTTGCAGTTTCTCATCTGAAACTGAAACTTGCAGTTTCTTCTCTGAGAATCACATTGTCTGCACTTTTATACTCCTATGAAACTACATTTTTTAAGTGCTAAAAATAGATTTCTAGAATTCATAAAATACTTTATATGCTCAATACTGCAAATCTGAAATTCAAAAGACATTCATATCTGAAAGTACTCTCAAAATACACAACACAAAACACAATTCACAACCTGCAAATACTGACAACCCTAAGCTCCTCCTGACAATTCACAACCCGCTCGACTATTGGGCTAGGGGGGCAGCCCCCTCCTATTCCTCGGCGGCAGATAGCCGCCCCGTGAGACGATGTGAACAGCGAGGGAGACGATGGCGGGGAAGCATCGTCGGGCCAACTGCTTTTCTCCTCTTGCAGTTGGGTTCGGTCGACGAAGACTCCACCGGCTCGCTCTGGCAGGACACCCTCACAAACGGCACCCTGTAGATGCTCGATCCTTCAATCTCCAGTGGATGCTCCATCTGGGATCGATACTCCCACCACCGCTCCCTCATGATCGGATTCAGTGAATCTGTTTGCTCCATGGCCCAGAGAAGCAGCTCTATGTACTCCTACGCAACTCCCTCCGGGAGTATCACCGCATTTTCACTCTGATGCAGATATTTGTCCATGGATGTCGCCGTCGCCGCTAGTTGGTCCTTGTTGTCAAACCAAGACTATATCTCCAACATCCTAGCTAGCTTCACAGGGTCGCCGTCTGCGATCCTCACGTATTGGTTGTACTCCTCCATCGATCTACTTATACACAACACCTTCACTCGCCGGCGGTGGTTTTTGAATGGAAGAGGAGAGGAGCAGCGCTGGTTTTGGATTAGAACGGGAGAGGAGCGACACTGGTTTTGGACTGGAATAGGAGAGGAGGGGCGGTGGATTTGAAATGGAAGAGGAGAGGAGCGGTGCTGCATTTAGATTGGAACGGGAGAGGAGCAGTGGTGCTTTAGGAGGAGAAGAGCGGAAGAGCGGTGCTGGTCTTGGAAGTATTTTTTTGTTGTTTCGCGTATTTTGGGCCAAAGTTTGACCACGTACTGTATTTGACAAGCAAAATGTGAATGCATGTCACCAAAAATTGTATCGTTTGGTTCGTATCTAAATGTACTTTCAAATTATACTCCCTCCATTTTTGTATACAAGGCCACAAACTCATATTACAGGTACCAAGGTAAAAATCAATGCTATGTTTAAGTCAATGTTGCAAGCTAGCTTGTCACCTTGATTGTCGTGTTAATTAATGTGGTTTTTCTCGCCCAAGCACAACAAGCCAACCCTCTTACTCCTTATTGGTTGATTAATGTTGGGAATGCAAGCTAACCTTCTCACTCCCGCATGCACACAAGGGATATTAATGTCCTCGGGTGCTAGTACGAGGCAAACGCCATCAATTTTGCCTCGATTAATGTTAGTGGCCTTGTATAGTTGCAAATTGTAATTTTGATAGTGGCCTTGTATACAACGTATAACATATATTTTATGTGCGAAAATCATGGTCAATTATGACCCAGAATAAAAGGGAGACTAGTTAATGTGGGGTCGCTTTCTTAATTGAAGGGTAAATTGATTTTGATTTTGATCCAGTCAGAGCGCGCCGGCCCTCTCGTCCAATCCTAAATCGCTGCCGCATGCTCCTCTCCGTCTTCTCCATTGTAAAACCACCTCCTCTCCTCTCCATCATCTCCATTCCAAAACCACCGTCTCGCCTCTCCCTCTTCTCTATTGCAAGACCACCGTCTCTCCTCCGTTTTCTAGACGCTTTGCTCCATGGCGCGGGCGCAATCCATGGATACAAAATTAGTATACTCTATACTATTTAAAAGTCGAGGGCAGGGATTTTCCTGCACGGTAGGTGGCGGGGTAGTTCCGCCTAGTTGGTTCGACAGAGATGCGAGAAGACGAGGGAGTAGGCTGCTGCAAATGTAGGGCTGTGTGATTTGACAGCAAGTTACTGCTGGACAGGTGGGGCCCCGTGATTTGACTTGCCATTATCATTTTAACTGCGGCGCTACGACCGGCGTGAGTCCCCTAGATTCCTGACCACCTCCATACAGGTGCCTCTCCCAATGCTCCACCATGTAGTAGAGGCTGGCTCTTGCATGAGAGCCCACTTCACCACTTTTTCCTTGCCTCTCTTTCCTCCACATATGCAAAAATGCCATGTAAAGCGCACTATTGTACTTACTTTTACTTGCTCCTACAGGTGCTTAAGCTTACCACATAGGCATAAAGTCTGATGTGGCAAGTTAACCAAGAAGAGAGAGACTAGTTTGGTGACCCAAGGAAGAAATGGTGCTAAGCGCGTGTACCTAGGTGACAAGACAATTTTGAGTCTATAGCTAATTAAATGAAGCAACCTTAGCAACACCATTTCATTGGAAGAGGTCACTCCTTAGGAAATGCAATAAATACACGCGCTTAGCATCCTTTCTTCCTTGAGTACGAAGAAAGAGATAGAGAGGAGTAAAAAAATACACTTATAGCCAACCTTGTTGTAGTATGAGTGACTAAGTGATGACTATGTATGACATGCCAACATCAGATAGCCTAACGCACCATGTTAAAACTCCAAGGGCGCGACCGCGCGAGCGACGCGACGGTCATGGTAGGTGCGACCATGATATGGGCTGCTGGCAGCCCTTGGATCTGAGATCAAACAGTCGCATGCTAAGTTGCTGAAAATTTGCAGAATAACCCTCCAGGATAGGATATTCACCCATAGGTCTAGAATCACGCCATGCAACCATTCGATCTCAGATCCAAGGGCTCTCGGAAGCCCGTATCATGGGAGAATGGAAAGCCACTACCCTGCCATTCGCATGCTGGCAGTTCGCTCCTACTCATCCCCGCACGTCCTTCAATACTACGGCGGTTCGCTCCTAGTCGTCCCATCCATTCACATTATGGCAGTTCCACTAATCCTAACCCTCCTCCCAAATCCATGGCGTCCCAAATCTCCATGATCGGCGGTGAGTACAAGGTTAGAACCATCACCGGCGATGAGTTCGATGTCATCTACACTCGTTCTTCCGCGACGATGAAAGGATGTCTTTCTCGCTTCAGATGCATGTTCGAAAACTCAGATGATGAGTGGGTCGCTGGGCTAGATGTTGAGTACACCATAGTCCTGGGACGAGAGAAGGATCTAAAGGACGAAGAGAGGAAGAAGCCCGCCGTGATCCAGGTTTGCGTACATAACATTTGCTTGGTCTACCACATATGCCATCTCGACGTTGAGTGCCAGGATTTTAAGAACTTCCTCAAGGACAAAAGGTGAAATTCATTACTGTAGACTTTGGTAACGACAAAGAAGTCCTGCGTCGGATAGGCCTCGTTGTAGGCAACACCTTCGACCTCCAGAAGAATCGGCTGGTGTCCTCTCATCAGCCTTCAATGCTGACCCTGGCAGGAGCCATGGTTCATCCTTCGTACGGTAAACTGGAGAAACCTCATTACACGTTTCACCGTCATGCATGGCAGCGGAATGTACTAGATATAGACCACATCCACTATGCTGCAATGGATGGCTAGCTTTGCTTCAATATCTACAAGGGTTGGATGAAGAGCAACAGCCAAGTGTGCGGTTCAAGCAAAGAAGTATCGGCCAAGAGGAAGAGGGACAAGGACGAAGTCGAGGACGTGGACGAGGACTCCGAGTAAGGTGGCAGTGTCGTTGCTCATGGTGGTTCTAACGCAGTGTCTACCGGAATAGTTGCAAAGTTTAATTTCAGGTGTGCTTAATTTAATTTGAGGGGTGTGTTGTGCTGAGCCCCCAGCAGAACTATGTTATGTTTCTTCTCGTTACTTTAACTCTTCAGTACGTACATACTAGTATTTCTTACATTTCATCTTTTAGTTGGTATAGTACTACCACTCGTTTCTTCACATTATATACGTACAATATATATGGCCAACATCATATAGCCAGCAATTTAGTTGTCAAAGAATTTCAGGGTGCTTAGTTTTGTCAAAGAATTCTAGGATGCTTAGAGGGTGCTTGGATCCAAGGGACTTATTTTAGTCTGACTAAAAATACTCTCTTTAAGAGGCTAAAGTTCCAAGCACCCCTGACTAAAGAGGGGCTAAAACTAGTCTTGAGACTAAATTTTTTTAGTCAGGGGTACCCCTACTAAAATGTGGATTAGTCCTCTCTCTACTCAATTAACTCCTCTCCTTTAACACAGGTGAGTTCTGGATTGGAGGGTTTGGAGGATAATCAATGCTCATTAACTTGATTTTAGCCTTTTTAGTATTTGGATCCAAGCATGGGTGAGGATAGCATGTTTTAGTCCCACTACTTTTAGTCATGGGACTAAAATGTATCCAAGCACCCTCTTAGTTTTATTTGAGGGGTGGGTTGTGCTGGAGACCATTATTGTGACTAGCCTTTTTAATAGTACTATATGCATAATTTGGCGACGAGCGCTCTCTATATGTACCACCTTTTTTTTTAATTTCAAGTTTTGCTCCATGGCGCAATCCATCAATACTACTGCTGTACAAAAGTATACAATTTTTAAAAGGCTAGAGGGCGGGGCAGTCTAGCTTGGTCGGTTTCATGAGAGGCGAGGGCCTTTGTGATTTGACAACCCATTACTGCTGGAAGGCGGGGCCTTGTGATTTGACTGCTCGTATAAATGCGCCGACGACCTGATCGAGGAGGAGCAAAGAACCGTGCGGTATACTCAAGTTTTCCATTGGAATAATACTGCGACGGAGGAGCACGAAACACGACAGCCCAGTGCCATATGGCGATAAAAATGATCTAATTTGCTAGTCATCTCATTGTTAGCATTGTTCTATTCATTCCCTGAAAAAACATTGTTCTATTCATGCCTCGCAGAGAACGTGCCACGTGCGGCGAAACACACGAAGCAAAAGATGAAACACAGGAGCAAAAGAAGAAGGAAGATTATCACCCCAAATGATCTAATTCGCCGCGGAGTCGTAACTGCTTCTTCATCGCCTCCACGACCTCCATCTCCTTGCGTGTCTCCTCCGCCATCTTCATCATTGTGTCCATGATGCGGCATTTCTCGATGTGAGCCTTCATTTGTGATTTGACACCTCGGAGCTCAACTCCCCGGGACACTGCCACAACCCCTAAATGACAGGAGGCACCAAGAACAATGTTCTCGTCACAAAACCATCGGAACAATTCCAAGATACCCGCGTGATCCTAAATTTTTTTAGTGAAATTTGAGAAGAGAAGAGTCAAAACTCTACGTCAGGATGCCTCACCAGAGCGATGAAGGGACTGAGGAGTAAAAATAATTCCTAACTCTCCGATATATATAATTCCTAAGTGACTCGAAACATTTCTAGACTCAATAACGCCAGCGATTTGATCAAGCAGGGGGCTCCTAAGGTCGGGGAAGGCTCTGATACCAACTTGTAATGCCCACGTGTCGAAGCATGACTTAGAGGCATAACCGCATTGAAAGCAATGTCGCAAGTGAGGTAATCTTCACACAACCCATGTAATTCATAAGGGAAAGAGTTATATAGTTGGCTTACAATCGCCACTTCACACAATTACATGAATAAAGCATTACATCAACCAAATACATACGAGGTCCAACTACGGAACCAAAATAAAAGAAGGCTACCCCAAATGCTACACAGATCCCCGATCGACCCCAACTGGGCTCCACTACTGATCAACTAGAAACGGAACAACACAAAGGACAAGATCTTCATCGAACACCTCCTTGAGCTTGGTTGCGTCACCTGCTCGGTAACATCGGCACCTGCAAACTGGTTTTGGAAGTATCTGTGAGTCACGGGGACTCAGCAATCTCACACCCTCGCGATCAAGACTATTTAAGCTTATGGGTAAGGTAAAGGTATGAGGTGGAGCTGCAGCAAGCGACTAGCATATATGGTGGCTAACATACGCAAATGAGAGCGAGAAGAGAAGGCAAAAGCACGGTCGAGAAACTATGATCAAGAAGTGATCCTAGAACAACCTGCGTCAAGCATTACTCCAACACCGTGTTCACTCTCTGGACTCCGCCGGAAAGAGACCATCACGGTTACACACGCGGTTGATGTATTTTAATTTAAGATCAACTTCAGGTTTTCTACAACCGGACATTAACAAATTCCCATCTGCCCATAACCGCGGGCACGGCTTTTGAAACTTCAAATCCCTGTAGGGGTGTCCCAACTTAGCCCATCACAAGCTCTCACGGTCAATGAAGGATATTCCTTCTAGCGGGAAGACCGGTCAGGCTCGGAATCCCGGTTACAAAACACCCTCGACAATGGTAAAACAAGTCCAGCAAGACCGCCCGATGCGCCGACATCCTGATCGGAGCTGCACATATCTCGTTCTCAGGGCAACACCGGATGAGCGCTCCGTACAACTAAAACCAGCCCTCAAGTTTCCCCTAGGTGGCGCTGCAAAGGACTCTAGTTCGGACCAACACTTAGACAAGCACTGGCCCGGGGGGGTTAAAATAAAGATGACCCTTGGGATGTGCGACTCCCAAGGGAAAAGGCTAGGTGGCGAATGGTAAAACCAAGGTTGGGCCTTGCTGGAGCAGTTTTATTCAAGGCGAACTGTCAAGGGGTTCCCATTATAACCCAACCGCGTAAGGAACGCAAAATCCGGGAACATAACACCGATATGATGGAAACTAGGGCGGCAAGAGTGGAACAAAACACCAGGCATAAGGCCGAGCCTTCCACCCTTTACCAAGTATATAGATGCATTAATTAAATAAGAGATATTGTGATATCCCAACAAGTAAACATGTTCCAACAAGGAACAACATCTCCATGTTCCAACAAGGAACAACATCTCCATGTTCCAACAAGGAACAAACTTCAATCTTCACCTGCAACTAACAACGCTATAAGAGGGGCTGAGCAAAGCGGTAACATAGCCAAACAACGGTTTGCTAGGACAAGGTGAGTTGGAGGCTTGGTTCAACAATATAGGAGGCATGATAAGCAAGTGGTAGGTATCGCGGCATAGGCATAGCAAAAGAGCAAGCATCTAGCAAGCAAAGATAGAAGTGATTTCGAGGGTATGGTCATCTTGCCTGAAATCCCGCATGGAAGAAGAAACGAGTCCATGAAGAAGACAAACGGACTTAGTCGAACGGGTCCTCACAAACGCGACGTTACCGGAACCAACCCGAAGAAGCAACACCGGAAAAGAAGCAAACAACATAGTAAACAACCACCACATAATCATGGCATGATGCACAATCAAGTATGATGCATGTCCGGTTTAATGAAGCATGGCATGGCAAAATGCACAAACAATCCTACAAATTAAGTGGAGCTCAACATGCAACTCCGTTGCATATTGGCGAAACACCACATTCAAGTTATTTAGTTCGATCTCGTTTATGTACCCAACAATATTAAATGTTGTTAAACATGGCAAGAGGGTGAAGCAAAGTAAAACTACCTATCTAGGCAAGTTTAAATGAGGCCGGAAACAACGAACAACAATTCCGGTAATTCCCCATATGCATATTTTAGGTTTGGTACTGTTCTGCCCTAAACCATATTTTATATTTATTAAACATGCAAAGTAAGGTCACCAAGTTAAACTAGGCATTTTTCTACCCCATTTACATATAAAGTTTATTAAATTCTGAGTTACGGTTATTTAGTTATGAAATAAATCATTTTAGCATGGCATAGGAGCAAATTTAAACAAACAGCATTTTAAACATTTTAAACATGGATGAAAGTTGCATATTATTAAACTAGATGAAAATCTAAGCAAGTTTCATATTAAGTTTGTTTTAATCCGATGCACAATTATTTACTTGTGAGCAAATTAAAATAATGGCATCCTCCTGTAATTATGCATGCATTGGAAAGGAAAAAAATGCACAGACTGGAAAAAAAAGCTACACGGGCTGAAACTGGATCTGGCAAGGGTTGCTCACATTGGGCCAAGCCCATCTGAGCCTGGAGGCGCATGGTGCAGTGCGGGCAGGCCGTGGAGGAGCTGGGCCCTCCTGGCGCTGGCTGGGCCTGCGGTCAACGCATCGAGCGGGGCGGGTGAGCTGCTCTCGTATCTGAAGAAAAGCGATAATCGGCAGCGACAGGTTCAGGGCGACCGGATTCTGGGGCGAAGGAAGTAGACTGGCGACGGGTCGCGGCGCCGAGGGACTTGGCGCGGTTGAGGACGACGGCGTTGGGGAAGAACTCGAGGGAGGTGGCTGCAAAACGATGGCACTTGGTCTCGGAGCAGCGGGACAACGGCCATCCATGGCAACGGGCAGGGGAGACTCACGCAGCGAAGACGCCGAGTGGACGAGGCGCTGCTGCGCTGGCGGGGTCGATGGAGCACGGAGGGGGTCCCTGGTGGTGGTGGTGGTCCGGAGATGGGACTCGGTGACCTGCGGAGTTTCAGCCGACGATGGAGATGCTCCGGCTAGTGGCACGGGGCGACGGGGATCGAACAGAGGAGGCCGACCATGGCGTCCTGGGACTTGGGCGGCTCGACCGCGGTGGAGAACGCAAAGGGGCGACGCTCGGAGGAGACCAGGGACGCAGCGAGATCCTCACTCGCTGTCTCGAGCGCATGGACGAGGACGGCCGGGGCGCTGCTGGTGGCGGGACTTGGTGCTGGCGATGGAGACGAACGTAGCACGGTTGGAGCGTCATCCTCTTCCCGCAAAAGAAGAAAAGGGAGGCCAGTGGGGTCCTGGACGGCGACGTGGTGGTGAGATCCGGGCGCGGGGGGGTTTTGTTCCTGGCGCCGGAGTGGAGGCAGGGTGCACCGGCGAGGTGAGGAGTGCTTGGGCACTGCGCTGCTGCTACTGGTTCGAGGAGAAGCAGAGGAGGAGCTTCAGGGAAGGAGTAGGTGGATCTCAAGGAAAAACAGGAGGAGTGGATCTGGTTGGTTGGCCGAGAAAAACGAGGAGGATGCAGCGGCGACCGAGGGGATGGATCCCGAGGGGGATTTGGAGTGTGGCGGCGGCTGAGGGGGACAAAAGACCTAGATTTTAGGGTTGCTGCCTAGGGGATTGGTCTATATATAGTAAGTGGATTTTTGGATAGGGGCATTTGGTCCCTCCGATCTTAATCGGACGGACGGGAAAAATAGGTTAGGTAGCCCAAAGAGAAAAACAGAGACGTTTTGTAGATGTTCGGGGATGTTTTGAGTCCAACGGTGACAACTGTCCGGGTCGGGTCCGGGACAAATTCCAGACGCGCGCGCGAGGGGAGGGTCGCGGGCATAATCGAGAGAGATTAAGTTGGGCCCGGCGGTAGGCAATGGGCTGTGCAGAAAGCCTTGGGCTGAGAGAAGAGAAGAGAGAGGCCTGGTGACTGTTTCCGGAGACCGAAAACGTCCGACGTTAGACCAGCTATATTGCCGCTATAGCTAAACGTTGGGGCGTCAAACGAACTCCGAATGCGATGAAACTTGACAGGCGGTCTATCTACACTATAATAAGACCACACGCCAACTTTCATCCCATTCCGAGAACATTTTCCGGGCACTTATAAAATAATATTTCGGACATGCCGCAGGCGCGTGCGAGTGTGGTTGGGCTCAGAACGGACAACGGACGGAACTGGGGGAACCCGGACGGATGCAAGTTTTGAGAACATGATGATGCAATGCGGATGATGACATGGCAAGATGCAACACGCAAGCAAAGACAAGGCAAACAACAGCGAAAAACTGGAAGACACCTGGCGCAACGGTCTCGGGGCGTTACATGCAGCTTCTTCCAGCCGATGTTCTTCTCCTTCAACAGGTCGATCTCATGGCAGAGCTTCGCATTGTCCTCCCGAAGTCGCATGATTTCGCCGGTCGCCTTCTTCTCCGAGGCAATGCTCTTCTTCAGCAGCATCACCAAGCCGGCGATCAACTCCCGTTGCCGATTGAGCTCAGCAGGCATGTCATCGAGGCTCTCCTTCAGCAACTCCATCAAGCCTTGGATGAACTCCTTCTGCTTATTGAGCTGATCGGGCATGCCGTCGAGGGATAACGACTCTAGCTCCGCCGGCTCGGCATGTTCGCCTCCGCGGCTAGGGCGCTCCTCGGAGCCAACGCCTGCCCGTGAGAGATCTTTCGAGGTCTCTGTGTGACGGTGAGCCCTCTTTTTTTTCTGTAGCCTTGGTTGCCGCTCCCTTGTTACGAGTAGTTCTCGACCTAGAGCTCTACTCACCGACCATGGCAATGACGGACGAAGAAGAAGCACTTATGAGGAGGAAAGGTAGAGTGATTTTTGGTTAGGTAGTTACCCTTTTTATAACCTAAGTACTAGCACTTGTACTAATACCTGCATAGTGGGAACACGTTCAGGTTTGGTACGTACTACTAGTAGGTGTGAGCAGGCTTTCGAATGTGATGGGAACAAGGTAAAGATTAATTGATGGTTTTGGTTTCGAGGCCCGAAACGGCTCCCGATGAGTTTAGCGGAACAAAAATTTCAAGTACTACACTGCTCAAATGCGTAAATATTATGTTACTGTCAAAAATTGGCACAAAATACGAAGGAGACCAATGGAAGTACTACTAGCAACCCACGATTTAACTACTCACATGCGCGCAGTGGAGTAATAATGTCTTTCTTCCGCCCTCACGTCCACTCAATTTGCATGCGCTATATTAATTGACCATCAATGAAGTGAGCGACTTTACACGCGTCAAATTATCACATGGGGTGGATCTTGGTACAAAATTGCGTCCGCCCGTGTACCCGCGTGTGCGTGCGAGGAATGAGTGCGTGCATGGCGTGCGTGCACATCTTCGCTTCGTGCATGTACCGCCAGTATGGCTCAGGGAGGACGAGTACATTCTTCTGGAACCAGTAGCACGTCACTGTGATCAATCCACGCAAGGAGGTCGCGACAACGCCTACACATGTGCCACGTGGCTTCATGAACTGTAAGAGAGACACTGTGTAGCGTGCCATTGGTATTCTAATTTACGTGTTTGCACATACTCGAGGTACTAGTAAGGTACACGTGCATTGCACGCATCATATTTTGCAACCAAATTATGAATAAATACCACACTATAGCATGTAAGCTCTGAGTCATATGTGCCTGATGTAGCCCTTCGTTTAATTCTTATAGTCCATCTCATTCAAAATCAATTAGTTTTTATAAAAAAGCTAAGAACGCAGGAATAGGAAAAACATGGGATTATAGTGGAATGTCGTCTTGAATCCTACAGGATTGTACGAGTGTTTGATTATGCATAGAAAAAACGCAGAATTCTTTCAAAGAGGTTTGAGTGGATGGGATGTTTCTTATGAAATCTAGTGCCAATGAATCATATGGAAAAATTCCTATGGTTTACAATCCTACGAATCAAACAACCAAGATAGGAAAAATTCCTAATGATTAGAATCCTCCAAAATTCCTTTGAGAATCCTTTGAATCAAAGAAGCCCTTAATCTATTTTATGATTCATGGAATTGTGCGTTGTAAAGCATAAAGTAAAAACAAATAATGACAATTCAACTAGAAAAAAGTTTGGGCAGTTATGATACAGAAGATTCTAGAACAAAAGAGAACCACTGTTGTTTTGAGGTTTGTGCATTATGCTTAAGTTCAACCATGGAGTCTGCTAGATTGTACATGTGGCAAAATCCGGTGGGGGGCTAGAAGATGGTGCGAGGGGCCGAGTGGAGGGAGACTATGAAGGAATGCACAAGTGCGAGATCGATATTTAGAGAGAGGGGGCGAACACGTGCGCTGTTGTGCGCAGTGGCGGAGCCATGAAAAATAAATGAGCTAGGGGGCCAAGCATTGCTAATACTTTATGAGGAGGGTCAATTCATGAACTCAAACCATTTTTAGCAGCAATTTTCTAATGATCACATTCATATTAGCCTTGATATATAGTGATGTTAAGGGGGAGGGGGCAGGGCCCATACTGCCCCTGTCTTCGCCATTGTGCATGCATCTGAGAGATGAAGCGGAAGGCATGGATGATGAGAGGGGGACGCTGGATACATAATTAATGTGGGTGTATTAGCTATATATGTTAATCCTATATAGAGAGGCATAGATTGATCGATGTGGACGTGGGAAAGAGGGTGAGACCTCACTGGATATATTGATTGATCGGTTTGTGTGGAAAACTATGAAAGACCTAGCTATATACACACATACATAGAGGAACATCAATCGTTGCGCATGCACGCGTGAGAGATAAAGAATGCCTGATATGATGGAGAGGGGGATGTGTGTTGGTGTGTGCCTTCATGGGAGACCGACCTGAAGAAAAAGATTGCATGCGTGCGATGGATAATGCCGACTGGTAGTGTGTGTGCATGCATGCACGAGAGAAAGTTAGTGGTACAATTATAAAGAGAAGACTACTGTGTGGCTGTAAAAGAATAGCTGAATAGGTGATGTCACAATCAATGTAAAGTTGAATTCAAATATTTGAATAAGAGATCCTGATGTTTGAAACCCATGCATGCATGAATATAACGGAGATCTACGCGGTGTGGTTTGGAAACGAGCATGTTGTAATGTATACACATTGAACAAGGTCAGACTGATTTGAATTTGAGATACCGATGGCAGACATCAGTTGGCCACGTCGCATCCGTGCATGGACACACTATTCTAATTGGAGATGATGGGCGGCTTTTGCATCACATACCTATATCTATACCCCTATATTTTTTTTATATTGTGTGCGGGTAACTTTAACTTTGAAAGATGGTCGTTGGATGAGGCGAATCCGATGGTCCAAAGATGGCAAATTTGAGCACTACTGGCCGTTGGATATCATCTAGATTCCACCAGATTTCGCCACATGTATAATCTAGATGACTCCATGGTTGAACTTAAGAATAATGTACAAACATCAAAACACAAGCACTTCTTATTTGTTCTAGAATCTTCCGTATCAGAATTTCCCAAATGTTTTTCTACATGATTTGCCATTATTTGTTTTTACTTTATGTCTTACGACGCACAATTCCATGAATCTTAAAATAGATTAGCTCTCTTATAAAAACTAGATGATTTTGAATGAAATTAACTATAAGAATTAAACGAACATCTACATCATGCATATATGACTCAAAGCTTGCATGCTATAATGTGGTATTTATTCATAATTTGGTTGCCAAATCTCATGCGTGCAATGCACGTGTACCTTACTCTAGTCTAAATGGTGTTTGTGTGTGTGTTGTGCGTGTTGAGGTGCAAATTGTCTTTTTTGGGGTACACGTTAAGCTTGTTCTTCCGAAATTTAAAGCCGCGCCTTGTTATGCCGAAAATTCAAGCTAGCGTCTTTGTCTATCGTGCAGCGAAACTCCCGGCTCTTCAACCCACGCCTTGTTAGCCCGAAATATTTAAGATATATCTTTGTCTCGTTGTGCTCCGACAACTCCCTCCATCTCAACCCGCGCCTTGCTATTCCGAAATTACAACGCGCACGAAAACTCCCACCTCCTGTGAAATCCCGACACGCGAAATGCCCGTGGTACCCCTGAACCAAAAGAACTGCCTCAAATCGGTGGGGGTACTTTCATAACTTACCCCACATTTTGGACAAGCGCGTCTCTAAGCTATGGTCCCCCACTGCCATCCCATCCGCCCACCCATTCGTACACCGAGGCCGCGAAAACCCATGACGAAACCCCACACCCTGCTCTATCCGCCACCCAGCCGGAGCCTCTTCCACGACGATGTCGTCCACAGCAACACCTCGACATCCCTCATCCACCGTACAGGATGAGGATCCGTCGTTGATCTCATCGTCTTGCCGATTCAGCCACCCCGTCCTCCACCTCCAAGGAGCTGCCCTGATGTTCCCCTCGTCTTTCGTGCCACCTCCATTCCCACACCGCCGTCTTCACCTGCACCACCGGAAGAGCATCATCATCACCGTTTCCTCGGATGAAGCTACGGCCTAATCGGCGCCACTAAAGAGGTTGTACATTAATCGCCGCATTTTCTTCTTGATTCGATCTCACGGTGCTGCCGACGCTCGGTCCCGAGCCGACACGGCGCAGCTCCATCCACGACAGCGTCGCCGGCCACTTCCTCCACGACGTCGCTCCCTCGGCGGCGACGTCCACATCAGTAGGACCTGCTGCTCCTTTAGCTCTCGCTCACGCTACCGCTCTACTCTTGCTCCCGGTCCCCTTCCTGGTTTGCTCTTGCTATTACTCTTGCTCGCGCTGCTGCTCTCGCTCTTGCTCTTGCTTGCGATGCTGCTCCGATTTAGCTACACTTCACTCCGATGCCGTCGGGGTGAAGGAAGAACCAGCCGTAGCGGGGAGGGGAGCTCGCCGGAGAGGTACCCCACTGTCTATCTTAGGGTTCAGGATGGGGGTGGTGGTCGCCGGCGGTGGCGGGGCGGTGGCGTGGGGATCGCCGGAGAAAAAGCTCGGCACGGGGGGGCCTAGAGGGATGGCCGGGGCGGCGGCGGACCGGCGGTGGGGAGTGTTTTCGGGGCGGGCGGGGCGGCGCACCGCCGGCCGCGGGCGGCGGGGGGATGCTGTTTGGCCGGCTCAGGGGGGTGAAGGTTGAAGATGAACCGTAGGCCCTTGATTTCGTATCCAACGGCTGGAAAATCGACTGACCAGATATGAAAAAGACAGTCGACTGACGTGTAGCCTCACCTTGCTAGTGCGTGCAGTTTCGACAGCAAAATTCAATTTCGACATCAAAATTCAGTTTCGACAGTTAAGTTCAGTTTCGACAGTTAAGTTCAGTTTCGACAGTTAAGTTCAGTTTCGACAGTTAAATTCAGTTTCGACAGTTAAGTTCAGAGATGAGCGGCTGATGTATTTTACATCTAGCACTTTGTGGTTATGTATTTTACGTCATGTATTGGAGATGCTATTAGAATTCCACTCAGGTTAACGTTGTTCGTTGTCTCTCTTGTCCTGCTTCAGCCTCGGCGTCGTACAACTCACCGGAGCTGCTCCAATGACGAAACCCTCCATCACAGTGGAGCAGTACCTCGGGCTCCATCTCTAGACACCTACGATCTTCTTCCCCTCCTCCGACAGCCTAGTCAGCCGGAGCATCCTCACCGGCCAACCCAATCACGCTGAGATCGACATGGCTTCGCCAAAGAGGTTGTACACTTGTTGCATCTCTTTTTTACTCTACATGTTATATATATTGTCCACTGAGCACTCGTAGTAACGGGAAATACGATTATTTTATCATAGTATATGACAAGCAGTGAGGTACTAGGCAACTTAGCTATCCGTGATGGACTCTCTTGAACGCCATCATTATTTATCTCTGCGCGTTTGAGCTGTGCATTTGTCGATGGGCCTGGGAGTTGAGCTAGTATGGCAGTGGCCTGGGTCCAAAGTAAAAGAAGTAGCACAAAAACATTTTTTAGTGTAGGATTTTCCTTGCTCAAGCCTGCCTACTAGAATCGCTAGTGCTTGAAAGGAAAAGTGAATGAAAAACATTAGAATTGGAAAGTTTCCTATGGTACTACTTTTCATGAATTTGGTGCAAAGGAATGGAGCAAAGGAAAACTGTAGGATTTGTTCCTTTAGTGTCTCCTTGAAAGAAAAACCGTAGGAATTCTAATTTCCACTTCTCCTCCTTTTCATATTCCTATTCATCAAGCATAAGACTAAGAGATAGTAGCATAATAGCATTATAACCGTACATTTTCTTGTGGTTTGACTTAATCTCACCATGCTTTTTTGCATCCTGTGATCTTCCAATTGTTGTGAATCAAACACCCAGATTGGCAGAAATCCTGTGTTTTTAAATTATCTGTTTTGAACGTGCATTCCTATCCTATTGCTGTCTATTTCCTATCCCTGCATTGTTAGAATCCTCAAATTCAAACAAGCCCTTACTCAATTACTTCTGTTACAGATATGTGTGAAAGAAAACCTTGCGTGGTTTGTCCTGCTCCTGCGACGCTGTGTTCCACCCCAGCTCAGCTACTCCAACGACGGAAGGGTTCACCACAGCAGGGATCCGCTCTCCAGACTGTCTTTCGCCGCCCAGATCTTCTTCCCCGCCGCCGGCAGCCACGACAACTGCATTACCATCATCAACTAAGCAGATGACCTTGAGGACTACACGGGTCCGCAAGAGAGGTCACACTCTTCCATTTCTGCTTACGTTATGCATCGCTTAATATGATGACATGCTACATTATCATCGTGTTCACCTATTAGACTCCGAGTCAGGTCCAAACTAATGCTGAAACTTGAGTTTTTAAATGGTTGTGGGGTACATATTGGGGCAGCAATCAGTACTATCTGTCTACTATCTGGTTAATCTCCGGTGTCTACTATGAGTTTCATGTTGGGTGCAAACAAGCATTAAAGGAGCCATTATCTGTATTTTTTAACTAAAGCTATTATCTGCCTGCTATCATTGGTTTTGGGTCTATCCACAGTTTGCTACCATCACTCTGGATTTGTGCATGCACTCCTTACATAATCTCACTATGTTTTATTCCTATGCATGCCAGTTATTGTACACAATGGAACTGATCATGTAGAGCAAAAGAGACGAGCCTTGCGTGGCAATAAAATTTCATGCAGACGTCGTTCCATGGTGGGCGCAAAGGCAGCCCCCCTCCACCCATTTCGGATCGTAATCAAGAGGAAGATAACTGTTATGAGGGGGATTCAGAAGGAGAAGACCACTCCTATTTACCCCATGAGGTCTTCGCTCTAACTTGGCATGCTGATGTTGGTAATATCATGCATATGGTGCCTTGCATTGCTTACTGTATACATAAAAGATGTCATCTACTTAGTTTAGACATGCTTTGTGTCAATGTCATCTGTTTAGTTTCTTTATCGTATATGTGAATCATGCAATGCCATCTTGTCTAGCCAGGCATCATATATGTGAATTTTGCAATGCCACCCTCATTAGCCAGTCATCTTATATGTGAATTATATCATGCCATCATTTTTTTATTACGTGTTAAATTTGTCAACAATTTTAGTACATTCAATTACTCTTCCTGTGCATTAGCCATCTGGCACGGTCATGGAAAAATCTAGAGTGGAAACAAGGTCTTCAGAGCAGACAATGCTATCTGACGAAGCGCATGTCTTGCTGGTTACCGATAACTCCTCAGAGGAGGATTCAGAGACAGATGACCAGTCATATCCCCCCCCGAGGTGCATGCCCTAACATGGCAGGGTTATGTTGCTCATATCGTGCGTATGGTATCTTGCATTGCTATGTCATTTGCTTAGTTTAGACATGCTTTGTGTGAATGCCACCTGTTTAGTGTCTAATTACCATATATGTGAATTATTGAATGACATCTTGTTGCAAGACATTATATATGTGAATTATGCAATGTTATCTTGTTGCAAGGCATTATGTATGTGAATTATGCAATGCCATGCTGTTTAGGCAAGCGTCATATATGTGAATTATATCATGCCGTCCTTTTTTGTATTTCTCATTGCTTTTGTCGACAATGTTTGTATATTCAACTGCTCTTCCTGTGCATCAGCCATTTCAATTGGTGATGGAGAAATCTGGAGTGAAAACAAGGTCTTCAGAGCAGACAATGCTACCTGCTGAAGCAGATATCTTGCTGGTTACAGATAGCTCTTCAGAGGAGGATTCAAAGGCAGATGACCAGTCCTATTATCCCCCTGAGGTGTATGCTCAAACCTGGCAGGGTTATATTACTCATATAATGCATATGTTGTATTACAATGCTTAGTTTTTACATCATATACACAATATTGAATGCCATCTCCTTAGTTGGCACATCATATATGCGATTGCCCTCTGCTCACTTCCTTAGTATATAAATCATATGTTTGAATTATGTCATGCCATGATGTTTACATAGACAGCATGTATCTGAATTTTGGCATGCCAACCCATTTTCTAAAGACATAATATAGTTATATCATCTCATCCTGTTTACATAGTCATCATATTTAAATTATGTCATTCTATCCGTGAATTATATCATGCCATCATGTTTCCGTCGACGGCATGTTTGTGATTTATGGCATGCCAACCACTTTAATAGACACATCGTATAGTTATATCATGTCATCTTGTTTACATAGTCATCATATTTTGAAGTATGCCATTCTATCCTGTTTAGTTAGCCATCATACATGTGAAATTGTGTCATGCTATCCTGTTTAATTAGCCATCATATATGTGAAATTATGTCTTGCTATTCTGTTTGCTTAGACAACATAAATGTGAATTATTTCATGCCCTGTTTTCTTCCCTACTATCCATTGCACCTGTCTATCTTACAATGTCTGTACATTCAATTACTTTTCTTGTTTATCAGCCATTTCAACTGGAGGGAGTGATGGCAGTATCTGTGGGAGTAAAAACACGGACTTCAGAAAAGATCATGCTACCTATCGATGCAGATAGAACCACGGTTGTACTTGCCCAAGAACCAACCCCACCACACATAACCCACACTCATGCAGATTGTACCCCTACCCAGTTGGACAGAGAACCAGCTACACCCCTTCTAACCCCAACCCCAGCAGATAGACACCCAGTTCCCGTTGACACAGCACCGTCTCCACCACAGAGCACCCAAACACAAGCAGTTAGTAAGGCAACTACAATGCCCAAATCACGAGGACCACCACTCCGAACCCGAAGTCAATGCTTAAAGAAGAAGAAGAATTGTTCTCAGGCCAGGTTCCGTAGCTATGGTTCATACTACTTTGCTCTTGCATCACTGTATTTACTGATACCAACTAATTTCAAATTTGAAGGATGCAATTGAAAATCCAATGGTGCAACAGGTATGTTTTAAACCTGTTTCTTTAACGTGTTTGGTTGTTTGCTGTTGTAACTTGCTCTATGTTGATTTAAGTTTCAATTGAATAAACAGTTATGTTCTCATGCCATGCACATTACAAGTGTTGTTATTGCTGTGTAGTTTCCCACACTTATATTTTGTCTATGCTGCTTTGTCTTAAATAGATATGATTCGAACTGTATCTATCTTGATTTGGCAACATAAACTAGAATGATATAGACCATACATTGACCATACTACATAGATATATGTTTGTTTCATGTTGTTATCCTGTCCACCTTACTACTGAACTGGTTTACCAAAATGAGTTTCATATACTACATTGTAAACCTGAGATGTGTTTGTTTGTTTCTCTTTTAGAAAGCGGATAAAATATTGGAGAAGAGTACCTTGTTATGCAATGGTAAAGGAAGTAATGCAGATAAGGTTCAAGATAGTGAGACATCCCTGTTGGTCTCCAAGAAAGCTGATAAAAACTATATTGAAGACACTAAGACAACCCCAAAGTCCTGTCTTGATGTAGTGTTCGAGTTACTGGCTACCACTGCTGGCGCCAGCTCTTCGAACTCATTGCCTGAATCAGTTCGGCTTCTTGACTCTCAACTTCAAGTTGAAAGAAATCGATCAGATGTTATGCGATAGGAAGCCGAAGGACTGAGGAAGTCCTTGCAGAATTCAGATGCATACTTTCTAGTGCAACAACAAGCGCTGGAGGACTTAAGCGCCAAACAAGAGAAAGTTAATAAGCTTGCTAAGCATCTTGCCAGCATTATGGGTACCCAGGATATTGTTTCTTGAGCTCTTATGAAGTGGTTTCAGTTCTGGACTTGTTTTGCTGCGGCGTTTATATGCTGCTGTGTTCCCTATATTTGCACTGGTGGCGAACTTTGATGCCCAGTGGATGTAATATGTGTAATAGCCGTGATAGCCTAGTGTAAGTTGCTTGCTTATTTATTTCCTTGTTGTCTTGTTTATTTGTTTGCTTGTAGTCAGTGCAGTTCTTTTTCTGCGGTTTGCTAGTGGCTGCAATAACCTATTTTTTAAAACTAGGCCACAATAACCATGGGCTAATATTTACTGTAGTGACAGTGGGCCTCCTACGGGCCGTAGAAACAGTGGGCCTTCTACGGGCCGTATAAACAGTGGGCCTTCTACGGGCCGTAGAAACAGTGGGCCTTCTACGGGCCGTAGAAACAATGGGCCTTCTACGAGCCATATCATCAATGGGCCTTCTACGGGCCGTATCATCAATGGGCCTTATACGGGCCGTATGATCGATTGGCTAAACATGGGTCAAACAGACCGCATTCTGGCCGTAAACGGGCTAGAGTTGGAATCGTCCATTCATGGGCCGACCATAATGGGCCATCATTAATAGGCCATATTTGATGACGCTATGAAAACGGCCCAACGTATTAACGGACCACAAACGTGCCGACTGTAACCACGGGCTGAATTTGGCCCACAAGCAGAAAATGACAGTAACGGGTCGTAAGTAAACGGATGCTGGAAATGAGCCCAAGAATAAATGGGCTCTGAGAAGGCCGAAAGATAACATGGGCTGGAGACGACCCAACGGAATAACGGGCTGTTAATGGGTATAAAGTGATACACTGTTCATTATGGTCCAGTTTCACCACGGGCCGTTAATGGGTGTAAAGTGATACACTGTTCATTACGGGTCAGTTTCACCACGGGCCGTTAATAGGCCAAGAGTTACATAGGACCTCATATGGGCCAAAAGACGTCATGGGCCATACATGGGCCAGAAGTGAAAATGGGCTGGAATCATATTGGATGGCCCAGATGACGCTACTGGGCCTAATTCGGATAGGGCGTAACGAGCCTTGGGTTAGCGGGCTGTAAATGGGCTATATGTGAACAGGCCGTTAACAGGCTTTCCATGGGCCGGCCCGCCACCTTTTGACCGAGTCAAACGGGCCGGCCTTTTCACAGGAATGGGCCTCTGTTGGGCCGTGCCACATGTCAACGTATCACAGACGCCTTCTGTCCAATGAGTGGATGACATCTGTCCCGACGATGAGCTGACACGTGTTTCCTGCAGCTAATGATAATTTTACACGTGGGAAATCCCCATTGGTCGGGGCTGTTAACGGGTTATCGGATCCAAAACCCGACCCGATAGCTTAACGGCGTTCCGTTACGGTGGATGCCACGTGTCGGTCACCCTTGACGAAAGCACTTCTGTGACGCGCGATTTATCATCATGGAAGTGGGCACTTCCGTGATGATAATTTTGGTAATGTCATGGAACACTTCTACGACAGCACAGGTATGACTATCTTGATTCTGTCATAAATTTGTCATGGATGTACATGCATGACAAAAAATGCGACCTACTGTGACAAACACGTATCATCACGGAAGTGTATTTTTTGTAGTGATAGCGCTTGTCGGGAGGCAACCCAATTTTATTTTTTTCTTGCCTTTTGTTTCTGTTTAGTAATAAATAATTCATCTAGTTTCTGTTTAGATGTGGTTTTTGTTGGGGAACGTAGTAATTTCAAAAAAATTCCTACACACACACAAGATCAAGGTGATGCATAGCAATGAGAGGGGAGAGTGTCGTCCACGTACCCTCGTAGACTATTAAGCGGAAGCGTTATGACAACGCGGTTGATGTAGTCATACGTCTTCACGATCGACCGATCCTCACTACCGAACGTACAGCAACTCTGTGTTCAGCACACGTTCAGCTCGGTGACGTCCCACGAACTCACGATCCAGTAGAGCTCGGGGAAGAGTTTCATCAGCACGATGGCGTGGTGACGATGTTGATGAAGCTACCGTTGCAGGGCTTCGCCTAAGCACAGCTACAGTATGACCGAGGTGGATTATGGTGGAGGCGGGCACCGCACACGGCTGGGAGAGACCAATGATCAACTTGTGTGTCTAGAGGTGCCCCTGCCCCCGTATATAAAGGAGCAAGGGGGAGGTCGGCCGGCCCTAGAGGGAGCGCCAGGAGGAGGAATCCTCCTCCTAGTAGGAGTAGGATTCCCCTCTTTCCTACTCCTACTAGGAGGGGGAAAGGAAGGGGAAGAAGGAGAAGGAAAGGGGGGTGCCGCCCCCCTCTCCTAGTCCAATTCGGACCAGAGGGGGAGGGGGCGCGCGTACTGCCCTGGCCGGCCCCTCTCTCTCTCTCCACTAGGGCTCAATAAGGCCCATTAACCCCCGGGGGGTTCCGGTAACCCCTCCGGCACTCCAGTAAAATCCCGATTTCACCCGGAACTCTTCCGATGTCCAAATGTAGGCTTCCAATATATCAATCTCTATGTCTCGACCATTTCTAGACTCCTCGTCATGTCCGTGATCATATCCGGGACTCCGAACTACCTTCGGTACATCAAAACATATAAACTCATAATACCGATTGTCACAGAACTTTAAGCATGCGGACCCTACGGGTTCGAGAACTATGTAGACATGATCGAGACATGTCTCCGGTCAATAACCAATAGCGGAACCTGGATGCTCATATTGGTTCCTACATATTCTACGAAGATCTTTATCGGTCAAACCGCATAACAATATACGTTGTTCCCCGTGTCATCGGTATGTTACTTGCCCGAGATTCGATCATCGGTATCCCAATACCTAGCTCAATCTCATTACCGGCAAGTCTCTTTACTCATTACGTAAAGCAACATCCCGCAACTAACTCATTAGTCGCATTACTTGCAAGGCTTATAGTGATGTGCATTACCGAGAGGGCCAGAGATACCTCTCTGACAATCGGAGTGACAAATCCTATTCTTGATCTATGCCAACTCCACGAACACCATTGGAGACACCTGTAGAGCACCTTTATAATCACCCATTTACGTTGTGACGTTTGGTAGCATGCAAAGTGTTCTTCCGGTATTCGGGAGTTGCATAATCTCATAGTCATAGGAACATATATAAGTCATGAAGAAAGCAATGGCAGTAAACTTTAAACGATCAAGTGCTAAGCTAACAAAATGGGTCAAGTCAATCACATCATTCTTCTAATGATGTGACCCCGTTGATCAAATAACAACTCATGTCTATGGCTAGGAAACTTAACCATCTTTGATGAATGAGCTAGTCAAGTAGAGGCATACTAGTGACACTATGTTTGTCTATGTATTCACACATGTATTATGTTTCCGGTTAATACAATTCTAGCATGAATAATAAACATTTATCATGAAATAAGGAAATAAGTAATAACTTTATTATTGCCTCTAGGGCATATTTCTTTCAGTCTCCCACTTGCACTAGAGTCAATAATCTAGATTACACAGTAATGATTCTAACACCCATGGAGTCTTGGTGCTGATCATGTTTTTGCTCGTGGAAGAGGCTTAGTCAGCGGGTCTACAACATTCAGATCCGTATGTATCTTGCATATCTCTATGTCTCCCACCTGGACTTGATCTCGGATGGAATTGAAGCGTCTCTTGATGTGCTTGGTTCTCTTGTGAAATCTGGATTCCTTTGCCGAGGCAATTGCACCAGTATTGTCACAAAAGATTTTCATTAGACCCGATGCACTAGGAATGACACCTAGATCGGATATGAACTCCTTCATCCAGACTCCTTCATTTGCTGCTTCCTAAGCAGCTACGTACTCCGCTTCACACATAGATCCCGCGATGACGCTTTGCTTAGAACTGCTCCAACTGACAGCTCCACCGTTCAATATAAACACGTATCTGGTTTGCAATTTAAAATCGTCCGGATCAGTGTCAAAGCTTGAATTGACGTAACCATTTACAACGAGCTCTTTGTCACCTCCATAAACAAGAAACATATCCTTAATCCTTTTCAGGTATTTCAGGATGTTCTTGACCGCTGTCCAATGATCCACTCCTGGATTACTTTGGTACCTCCCTGCTAAACTAATAGCAAGGCACACATCAGGTCTGGTACATAGCATTGCATACATGACAGAGCCTATGGCTGAAGCATAGGGAACACTTTTCATTTTCTCTCTATCTTCTGAAGTGGTCGGGCATTGTGTCTTACTCAATTTCACACCTTGTAACACAGGCAAGAACCCTTTCTTAGCTTGATCCATTTTGAACTTCTTCAAAAATTTATCAAGGTATGTGCTTTGTGAAAGTCCAATTAAGCGTCTTGATCTATCTCTATAGATCTTGATGCCCAATATATAAGCAACTTCACCAAGGTCTTTCATTGAAAAACTCTTATTCAAGTATACTTTTATGCTATCCAGAAATTCTGTATCATTTCCAATCAACAATATGTCATCCACACATAATATTAGAAATGCTACAGAGCTCGCACTCACTTTCTTGTAAATACAGGCTTCTCCAAAAGTTTGTATAAAACCATATGCTTTGATCACACTATAAAAACGTTTATTCCAACTCCGAGAGGCTTGCACCAGTCCATAAATGGATCGCTGGAGCTTGCACACTTTGTTAGTACCCTTTGGATCAATAAAACCTTTAGGTTGCATCATATACAACTCTTCTTCCAGAAAACCATTCAGGAATGCAGTCTTTACATCCATTTGGAAAATTTCATAATCATAAAATGCGACAATTACTAACATGATTCGGACGGACTTAAGCATCGCTATGGGTGAGAAGGTCTCATCGTAGTCTACTCCTTGAACTTGTCGAAAACCTTTCGCAACAAGTCGAGCTTTGTAGACAGTAACGTTACCGTCAGCGTCAGTCTTATTCTTGAAGATCCATTTATTCTCTATGGCTTGCCGATCATCGGGCAAGTCAACCAAAGTCCACACTTTGTTCTCATACATGGATCCCATCTCAGATTTCATGGCCTCAAGCCATTTTGCGGAATCTGGGCTCATCATCGCTTCTTCATAGTTTGTAGGTTCGTCATGGTCAAGTAACATGACCTCCAGAACAGGATTATTGTACCACTCTGGTCCGGATCTTGCTCTGGTTGACCTACGAAGTTCGGTAGTAACATGACCTCATCAAGTTCTACTTTCCTCCCACTCACTTCTTTCGAGAGAAACTCCTTCTCTGGAAAGGATCCATGCTTAGCAACGAATGTCTTGCCTTCGGATCTGTGATAGAAGGTGTACCCAATAGTTTCGTTTGGGTATCCTATGAAGACACATTTCTCCGATTTGGGTTCGAGCTTATCAGGTTGAAGCTTTTTCACATAAGCATCGCAGCCCCAAACTTTAAGAGACGACAATTTTGGTTTCTTGCCAAACCATAGTTCATAAGGCGTCGTCTCAATGGATTTCGGTGGTGCCCTATTTAATGTGAATGGAGCGGTCTCTAAAGCATAACCCCAAAAAGATAGCGATAAATCAATAAGAGACATCATAGATCGCACCATATCTAGTAAAGTACGATTACGACATTCGGACACACCATTACGATGTGGTGTTCCGGGTGGCGTGAGTTGCGAAACTATTCCGCATTGTTTCAAATGTAAACCAAACTCGTAACTCAAATATTCTCCTGCACGATTGATGACCCACGAATATAGGGGATCTACCGTAGTACTTTCGATAAGAGTGTCGAACCCAACGAGGAGCAGAAGGAAATGATAAGCGGTTTCCAGCAAGGTATTCTCTGCAAGTACTGAAATAAGTGGTAATAGATAGTTTTATGATAGGATAATTTGTAACGAGCAACAAGTAACAAAAGTAAATAAAGTGCAGCAAGGTGGTCCAATCCTTTTTGTAGCAAAGGACAAGCCTGGACAAACTCTTATATAGAGAAAAGCGCTCCCGAGGACACACGGGAATATCGTCAAGCTAGTTTTCATCATGTTCATATGATTCGCGTTCGGTACTTTGATAATTTGGTATGTGGGTGGACCGGTGCTTGGGTACTGTCCTTACTTGGACAAGCATCCCACTTATGATTAACCTCTATTGCAAGCATCCTCAACTACAACAAAAGTATTAAGGTAAACCTAACCATAGCATGAAACATATGGATCCAAATCAGCCCCTTACGAAGCAACACATAAACTAGGGTTTAAGCTTCTGTCACTCTAGCAACCCATCATCTACTTATTACTTCCCAATGCCTTCCTCTAGGCCCAAATAATGGTGAAGTGTCGTGTAGTCGACGTTCACATAACACCACTAAAGGAGAGACAACATACATCTCATCAAAATATCGAACGAATACCAAATTCACATGACTACTAATAGCAAGACTTCTCTCATGTCCTCATGAACAAACGTAACTACTCACAAAGCATATTCATGTTCATAATCAGAGGGGTATTAATATGCATATAGGATCTGAACATATGATCTTCCACCAAATAAACCAACTAGCATCAACTACAAGGAGTAATTAACACTACTAGCAACCTACTAGTACCAATCCCGGACTTGGAGACAAGAATTGGATACAAGAGATGAACTAGGGTTTTGAGAGGAGATGGTGCTGGTGAAGATGTTGATGGAGATTTCCCTCTCGTGATGAGAGAAGCGTTGGTGATGACGATGTCGATTGTTTCCCCCTCCCGGAGGGAAGTTTCCCCGTCAGAACAGCTCCGCCAGATTGGTTCCGCCAAGGTTCCGCCTCGTGGCGGCGGAGTTTCGTCCGAGAAGATGGCTTCTGATTTTTTTCTCATTGAAAGACTTCATATAGCAGAAGATGGCCACTGGAGGGCCACCAGGGGACCCATGAGGTAGGGGCGCACCCAGGGGGTAGGGCGCGCCCCCCACCCTCGTGGGCAGGGTGTGGCCCCCCTGGTGAACTTTTTGTGCTCAGTAATTTTTTTATATTCTGAAAACGTCTTCCGTGAAGTTTCAGGACTTTTGGAGCTGTGCAGAATATGTCTCTAATATTTGCTCCTTTTCCAGCCCGGAATTCCAGCTGCCGACATTCCCCCTCTTTATGTAAACCTTGTAAAGTAAGAGAGAATATGCATAAGTATTGTGACATAATGTGTAATAACAGCCCATAATGCAATAAATATCGATATAAAAGCATGATGCAAAATGGACGTATCAACTCCCCCAAGCTTAGACCTCGCTTGTCCTCAAGCGAAAGCCGAAATCGAAAAATATGTCCACATGTTTAGAGATAGAGGTGTCCATAAAAATGAAATACGGACATGAGGGCATCATGATCATTCTTAGAACAACAACTTATACAATTCTTGTCATATGATCTCTTATGCCAGAGTAATAATTCAATCACAATTTCAAGTATGAATCGTAAACTTCATTGAAAACTAACAAACTATAATCTCAATCATTGGAGCAATTGCAATTTATCATAACATAGGAAAGAATCAATATATAAGAGCTTTTTTAGCAAGTCCACATACTCAACTATCATATAGTCTTTCACAATTGCTTACACTCACGCAATACTTACGGGTATGGAGTTTTAATCGGACATAGAGAAAGATAGAGGCTTATAGTTTTGCCTCCCAATGTTTTACATCAAGGGTAATTTCAACAATAATAGTTCATGAAAACTCACATCCAATTAGCCATATATACCAGGATCTTTCCAACATACTGTGCTTGCCAAAGGATAAAATGTAAAAAGGAAGGGTGAAGATCACCATGACTCTTATGCAAGGTAGGAGATAAAAGTAAAGGATAGGCCCTTCACAGAGGGAAGCAGAGGTTGTCATGCGCTTTTATGGTTGGATGCACAAAATCTTAATGCGAAAGAACGTCACTTTATATTGCCACTTGTGATATGGACCTTTACTATGCAGTCTGTCGCTTTTATTTCTTCCATATCACACGATCCTATAAAGCTTATTTTCTCCCACACTAATAAGTCATACATATTTAGAGAGCAATTTTTGTTGCTTGCACCGATGACAACTTACTTGGAGGATCTTACTCAATCCATAGGTAGGTATGGTGGACTCTCATGGCAAAACTGGTTTAAGGGTATTTGGAAGCTCAAGTAGTATATCTACTTGGTGCGATGAATTTGTCTAGCATGAGGGGTAAAGGCAAGCTCAACCATGTTAGATGATCCATGACAATATAATTTATCTCAGATGTAAGAAAACATAACCCATTACGTTGTCTTCCTTGTCCAACGTCAACACTTTAGCATGTCATATTTTAATGAGTGCTCACAATCATAAAAGATTTCCAAGATAGTACATTTATATGTGAAGACCTCTCTTTATTTATTACTTCCTATTAATTGCAACGATGACCAAAACTATGTTTGTCAACTCTCAACAACTTTTATTCATCATACTTTTTCTATGTGAGCTCATTACTCTCCATAAGATCCATATGATCTCTTTGTTTCCTTTTTTATTTATTTCTCTTTTCTTTTATTCACTTAGGATCATGGCAAAATAAGCAAGCCCTTGACTCAACACTAATCTTTATTATATATAGCTCACGGACTCGATTACATAGAAGGATCATAAAGCAAAACTCACAACTAGATCATACTAAAACTTTATTCTACTAGATCAAGATATTATCAAAAGGATCGAACTAAGAAAAACAGTAAAGATAAAAGTGGTGGCGATACGATACCGGGGCACTCCCCCAAGCTTGGCAGTTGCCAAGGGGAGTGCCCATACCCATGTGATTATGTCTCTCTTTTCGGGGATGGTGATGTGATATTCTTGGCGATGATGCCCCTCAGGATACGATTCTCCTCCTCGAGCTTATTGACTTGCTGCTTGAGGTCCATTATTTCCTTTCGGAGTTTTCCTGTAACAGCCAAAGCTCCCTGCACCCAAGGGTGATGCATAGCTGCGGGAGAACTAGTGACACTCTTTTTCATATTCTCATAAGAAATAAATCTAACATTGGAAGGGATAACCGAGTTCGGAATAGCCGAGCTCTGCAGTTCTCCCATTGTGAATTCAGCTCGGAAGCAGGAAGTGACTTCTTGATCCTCTTCCATGCCATCTATCCTCTTCAAAACAGCCTCCATCTCTTCCTCCGTTGCTGGCCCAAAGAGGTCAATATTGTTGTTTGCCATTGATCTCGGTGCCGGATGAGACACCCGGCTCTCCCCGACTGACTCTTGCGAAGACATCTTGCTCTAATCTGCAGCAGCAACAGCTCGAAAGACAAACAGAGGATAATTGCGTGATATGGGAGTCAAAACCCCCAGGAGATTATGTAATGAATTTTTACCGACCAAAATACATAATGTGCAAGAAAATGGAGTCCAGAAAGCGCACGAGGTGCCCACGAGGTAGGGGGCGCGCCCAGTAGGGTAGGGCGCGCCCTCCACCCTCGTGGAGGCCTTGTGTCCTTCCCGGACTGCTTCTTATTTTTCTATTTTTCTAAATATTCCAAAACGGAGAAATATTGCCTTAAAAACTGTTTTGGAGTCGGTTTTCTTACCGTACCACATACCTATTCCTTTTCGGAGTCTGAAATGTTCCAGAAAGTGTCCCTTATGTATTCCTCCGGGGTTACGGTTTCAATAACATTGGTTTCAACATTTATGGGGTTACCTGAGATATAATGTTTGATTCTTTGACCGTTCACCACCTTCGGATTTGTGCCTTTGAAGTTGTTGATTTTTATGGCACCGGAACGATGGACCTCCTCGATAATGTAAGGACCTTCCCATTTAGAGAGAAGTTTTCCTGCAAAAAAAATCTTAAATGAGAGTTGTATAGCAATACATAATCACCTACATTAAACTAACGCTTTTGTATCCTTTTATCATGCCATCTTTTAACTTTTTCTTTAAACAACTAGGCATTTTCGTAGGCTTGGGTTCTCCATTCATCGAGTGAGCTAATATCAAATAACCTCTTCTCACCGGCAAGTTTAAAAGCATAATTGAGCTCTTTAATAGCCCAATATGCCTTGTGTTCTAGTTCGAGAGGTAAGTGACATGCTTTTCCATAAACCATTTTATACGGAGACATACCCATAGGATTTTTATATGCAGTTCTATAGGCCCATAATGCATCATCAAGTTTCTTGGACCAATTCTTTCTAGACCTATTGACAGTCTTTTGCAAAATTAATTTGAGCTCTCTATTACTCAATTCTACTTGACCACTAGACTGTGGGTGATAAGGACATGCAATTCTATGATTAACATCATATTTAGCAAGCATTTTACGGAAAGCACCATGAATAAAATGTGAACCACCATCAGTCAGTAAATATCTAGGGACGCCAAACCTTGGAAAAATAACTTCTTTAAGCATTTTAATAGAAGTGTTATGGTCAGCACTACTAGTTGGAATAGCTTCTACCCACTTAGTAACATAATCAACAACAACTAAAATATGTGTATATCCATTAGAGGAAGCAAAATGTCCCATATAGTCAAAGCCCCAAACATCAAATGGTTCAATAACGAGTGAATAGTTCATAGGCATTTCTTGACGTCTACTAATATTACCAATTCTTTGACATTCATCACAAGATAAGACAAACTTACGTGCATCCTTGAAGAGAGTAGGCCAATAAAAACCAGATTGCAATACCTTATGTGCAGTTCTATCTCCAGCATGGTGTCCTCCATTAGCTTCGGAGTGACACTTGCGTAGGATGTGTTCCTGTTCATGCTCAGGTACACAACATCTAATAACACCATCTACTCCTTCTTTATAAAGATGTGGGTCATCCCAAAAGTAATGCCTCAAATCATAGAAGAATTTTTTTGTTTGCTAGTATGTGAAACTAGGTGGTATAAACTTAGCAACAATGTAATTAGCATAATCAGCATACCATGGAGCATTATGAGAAGCATTTATGGCATTTAATTGCTCATTAGGAAAGCTATCATTGATAGGTAGTGGGTCATCAAGCACATTTTCTAACCTAGACAAGTTATCTGCAACGGGGTTCTCAGCTCCCTTTCTATCAACAATATGTAAGTCAAATTCTTGTAGCAAGAGAACCCATCTAATAAGTCTAGGTTAGCATCTTTCTTTTCCATAAGATATTTAATAGCAGCATGATCAGTGTGAATAGTTACTTTAGAATCAACAATATAAGGTCTGAACTTATCACAAGCAAATACAACTGCTAAGAATTCTTTTTCAGTGGTAGCATAATTTCTTTGAGCATTGTCTAGGGTTTTACTAGCATATTGAATAACATTTAATTTCTTATCAACTCTTTGCCCTAGAACAACACCTACAAGATAATCACTAGCATCACACATAATTTCAAAGGGTAAATTCCAATCAGGTGGTTGAACAATAGGTACAGAGATCAATGCTTTCTTAAGTATTTCAAATGCTTCTACACAATCATCATCAAAGACAAATGGTATATCTTTTTGTAATAAATTAGTCAGAGGCCGAGAAATTTTTGAGAAGTCCTTAATGAACCTCCTATAAAATCCGGCATGACCAAGGAAACTTCTTATACCTTTGATGTCCTTGGGGCATGGCATCTTTTCAATAGCATCAACCTTGGCTTTATCAACTTCAATACCTCTTTCACAAACTTTATGCCCCAAGACAATACCTTCATTAACCATAAAGTGGCACTTTTCCCAATTCAAGACAAGATTAGTTTCTTCACATCTCTGTAAAACTCGATCAAGGTTGCTCAAGCAATCATCAAAATAAGACCCATAGACGAATAAATCGACCATGAAAACCTCACAAATCTTTTCAGAAAAGTCAAAGAATATAGCCATCATGCATCTTTGAAAGGTAGCAGGTGCATTACATAAACCAAAAGGCATATGTCTATAAGCAAAAGTACCAAAAGGGCAAGTAAAAGTAGTCTTTGATTGATCCTTGGCTGACACAGGTATTTGAGAGAAACTGGAATAACCATCTAGAAAGCAAAAATGTGTATTTTTGGATAATCTTTCTAGCATTTGTCGATAAAAGGTAAGGGGTAATGATCCTTCTTGGTGGCCTTATTTAATTTGCAGAAATCAATTACCATCCTATAACCTGTAATAATTCTTTGAGGAATTAATTCATCTTTATCATTAGGAACGACAGTAATACCTCCCTTCTTAGGGACACAATGGACATGACTTACCCAATGACTATCAGCAACGGGATAAATTATACCTGCCTCGAGGAGCTTTAGTATTTCCTTTATTACCACTTCTTTCATTTTAGGATTCAGCCATCGTTGATGATCACGAACTGGTTTAGCATCTTCTTCCAAATTTATTTTATGTTGACATAGAGTGGGACTAATGCCCTTAAGATCATCAAGAGTATACCCAATAGCAGCACGGTGCTTCTTCAGAGTTTTCAATAATCTCTCTTCCTCATGCTCTGAAAGGTTAGCACTAATAATAATAGGATATATCTTTTTCTCATCAAGATAAGCATATTTAAGAGTATCAGGCATTAGTTTAACTTCAAACACGGGATCACCCTTGGGTGGAGGAGGATCACCTAGGATTTCAACAGGCAAATTGTGTTTCAGAATAGGTTCCTGTTTAAAGAATACTTCATCTATTTCCCTTCTTTCATTCATAAACATATCATTTTCATGGTCTAGAAAATATTGTTCTAAAGGATCACTAGGAGGTACGGCAATAGAAGCAAGACCAATAATTTCATCCTTACTAGGTAATTCTTCTTCACGGTGTTTGTACTAAATTTAGAGAAATTAAATTCATGAGACATATCATCTAAACTAGTAGTAACAACATCCTTTTTGCAATCTATCTTAGCATTAACAGTGTTCAAGAAGGGTCTACCAAATATAATGGGACAAAAGCTATCTTGTGGGGAACCAAGAACAAGAAAATCAGCAGGATATTTAGTTTTCCCACACAAGACTTCAACATCTCTAACAATTCCCATTGGTGAAATAGTATCTCTATTGGCAAGTTTAATTGTGACATGAATATCTTCTATCTCAGCTGGTGCAATATCATGCATAATTTGTTTATATAAGTCATAAGGTATTGCACTAGCACTAGCACCCATATCACATAAGCCACGATAACAATGATCTCCTATTTTAACAGAAATAACGGGCATGCCTACCACATGTCTCTTTTTATCTTAGCACAAGGTTTAGCAATTCTAGCAGTCTCATCAAGGAAATGAATAACATGCCCATCAATATTATCAGACAAGAGATCTTTAACAATAGCAATATTAGGTTCAACTTTAATTTGCCCAGAAGGTGTATAAGTTCTAATATTGCTTTTACGAACCACAGTTGAAGCTTTAGCATGATCCTTTATCCTAACAGGGAAAGGTGGTTTCTCAACATAAGAAGTAGGAACAATAGGATCATTATAAGTGATAGTCTTTTCTTCAACTTTAATAGGTGCATCTACTTTTACTTCTATGGGAGGATGATATTTAAACCACTTCTCCTTGGGGAGATCAACATAAAGTAGCAAAAGATTCACATAAAGAAGCTACTATCTCAGAGTCAAGTCCATATTTAGTGCTAAATTTACGGAAAACATCGGTATCCATAAAAGATTTAACACGATCAAACTTAGGTATCATACCTGACTCCTTACCTTTGTCGAGGTCCCAATCTAGAGTTGCGTTTAATTCTTTCCAATAAATCCCATTTGAATTCAATAGTCTTCATCATAAAAGAGCCAGCACAAGAAGTATCAAGCATGGTGCGATTGCTATCAGAAAGCCGAGCATAAAATTTTTGAATAATCATTTCTCTTGAGAGCTCATGATTGGGGCATGAATATAACATTGATTTAAGCCTCCCCCAAGCTTGAGCGATGCTTTCTCCTTCGCGAGGCCAAAAATTATATATATATATATATATATAATTGTGATCACGATGAACAAGATGCATAGGATAAAACTTCTGATGAAATGCCAATTTCAATCGTTTGTAGTTCCATGACCCCATATCATCACATAGCCTATACCATGTCGATGCATCTCCCTTCAAAGATAAAGGGAAGACCTTCTTCTTAACAACATCTCCGGGTACACCTGCAAGCTTCAATAATCCACAAACTTCATCCAGATATATTAGATGCTCATCAGGATGCTTTGTTCCATCTCCTACAAAAGGATTAGCTAGCAGTTTTTCTATCATACCCGAAGGAATTTCAAAGCAGACATTTTCATTTTTAGTAGGTTCAGTAGGTTGAGGAGCAACTCTTTGCGCTACTGGTCGGGGTGAAGATACCCTGAACAAGCCCCTCAGAGGATTACTTTCCATAGTAACAAGTGACAGTAAATTTCAGCACACTATATAAATTTTTCCTTACCAAATTCCACCTACCAAAGGCGCTTCACTCCCCGACAACGGCACCAGAAAAGAGTCTTGATGACCCACAAGTATAGGGGATCTATCATAGTCCTTTTGATAAGTAAGAGTGTCGAACCCAACGAGGAGCAGAAGGAAATGATAAGCGGTTTCCAGCAAGGTATTCTCTGCAAGTACTGAAATAAGTGGTAACAGATAGTTTTATGATAGGATAATTTGTAACGAGCAACAAGTAACAAAAGTAAATAAAGTGCAGCAAGGTGGCCCAATCCTTTTTGTAGCAAAGGACAAGCCTGGACAAACTCTTATATAGAGAAAAGCGCTCCTGAGGATACATGGGAATATCGTCAAGCTAGTTTTCATCACGTTCATATGATTCGCGTTCGGTACTTTGATAATTTGGTATGTGGGTAGACCGGTGCTTGGGTACTGTCCTTACTTGTACAAGCATCCCACTTATGATTAACCTCTATTGCAAGCATCCGCAACTACAACAAAAGTATTAAGGTAAACCTAACCATAGCATGAAATATATGGATCCAAATCAGCCCCTTATGAAGCAACACATAAACTAGGGTTTAAGCTTCTGTCACTCTAGCAACCCATCATCTACTTATTACTTCCCAATGCCTTCCTCTAGGCCCGAATAATGGTGAAGTCTCATGTAGTCGACGTTCACATAACACCACTAGAGGAGAGACAACATACATCTCATAAAAAATATCGAACGAATACCAAATTCACATGACTACTAATAGCAAGACTTCTCCCATGTCCTCAGGAACAAACGTAACTACTCACAAAGCATATTCATGTTCATAATCAGAGGGGTATTAATATGCATATAGGATCTGAACATATGATCTTCCACTAAATAAACCAACTAGTATCAACTACAAGGAGTAATTAACACTACTAGCAACCTACTAGTACCAATCCCGGACTTGGGGACAAGAATTGGATACAAGAGATGAACTAGGGTTTTGAGAGGAGATGGTGCTGGTGAAGATGTTGATGGAGATTGCCCTCTCCCGATGAGAGGAGTGTTGGTGATGACGATGGCGATGATTTCCCCCTCCTGGAGGGAAGTTTTCCCGGCAGAATAGCTCCGCCAGAGCCCTAGATTGGTTCCGCCAAGGTTCCGCCTCGTGGCGGCGGAGTTTCGTCCGAGAAGATGGCTTTTGATTTTTTTTCTCATCGAAAGACTTCATATAGCAGAAGATGGCCACCGGAGGGCCACCAGGGGGCCCACGAGGTAGGGGGCGCGCCCAGGGGGTAGGGCGCCCCCCACCCTCGTGGGCAGGGTGTGGCCCCCCTGGTGAACTTCTTGCACTCAGTATTTTTTTATATATTCTGAAAACGTCTTTCGTGAAGTTTCAGGACTTTTGGAGCTGCGCAGAAACGGTCTCTAATATTTGCTCCTTTTCCAGCCCAGAATCCCAGCTGCCGGCATTCTCCCTCTTTATGTAAACCTTGTAAAATAAGAGAGAATAGGCATAAGTATTGTGACATAATGTGTAATAACAGCCCATAATGCAATAAATATCGATATAAAAGCATGATGCAAAATGGACGTATCGACGATCAGATCGTAGAACTTTATTTTCTTGTTAGGATGATTTTCCACTTCACTCTGAAATTCTTTGAACTTTTCAAATGTTTCAGACTTATGTTTCATTAAGTAGATATACCCATATCTACTCAAATCATCTGTGAAGGTGAGAAAATAATGATACCCGCTGCGAGCTCCAATATTCATCGGACCACATACATTAGTATGTATGATTTCCAATAAATCTGTTGCTCGCTCCATTGTTCCGGAGAACGCCGTTTTAGTCATCTTGCCCATGAGGCATGGTTCGCAAGTACCAAGTGATTGATAATCAAGTGATTCCAGAAGTCCATGAGTATGGAGTTTCTTCATGCGCTTTACACCAATATGACCCAAATGGTAGTGCCACAAATAAGTTGCACTATCATTATAAACTCTACATCTTTTGGCTTCAACATTATGAATATGTGTATCACTACTACCGAGATTCAACACAAATAGACCACTCTTCAAGGGTGCATGACCATAAAAGATATTACTCATATAAATATAACAACCATTATTCTCAGATTTAAACGAATAACCATCTCGCATCAAACAAGATCCAGATATAATGTTCATGCTTAACGCTGGCACCAAATAACAATTATTTAGGTCCAAAACTAATCCCGAAGGTAGATGTAGAGGTAGCGTGCCGACGGCATCCTTAGCCATTCTTCGCTTAATCTGTAGTCCATGTTTCGAGTTGCAAATATTAGCAACAGAACCAGTATCAAATACCCAGGTGCTACTGCGAGCTCTAGTAAGGTACACATCAATAACATGTATATCACATATACCTTTGTTCACCTTGCCATCCTTCTTATCCGCCAAATACTTGGGGCAGTTCCGCTTCCAGTGACCAGTCCCTTTGCAGTAGAAGCACTCAGTCTCAGGCTTAGGTCCAGACTTGGGTTTCTTCTCTTGAGCAGAAACTTGTTTGCTGGTCTTCTTGAAGTTCCCTTTCTTCTTCCCTTTACCCTTTTTCTTGAAACTGGTGGTCCTGTTGACCATCAACACTTGATGCTCCTTCTTGATTTATACCTCCACAACCTTTAGCATTGCGAAGAGCTCGGGGATCGTCTTATCCATCCCTTGCATATTATAGTTCATGACGAAGCTCTTGTAGCTTGGTGGCAGTGATTGAAGAACTCTGTCAATGACACTATCAAGCGGAAGATTAACTCCCAGCCGAGTCAAGTGATTGTGGTACCCAGACATTCTGAGTATATGTTCACTGACAAAACTATTCTCCTCCATCTTGCAGCTATATAACTTATTGGAGACTTCATATCTCTCAATCCGGGCATTTGCTTGAAATATTAACTTCAACTCCTGGAACATCTCATATGCTGCATGACGTTCAAAACGTCGTTGAAGTCCCGGTTCTAAGCTGTAAAGCATGGAACACTGAACTATTGAGTAGTCATCAGCTTTGCTCTGCCAAACGTTCATAACATCTGGCGTTGCTCCTGCAGCGGGTTTGGCACCCAGCGGTGCTTCCAGGACGTAATTCTTCTATGCAGCAATGAGGATAATCCTCAAGTTACGGACCCAGTCTGTGTAATTGCTACCATCATCTTTCAACTTTGCTTTCCCAAGGAACACATTAAAATTCAACAGAACAATAGCACGGGCCATCTATCTACAATAACATAGACAAGCAAAATACTATCAGGTACTAAGTTCATGATAAATTTAAGTTCAATTAATAATATTACTTAAGAACTCCCACTTAGATAGATATCCCTCTAATCATCTAAGTGATCACGTGATCCATATCAACTAAACCATAACCGATCATCACGTGAAATGGAGTAGTTTTCAATGGTGAACATCACTATGTTGATCATATCTACTATATGATTCACGCTCGACCTTTCGGTCTCAGTGTTCTGAGGCCATATCTGCATATGCTAGACTCGTCAAGTTTAACCCAAGTATTCTGCGTGTGTAAAACTGTCTTACACTCATTGTAGATGAATGTTGAGATTATCACACCCGATCATCACGTGGTGTCTCGGCACGACGAACTTTGGCAACGGTGCATACTTAGGGAGAACACTTTTACCTTGAAATTTAGTGAGAAATCATCTTATAATGCTACCGTCAAACAAAGCAGAATAAGATGCATCAAGGATAAACATCACATGCAATCAATATAAGTGATATGATATGGCCATCATCATCTTGTGCCTTTGATCTCCATCTCCAAAGCACCGTCATGATCACCATCGTCACCGGCGCGACACCTTGATCTCCATCGTAGCATCATTGTCGTCTCGCCAACTATTGCTTCTACGACTATCGCTACCGCTTAGTGATAAAGTAAAGCAATTACAGGGAGATTGCATTGCATACAATAAAGTGACAACCATATGGCTCCTGCCAGTTGCCGATAACTCTGTTACAAAACATGATCATCTCATACAATAAATATAGCATCACGTTTTGACCATATCACATCACAACATGCCCTGCAAAACAAGTTATACGTCCTCTACTTTGTTGTTGCAAGTTTTACGTGGCTGCTACGGGCTAAGCAAGAACCGTTCTTACCTATGCATCAAAACCACCACAATAGTTCGTCAAGTTAGTGTTGTTTTAACCTTCTCAAGGACCGGGCGTAGCCACACTCGGTTCAACTAAAGTTGGAGAAACTGACACCCGCCAGCCACCTGTGTGCAAAGCACGTCGGTAGAACCAGTCTCGCGTAAGGGTACACGTAATGTCGGTCCGGACCGCTTCATCCAACAATACCGCCGAACCAAAGTATGACATGCTGGTAAGCAGTATGACTTGTATCGCCCACAACTCACTTGTGTTCTACTCGTGCATATAACATCTACGCAATAACCTGGCTCGGATGCCACTATTGGGGAACGTAGTAATTTCAAAAAACTTCCTACGCACATGCAAGATCATGGTGATGCATAGCAACAAGAGGGGAGAGTGTCGTACATGTACCCTCGTAGACCGTTAAGCGGAAGCGTTATGACAACGCGGTTGATGTAGTCGTACATCTTCACGATCGACCGATCCTCAGTATCGAACGTACAACACCTCGGTGTTCAGCACACGTTCATCTCGGTGACGTCCCATGAACTCACGATCCAGTAGAGCTCGGGGAAGAGTTTCGTCAGCACGACGGTGTCGTGACGATGTTGATGAAGCTACCGTTGCAGGGCTTCGCCTAAGCACCGCTACAGTATGACCGAGGTGGATTATGGTGGAGGGGGGCACCGCACATGGCTGGGAGAGATCAATGATCAACTTGTGTGTCTAGAGGTGCCCCTGCCCCCGTATATAAAGGAGCAAGGGGGAGGCCAGCCGGCCCTAGAGGGCGCGCCAGGAGGAGGAATCCTCCTCCTAGTAGGAGTAGGATTCCCCTCTTTCCTACTCCTACTAGGAGGGGGAAGGAAGGGGAAGAAGGAGAAGGAAAGGGGGGCACCGCCCCCCTCTCCTAGTCCAATTCGGACCATAGGGGAGGGGGTGTGCGTCCTGCCCTGGCCGACCCATCTCTCTCTCCACTAGGGCCCAATAAGGCCCATTAACCCCCGGGGGGTTCTGATAACCCCTTCGGCACTCCGGTAAAATCTCGATTTCACCCAGAACTCTTCTGATATCCAAATGTAGGCTTCCAATATATCAATCTTTATGTCTCAACCATTTCAAGACTCCTCGTCATGTCCGTGATCATATCCGGGACTCCGAACTACATTAGGTACATCAAAACATATAAACTCATAATACCGATCGTAACAGAACTTTAAGCGTGCGGACCCTACAGGTTCGAGAACTATGTAGACATGACCGAGACATGTCTCTGGTCAATAACCAATAGCGGAACCTGGATGCTCATATTGGTTCCTACATATTCTACGAAGATCTTTATCGGCCAAACGGCATAACAATATACGTTGTTCCCTTTGTCATCGGTATGTTACTTGCCCGAGATTCGATTGTCGATATCCCAATACCTAGCTCAATCTCGTTACCGGCAAGTCTCTTTACTCATTCTGTAAAGCAACATCCCGCAACTAACTCATTAGTCACATTGCTTGCAAGCCTTATAGTGATGTCCATTACCGAGAGGGCCCAGAGATACCTCTCCGACAATCGGAGTGACAAATCCTTTTCTTGATCTATGCCAACTCCACGAACACCATCGGAGACACCTGTAGAGCACCTTTATAATCACCCAGTTACATTGTGACGTTTGGTAGCACACAAAGTGTTCCTCTCATATTTGGGAGTTGCATAATCTCATAGTCATAGGAACATATATAAGTCACGAAGAAAGCAATGGCAGTAAACTTTAAACGATCAAGTGCTAAGCTAACGAAATGGGTCAAGTCAATCACATCATTCTTCTAATGATTTGATCCCATTGATCAAATAACAACTCATGTATATGGCTAGGAAACTTAACCATCTTTGATCAATGAGCTAGTCAAGTAGAGGCATTCTAGTGACACTATGTTTGTCTATGTATTCACACATGTATTATGTTTCCGGTTAAGACAATTCTAGCATGAATAATAAACATTTATCATGAAATAAGGAAATAAATAATAAATTTATTATTGCCTCTCGGCCATATTTCCTTTAGTTTTATGTTTTTAATTAGTGTTTGTGCCAAGTAGAACCTTTGGGAAGACTTGGGTGAAGTCTTTGCGATCTTGCTGTAAAAAACAGAAACTTTTGCGCTCATGGGATTAGCTGCCATTTTTTTACTGGAGAGTGCGTTTAGGTTGATTCTTTTTGAAGATAATTAATAGACAAATTCCTCAGGTCCACCAATTTATTTCAGAATTTTTGGAGTGGCAGAAGTGTTCGAATGATACAGATTACTACATACTGTTCTGTTTTTGACAGATTCTGTTTTGTGTGTGTTGTTTGCTTATTTTGATGAATCTATGAGTAGCATCGGAGGGTATGAACCATAGAGAAATTGGAATACAATAGATTTTACACCAATATGAATTTAGAATGAGTTCACAACAGTACCTAAGTGGTGATTTATTTTCTTATACTAACGGAGCTCACGAGTTTTCTGTTAAGTTTTGTGTTGTGAAGTTTTCAAGTTTTGGGTAAAGATTCGATGGACTATGGAATAAGGAGTGGCAAGAGCCTAAGCTTGGGGATGCACAAGGCACCCCAAGGTAATATTAAAGGACAACCAAGAGCCTAAGCTTGGGGATGCTCCGGATGGCATCCCCTCTTTCGTCTTCATTCATCGGTAACTTTACTTGGAGCTATATTTTTATTCACCACATGATATGTGTTTTGCTTGGAGCATCATTTTATTTTATTTTGTTTTGCTTTCTGTTTGAATAAAATACCAAGATCTGAAATTATTAAATGTTAGAGAGTCTTCACGTAGTTACATAATTATTCGACCACTCATTGATCTTCACTTATATCTTTCGGAGTAGTTTTTCATTTGCTCTAGTGCTTCACTCATATCTTTTTAGAGCACGGCGGTGGTTTTATATTGAAGAAATAGATGAACTATCATGCTTCACTTATATTATTTTGAGTGTCTTAAACAACATGGTAATTTTCTTTGGTTATGAAATTAGTCCTAATATGGTGGGTATAATAAAAACTTTCATATAAAGTGCATTGAATACTATGTGAAGTTTGATTCCTTATGATTGTTTTGAGATATAAAGATGGTGATATTAGAGTCATGCTAGTGGGTAGTTGTGAATTTGAGAAATACTTGTGTTAAAGTTTGTGATTCCCGTAGCATGCACGTATGGTGAACCGTTATGTGATGAAGTCGGAGCATGATTTATTTATTGATTGTCTTCCTTATGAGTGGCGGTCGGGGACGAGCGATGGTCTTTTCCTACCAATCTATCCCCCTAGGAGCATGCGCGTAGTAATTCATTTCGATAACTAATAGATTTTTTGCAATAAGTATGTGAGTTCTTTATGACTAATGCTGAGTCCATGGATTATACGCACTCTCACCCTTCCACCATCGCTAGCCTCTCTAGTACCACGCAACTTTCGCCAGTACCATAAACCCACCATTTACCTTCCTCAAAACAGCCACCATAACTACCTATTATGGCATTTCCATAGCCATTCCTAGATATATTGCCATGCAACTTTCCACCGTTCCGTTTATTATGACACGCTCCATCATTGTCATATTGCTTTGCATGATCATGTAGTTGACATCGTATTTGTGGCAAAGCCACCATTCATAATTCTTGCATACATGTCACTCTTTATTCATTGCATATCCCGGTACACCGCCGGAGGCATTCACAGAGTCATATTTTGTTCTAAGTATCGAGTTGTAATTCTTGAGTTGTAAGTAAATAAAAGTGTGATGACCATCATTATTAGAGCATTGTTCCATGTGAGGAAAGGATGATGGAGACTATGATTCCCCCACAAGTCGGGATGAGACTCCAGACGAACAAAAAGAGAAAAAAGAGGCCATAAAAAAGAGAAAAAAACAAAAAAAGCAAAAAAATGAGAGAAAAAGAGAGAAGGGGCAATGCTACTATCCTTTTACCACACTTGTGCTTCAAAGTAGCATCATGATCTTCATGATAGAGAGTCTCCTATGTTGTCACTTTCATATACTAGTGGGAATCTTTCATTATAGAACTTGGCTTGTATATTCCAATGATGGGCTTCCTCAAAATGCCCTAGGTCTTCGTGAGCAAGCGAGTTGGATGCACACCCACTTAGTTTCTTTTTGAGCTTTCATACACTTATAGCTCTAGTGCATCCGTTGCATGGCAATCCCTACTCACTCACATTGATATCTATTGATGGGCATCTCCATAGCCCATTGATATGCCTAGTTGATGTGAGACTATCTTCTCCTTTTTGTCTTCTCCACAACCACCATTCTATTCCACCTATAGTGCTATGTCCATGGCACACGCTCAAGTATTGTGTGAAGATTGAAAAAGTTTGAGAACATCAAAAGTATGAAACAATTGCTTGGCTTGTCATCGGGGTTGTGCATGATTTAAATATTTTATGTGATGAAGATAGAGCATAGCCAAACTATATGATTTTGTAGGATTGCTTTCTTTGACCATGCTATTTTGAGAAGACATGATTACTTTGTTAGTATGCTTGAAGTATTATTATTTTTATGTCAATATTAAACTTTTGTCTTGAATCTTTCGGATCTGAATATTCTTGCCACAATAAGAGAATTACATGGATAAATATGTTAGGTAGCATTCCACATCAAAAATTCCGGTTTTATCATTTACCTACTTGAGGATGAGCAGGAATTAAGCTTGGGGATGCTTGATACGTCTCCAACGTATTTATAATTTTTTATTATTCCATGCTATTATATTATCCATCTAGGATGTTTTATATGCATTTATATGGTATTTTATATGATTTTTGGGACTAACCTATTAACCTAGAGCCTAGTGCCAGTTTCTTCTTTTTCCTTGTTTTTGAGTATCACAGAAAAGGAAAACCAAACGGAGTCCAATTGACCTGAAATTTCATGAAGATCATTTTTGGACCAAAAGAAGCCCACGGAGTACCGGAGATGGGCCAGAAGAGTCCTGAGGCCACCACGAGGGTGGGGCACGCCCTACCCCCCTGGGTGCGCCCCCTACCTCGTGGCCGCCTCGGGGACCCCCCTGACTTGTTCCCGACTCCAACACCTCTTATATATACCCAAACTTCCAGAAAGAAACCTAGATCAGGAGTTCCGCCGCTGCAAGTCTCTGTAGCCACCGAAACCCAATCTAGACCCGTTCCGGCACCCTGTCAGAGGGGGGATCCCTCTTCGGTGGCCATCTTCATAATCCCGGCGCTCTCCATGATGAGGAGGGAGTAGTTCACCCTCGGGGCTGAGGGTATGTACTAGTAGCTATGTGTTTGATCTCTCTCTCTCTCTCCCGTGTTCTTGATTCACACGATCTTGATGTATCGCGAGCTTTGCTATTATAGTTGGATCTTATGATGTTTCTACCCCTCTATCTTTTGTAATGGATTGAGTTTTCCCTTTGAAGTTATCTTATTGGATTGAGTCTTTAAGGATTTGAGAACACTTGATGCATGTCTTGCATGTGCTTATCTGTGGTGATAATGGGATATCACGTGATCCACTTGATGTATGTTTTGGTGATCAACTTGCGAGTTCCGTGACCTCGTGAACTTATGCATAGGGGTTGGCACACGTTTTCGTCCTGAGTCTCCAGTAGAAACTTTGAGGCACTCTTTGAAGTTCTTTGTGTTGGTCGGATAGATGAATCTGAGATTGTGTGATGCATATCGTATAATCATACCCACAGATACTTGAGGTGACATTGGAGTATCTAGGTGACATTAGGGTTTTGGTTGATTTGTGTCTTAAGGTGTTATTCTAGTACGAACTCTATGATAGATTGAACGGAAAGAATAGCTTCATGTTATTTTACTACAGACTCTTGAATAGATCGATCAGAAAGGATAACTTTGAGGTGGTTTCGTACCCTACAATAATCCGTTCATTTGTTCTCTGCTATTGGTGAGTTTGGAGTGGCTCTTTGTTGCATGTTGAGGGATAGTTATATGATCCAATTATGTTATTATTGTTGAGAGAACTTGCACTAGTGAAAGTATGAACCCTAGGCCTTGTTTCCTAGCATTGCAATACCGTTTGTGCTCACTTTTACCACTTGCTACTTTGCTGTTTTTATATTTTCAGATTACAAAAACCTTTATCTACCATCCATATTGCACTTGTATCACCATCTCTTCGCCGAACTAGTGCACCTATACAATTTACCATTGTATTGGGTGTGTTGGGGACACAAGAGACTCTTTTTTATTTGGTTGCAGGGTTGCTTGAGAGAGACCATCTTCATCCTACGCCTCCCACGGATTGATAAACCTTAGGTCATCCAGTTGAGAGAAATTTGCTACTGTCCTACAAACCTCTGCACTTGGAGGCCCAACAACGTCTACAAGAAGAAGGTTGTGTAGTAGACATCATAAGCCAGTACAAAATACCAAAGGACACGAAGTTGCCTGGTAATTTCGCCGCTTCCCAACATGATGTGCATTATGTACACGTGCGAGTCAAGGGATTTTGTTAATAATGCCGCCGAAAATCCGGAGCGCTATCCCTTTATTGATGGGACGTGCCAATAGCAGCGGCCTTAGTCCATGATAAACTCGGCATATGACTGATGATGGGACCCTCCAGTTCTATAGTACGTGGTGGCGGTTTGGTTTTCGGTCAAAAGTTGTCAGAACATGACCCAATCGACCCACTACGCTAGCACTACAAAACTTCGTTGTTAAGCTACTAAAGCATGGATAGGGTCCTCGGATCCGATGGAAATAAAAGCACTTCTCGGGTAGCTTGGTTGGCGCTCCTCGGATTTTCAAGGTATATAACTTCTTAGATCAAAAGATGGTTGCGATACAGGAAGATGCAAAGAACAATGAACCATTTTGCAAGGCCAAAGATCTGTAGCGGAGGACGAGCCCTACGAGGACCTATCCTCTTCTTGGAAGACCGGTTTCAGGGCTACTTACGGTGTTCTTGGTCGGACCGAGGACCCCGGACAACCGAACAATGGGACATTTTTGCCATGACCCACGTCATACCTAAGATGGAATCCTCCAAAGACTTGGCACACACTTTAAGACATGTTTGAGTCATCAAGATGTTTATCCCTAAATGTAACCGACCTACATGTAACTCGAGGTACCTCCAGTGTCTATATAAGCCGAGGGGTTTAGTCCATAGGGTTAAGTTAGAGACATACACATACGATCTCGAGGTAAATCATCCTGTACTTTGTACCTAATCTACAATCAATACAATAGAAGCATGACATAGGGTTTTGCCTCTTTGAGAGGATCCGAACGTAGGTAAAACATCGTGTCCCTCTTTGTCTGTTTACCGTCAAGCTAAGATCACCAGCTCGGGACCCCCTACCCGAGATCCGCCTGATTCAACCCCGACATACACACATGTGGGGTTGCAATGGAAGACAATGACTTGGTCAACAAGTTGCAACATTGAGCAAATCCAGCCAAATGACCAATACATGGCGCAACAGGCCACAAAACCTATTGCTATTGGAGCGTTGCGCCACTTGACCACCGATTATGCACTTGTTTGTAAAATCCACAATAATTGTTGATGGCCTCTTGAATGTTGCACTGTCAATGGTCATAGCCTTCAAATTAGGATTATGGATCTATTCCATGTGGTAGGGATCGTAACACTTTTGGTCATGAAACCATTCATGCACACTTTGCTGAAACGACTCACACTTTTGCTTCATGCCAAGAAACGAATCAATATCAGTGGCCAACCACGCCTCAGACAACAAATCATCCTCCTTGATGGACAAATTTTGTCCCCTCTATTTCTTTGGGTTGGCACTCAGCGACCAGTAGTCGTTCGGATCCATGTACGACTACTAGGTGCATGTATGTTGGGTGTTCAGTTGTGTTTGCTCCTCAAGCTGGGAGTCACCCTCTTGTCTGTCTTCGCTTCGGTTCTGTCATGGATCATGTTCATCATCTCATCCTCCATTGCGTCCTCGCACATGGTTGAGACATTCCGACAAACAGTGACCAGACATCGATGGACGAAATCTCCATAGCCGACAGTCGCGATCGGACAAGCGTCGACGATGCTGAGAAGACGTAGTCAGTGTTGTGGTCAATAGTAAATGACTCCCTATGGTTGGAGCTGAAGGAGGCTGCAGCAGCTGCTGCGTGCTAGGCGGACCGAGGATTTGGGCGTAGTAGTAGTAGGGGGCCTTCAGCTGGGAGGGCTAGGGTTGTGATTACCCAAGCGGCAATGGTCTGACACTGTGCTTTGGCTTAGGCTCTACGCTCTAGCTGGTCGCCACTGCATTTCCCACCCTCTTCTTCTCCTTGACACACTGAGACATCTCCAATGTATCTATAATTTTTGATTGTTCCATGCTATTATATTATCTGTTTTGGATGTTTAATGGGCTTTGTTATGCACTTTTATATTATTTTTGGGACTAACCTACTAACCAAAGGCCCAGTGCAAATTGCTGTTTTTTTTGCCTATTTCAGTGTTTCGGAGAAAAGGAATACCAAACGGAATCGAAACAGAATGAAACCTTTGGGGGAGTTATTTTTGGAACAAACGCAATCCAGAAGACTTGGAGTGGACGTCAAGGAAGCAACGAGGCGGCCACGAGGTAGGAGGGCGCGCCCAGGGGGTAGGCGCGCCCCCCACCCTCGTGGGCCTCTCGTGACTCCACCGACCTACTTCTTTCGCCTATATATACTCATATACCCCGAAAACATTCGAGAGCACCACGAAACCCTATTCCCACCCCCGCAACCTTCTGTACCCGTGAGATCCCATCTTGGGGCCTTTTCCGGCGCTCCGCCGGAGGGGGAATCGATTACGGAGGGCTTCTACATCAACACCATAGCCTCTCCAATGATGTGTGAGTAGTTTACCACAGACCTTCGGGTCCATAGTTATTAGCTAGATGGCTTCTTCTATCTCTTTGGTTCTCAATACAAAGTTCTCCTCGATTCTCTTGAAGATCTATTCGATGTAATTATTTTTGCGGTGTGCTTGTCGAATCCAATGAATTATTGGTTTATGATCAAGATTATCTATGAACAATATTTGATTCTTCTCTGAATTCTTTTATGCATGATTTAATATCTTTGCAAGTCTCTTTGAATTATTAGTTTGATTTGGCCTACTAGATTGATCTTTCTTGCAATGAGAGAAGTGCTTAGCTTTGGGTTCAATCTTGTGGTGTCCTTTCCCAGTGACAACAGGGGCAGCAAGGCACGTATTGTATTGTTGCCATCGAGGATAAAAAGATGGGGTTTATATCATATTGCTTGAGTTTATCCCTCTACATCATGTCATCTTGCCTAATGTGTTACTCTGTTCTTATGAACTTAATACTCTAGATGCATGCCGGATAACGGTCGATGTGTGGAGTAATAGTAGTAGATGCAGAATTGTTTCGGTCTACTTGTCGCGGACATGATGCCTATATACATGATCATGCCTAGATATTCTCGTAAGTATGCGCTTTTCTACCAATTGCTCGACGGTAATTTGTTCACCCACCGTAGAATTTGCTATCTTGATAGATGCCATTAGTGAAATCTATGGCCCCGGGGTCTATCTTCCATCATATTATTTTCCTATCTACTTGCTATTTCTGTCGCCTTTTATTTTGCAATCTTTATTTTTCAATCTATACAACAAAAATACCAAAAATATTTATCTTATTATCTTTATCAGATCTCACTTTTGCAAGTGACCGTGAAGGGATTGACAACCTCTTTATTGCGTTGGTTGCAAGGTTCTTATTTGTTTGTGCAGGTATGAGGTACCTGCGCGTAGTCTCCTACTGGATTGATACCTTGGTTCTCAAAAATTGAGGGAAATACTTACGCTACTTTGCCGCATCACCCTTTTCTCTTCAAGGGAAAAACCAATGCATGCTTAAGAGGTAGCACACACCGGTCGTTACGTTCCGCGGATCGGATCTTGTACGCGGCCGCATCCGAGTCTGGTAGGACTACAAACAACTTCATCGGCTCCTCCTACCGCTCCATCGTTGCGGCGATCGGCGAAACGGGTTGGAACGGCCGGGAGGGGTGAGGGGGTGGCGGCGATTTGTGGAGGCGGTGGGAAAGGGTAGGCTTTCCCGTGAAAACCGTGGTGGGATTGTCCAAATGCACGGGTTCCACCTTAGTTTTGGATGGATGTCAAAGTTCTACACTATAGGCGTCCAGAGGCCAGCACCTCTATGTTTAATGCCAGTTTGAAAGATTAGATAGTTCAGACAAATTTAATAACCATTGTTGGATTGGTCCCCAGTGTTCGGACCATCCGATCCGAATACCTACATGGGATTTGGTGATCCCATTATAGTTTTTTTAAACATCAGTACAGACAAAAGCGCTCATATACACGCGCATACACTCATCTCTATAAACGCAAACACGCACACCCTATCCTATGAGCACCTTCGGAAGACTGAGCCGGCATATCATCTTGAGATTTACGAAGTCACCGTAGGTGCCTCGTCGTCGACGGGAACGTCTCCTCCCACTGAATGCGCATCGCCGGAATCCTAAAATAAATTCAGGAATAAATGCAAGCACCAGAATTTAAACTCTGATGGGCTAAGAATACCATGGTCCCCCTTCTTCTTCTTTTTTTTGAAAAGAAAGGGGTCGCCCCCTGCCCCAATTTTTATTAAAGCCAAGGCAACCACAACATAGCCAGACTGTTTAACAGCTCTCGGCGACAACCCAAAGTAGCTGCCACAAAACACACACACAAAGGTCTCAAAGCTACTGCCCTATTACAACTCTCACAGAGAGCCTCATCGAAAGGTAGATAGACTAACATATTTTTAGTTCATTACTCAGCAAATCCAGATGATTCTAAGCAATTCCCCTCTTCGACGATTGAAAAGCCTTAAGCACCGGAGAAGTAGAGCACCCTGGACCTCTGAACATAAGATCTTCCACTGCCTGATTGTTGCCCCCACCCGATCCAACACACAGCGCATATCTCGCCACCTTCGTCCCTGAAAGACAAAATCATTGCGCAAACACCATAAGCACCACAAGGTAGCAGACGTGGCAATATTAACAGCTTCACATTGTTTTTTCTTCTTCCAGAAGGAAGATAGAGATTCAAAGGACCTAGGGATGATTATGTTTAAAGATTCAGCAATCACAGCCCAGATTTCAGATGCAACAATGCAGTCAAACAATAGATGTTGAATGGATTCAGGTTCAGCACAAAACACACAAGTTTTATCTTCAACATGTCTTCTTTTAGCAAGGTTATCTCTAGTTAAGCTTTTATTGTTATACATCAGCCACAAGAAAACATGAATATTCGAGGGGACTTTAATCTTCCAGATGCAATCTCTGATCTTAGAGGAAATCCCACCAAAGTTAATCAACTTGTAAAGTGATTTAACAGAGTATTGACCATTCGGTTCCAAGCTCCAGACAGGGGTATCTGACTGGTCAGATAAGACAGTTAGTTTAACCAGGTCAACCAACATGTTCCATTTGTGTAACATGGACTCATCCACACATCTTCTAAAGGTGAGGCGCAGCTGTACCCCATCCCAAACCTGGGATAAGGTGGCATCCTGCTGATGACACATAGCATACAAATTCCAAAATGCAGTTTTAAGGGAGCAATCCCCCACCCATGTGTCATGCCAAAAAGCAATATGTTTACCATTCCCAGGGATCCATCTCCAAAAGGGCTTTGCAGCAGCAAAATCCCAGGAGATGCTCTTCCAAAATGGAGACCCCAAGGCAGGTTTAGCATAAAAAATGTTTGGTTTATCAGTAGCATACTTCAAGCAAAGCAATTTTTTTCCAATCACCCTCCCGCCCATCATAGAATCTTTTTCCCCATGATGCCAGGAGGGCCATATTGAACTCCCTAAGATTAGGGACACCCAAACCACCAAACTCTTTCCTCCGGGCCACAAGGCCCCAGTTAGCTAAGTGATATTTATGAACACCCCCACATTACCCCCAAAAAAGTGAGACATTTGGGAAATAATCGTGTCAATAGCCCACTTGGGAAATTTCATCATGGCCATGAGGTAGGAGGGGATGCTGGCAATACAAGTGGTTAGTAAGACGAGCTTGCCCCTATAAGACAGGAGCTTGCCAAGCCACCCAGCAATATTCCTAATAATTCTATCAATAATAGGTTGTAGGTCTTCTCTTCTAAGTTTTCTAAAATGCAAGGGCACACCAAGGTACTTGAAGGGGAATTCACCAAATTGGCAGCAAAAAATATGGGCAAATTCTTTGGACATAGCATCAGAAACATGAATGGAATGTAAATCACTCTTATGAAAGTTGATTTTTAAACCAGAAAGCTTTTCAAAATAGGTCAGAATCCATTTTTAAATTCTTGGCATATTCCACAGAATCCTGAATAAACAGTATGGTATCATCTGCATATTGTAAACTAACCACCCCACCAGGGATGGCATGTGGGAGAAGCCCACCAATCAGCCCATTATTGACAGCTTTCACCAACATCTTAGAAAAGACATCAGCCACATACCTTTGTGATTGTAAGATCATTGATAAAGGAGAAGTTGAAGGAACATGAAAAGTGCGCAATAAAAAAGGGGATTGATGGATAGGGATGGAGAGGTCGCTCGGTTGATTTTGCTATTTTTGAGCGAGTAGGAAATATATTTCTAGCTATGCTATTGTTGGTCCAATCACACTTCAATATCATATCAGTTTGAGGTCGGTGAAAAATCTCAATTTGACAAGGGTTAGTAGTTATCTACTTCGTTTCAAGATACTTGAAATTCTAGATTTGTTATTATTCAAACATCTTTATGCTTGAACAACGTCGAACACCAACTATATATAGTATGAAATATATTTTATGATAAATATAATGAAACTAATATGATAATGTACGCATTCATATATTTCTCATAGTCATGTCAATCTTAAATATGTTTGACATTCTACAAACCTAGAACTTTAAGTATTTTAGAACAGATGAAGTAACTGAGAAATAAATGTTTGTAAATAGCCTGAGTGACATAAACCCAATGACATTACGGTTCCAACTTTTTTCCATATATGATACTATGACGGATTGACGGTGTCGGTACACGAGCAGTCGGAGAAATTTCTCTCTGATATGACGACATGGTGGAGATGTTTTTTGAAAGAAAGGGGTTCCCCTGCCCCAACTTTATTAAAAAGAGGCAACATCAGACCATACATCTTTATACATCGCTCGATCGCAACCAAAGTAGCTGCAATAGAGTTATTACACACATAACATTCAAAGCAACAAGCGAAGGGGCCAAAGAACATGACAAATGGTATATATACCAGCCATCTCATACGCATCTCCATCTTTGATTTCTTGTGAAACACCCATCACAAAGTTCTTCTCCAAGTTATTCTAAGGAGCTCTCCACGGTGGTGGTCGAGAAGCCATAGACATCGGAGAAGCAGAGCAGCCTGAGCATCGGTGCAAAGTAGACAGTACCTTCCATTGGTGTACAAATGAGCTCACCATGCCGAGGGTGAGACCCTAAAAAATAAATTCATTTTGAAGCAACCATAAGCCCCACAAGGCAGTAGATGTAATCATGCTAACAACAACAACAACTCTATTTTTCTTCTTCCAATGAACAACTATGTCATCAAAAGAACAAGGCATTGGAAAATCGATAATATCAGCATTTATTTTCCTGGTGTTAACAGCCGCAATGCAGTTAAAGAAAAGGTGTCCATCACTTCATTCTCGGTACAAAATTCACATGTTGGGTCTGCCACATGGTACCTTTTGGCAAGATTATCCCGCGTCAAGGTTTTATTATTAAACATCAGCCACAAAAATACATGAATATTGGGAGTGATTTTAATTTTCCAAATACAATATTTAAAGGAGTGAACTACCCCTCCAAAATTTATCCTCTTGTAAAATGACTTGACTGAAAAAAGCCAAAAGGCTCAAGGTACCAAGCATACCTTATGGTACCTTGAGCCTTTTGGCTCAAGGTACCATTCTATATGACTTGACTGAAAGAAATCAATTTCCATTGTCAAAACAAGTCCCCTAGTAATGATGAGGAAATCTAATAGTTGTCCACTCACACATCTTCTAAAAGTTAACATCAAACTAGACAATTCCAGACCTGAGCAATTGAAGAGTCTTACCGTTGACAAATCACAAAAGATACCAAAATTTCGGTTTGGGTGAGCATTCACCAATGCAAACATCAGGCTGGTTGTAATGGGAAGTACCATATACTAGTATCATGGATATGATACTAGTGTATGATACTACATTCGTAATGCATAGTATCATATGTTGGTATTAGGCTGGTCGTAATGGTAGTATCATAGCTAGTATCATGCATGCCAACTAGACAATTTTAATGAGGTGTCATAGCATTAAATGAAGAAAGAGGTGGTGGAGTATCATATCATGATACCGTATCATAATAAATGTTATGCTGCTTTGTGTCCTGCATGGCAATAAATAGAGCACCGCATGATACTAATATATGATACTATGCATTAGGAAGGTAGTATCATACACTAGTATCATATGCATGATACTAGTATATGATACTCCTCATTACAACCAGCCTTATAGAGAACTATATTTATTGACATGCATAACACAAAGTAGCATATCATTTAATATGATACGATATCATGATATGATACTCAAGTATCTCTTTCTTCATTTAATGCTATGCCACCTCATCAAAATTGCTTAATTTGTATACATGATACTGCCTATGATACTTCCATTACGGGCAGCCTCATGCCAGAAGGCACCACTCCTCCCATTGCACACCTCCCCGGTGATAGAAAGACATGGCACCTGAAAAGGCCCAAGTAATGGGGCCTTTCCAGCAAAGAGAACCGAGCACATGCATTGTCATAAGAATATTGGGCCCATCAGTGTTGTAATCATGGCTTCATCTTTGAATTTCTACATTGTCTTCCAGAAGCCAATAGTATGACTCATGAGTTAGCTAGACATAGTTTTATGAATAAGGTTTCTTGTACTTGGTACGATGATCCTCTTAGCTGATTATACTCTATACTCGTGAACGACGTACTGTTGCTTGATAATCAGTAAAACTACTCCCCCCCAAAAAATGCATTTTCTAGGATGATTGACACGATGGGGATTAACTCATCCCGACAAAAGGCGGCATGCATGCATGCATATGCGCCGCGCGGGGCCGGCGCACCCATGACTGAACAAGTGTGCACCCATGTTGGTCCGTCTGAGAATTACGTTCCACCGGCCGGTACGTTACACGTCGCTACGTAGGTTGAACAGCAGGGAAGGTTCGACAGTCCATGCACCAGTACTAGCAAATGTGTGCACGCGGCAGCCGGCGGCGGACATGCAACGAGCTGAGGGTCAGGGAGAGGCACGTCGGTCCGGGTCCATACAGTATAGCTGTGCCGGCCGGCGAGGACGACGGCACGGCGAGGGACCAAGGCCGGTGAGATACTGATATGGTGGCCACGTTCTTAAGAGTAAAGGGGCGCGCGGCCGATGGATGCCGGTGCCGGTGCCGGTGCGTGCCCACCTCCATCGACCATCGGTCGCGACTAGGCATCACATCGCATTGTCGTCGAGCCGATTAATTGGCACGTCCTCTCGGTCGGTCGTCCATTCGTCATGGATGACAGTACGACGTGCGTCTCGTCTCGTGATGCCTGCTAGTGATCACTACTCAGCCCCTGCCGATTGATTGTTCTGATCCCAACATGACACCTAATCCACTATTACATTTGGGCTCTCTCTCGCTCTCTCTCACTGAAAACAGTCAAAGGATCTATCCAGACCTAGCCAGCTAGTGACGGCAATACTTTTGTTGCCACGGCTCGCTAGTTCCATGGCTCAGAATGTGACAACGAGCTTAACATTAGTAGTAGATATTTTTTGTTAGGGAAATAGCATCAGTAGAGCTAGCCAGTTAGGCACACTGAATAATCTGGCCTGGCCGCTGCATGCAAGTTACTAAGAGCATCTCTAACAGGGCGCCAAAAATTTAGTTTTTTGGGCGCCGGGCAGCTCCAGCAGAAGCTGTAGCGCTAAATGTTTTCGGGCGCGCGCTAAAAAACGCTATCGCGCGCAGCATATTTTGGGTGCCGCATTACGCGCGCTTCACAATTTGCACTGTCTGCTTTTTGGGCGTGTGTTTTTGGACGCCTATCAAAGCAAAGTTGGTACCGGCGCATTAAAAGTGCTACAGTGACGCGCTATAATGTTTATTGGGCACGGAATTTTTGTGCGGCCGTTGGAGATGCTCTAACATCCACCTACGTACCCTAGCTAGCGCTGCTGCTACAACGACAAACGACCATTAATTTGACCAACCCGATCATCGAAGCGAATCAATCCATGGCCCGGCCGGGCGGCACAACGTGATAAAATTCGATCGGGGGAACAAATCAAATGGGAGCGGTCGAGCCAGGTTTGTATGTACGACGCCAGCTCCTGCGTGAGGTGAACACGAGGACGCTGGCTCTGCGTCCGTGTCCCCATGAGAAGCCTCCTGCATGCCATATCATTGGAAACTGTCCGAGGATCGACCGGCACAATGCGATCGTCTTGTCCGAGACAAATCGGATCGTATCAACTTTGCGAGGCGTATACAATCAGCTAGCAGCTACTGCCAAATTAACAAGTTAATTACCCTAGGGTTTTGCAACCAAACTATCCATTCATCGGTGGAGTGTACACATGTAATAGTGTGGCTAGTACCCGTAGTGGTGCTAAAGAAACGTGTAACAAGACAGTGGCAGTACGGTACGCATGCGCTGGAACCGCTCGACCGACCAAGCCCGCGAGACATGGGTGTCATTAACTTTGCGTTTCGATCAGTTGAACGATAGTACTGACCTACTAGTGTACTACGTCCTAGTGTGGCGTGTGTGGCCGATCGAACGGATTCCGTGAGCTCCCGGGTCAATTTCGATCGATGTTCTCGATGCATGATCAGAGCTACTGGCACTACACAAGTGCAGCTAGTGCTGGCCGATGATGGTCCCGGACACTCGGGGCATATGGAAGTACAGTGTGTATCCAGTCTTGGACCCCAGCTAGTACTAGTACCGCCCGGATTAACCTAATCCATGCACGCCTCGAGCCACTTAAAAAGGTAACCTAGCTACGTAGTTACTAGCTAGCCATGCGACTATATTGCATGCACACTGGAGTCAAACGTAGCACGAGATCAATCGTAGAATACCGCTCAATCAGTGTGGATTTCGAGAGGGTTCCACAGGATTAGTTAGGACACTAATCCAGGATTAGCGCGAGGCTGCCTCCCAGTCCCAGCTGGCTGGCTGCCTACTGGTGCCGGCCCGATCGATGCTTGCGGTTTTAAAATTGGGATTCTTGGAGGCTCATAAGGTCCATGTGAGTGTGTGAGCTTTCCAGAGGGATACTCTCTCCGTTCCCAGGACGACAACGACAGCCATTTTCGATCTCGTGTCTGGTAAACTTGCTAACGGTTTTATGGGGAGTCTGATAAAATAAGACATGTAGAATCTAGCGATGTGGGACGATGGACCGACCGAGGCGGCTGTCCTGAGCTTGTCCTTGATCTGCTCTGGTCGCTAGCCTCTGAATGTGAGAGTTGTGAGCAGAATCTTCGACGTGTAGTTTGACTTGTCATTCGTTTGCTTGATTGACGAGACTGTTGGGAAGTCTATGGAGCAACCGTGGATTTTGCAAAGATTTCATTCGATGCCCAAGGTGTGAATTTGGCCTAACGTAACAAGAGTGTTACCTGCATGCTACTCCCTTCGATCTAAAAATTTAGGTCCTTTGAGGAAAGAAAGTCTGTGCAAAATTCTTTGGGGGGAAATTGGGAAATTAACTATTTCCAGCCGAGGGCGAAATATAGAATCTCGGTCTAATTTGAAAAACTCATAACGGTATGGTTATGTACTTATATACTCAGAACATTCACAGGCACAGCCGTAAATAAAGCCTCTACCAATGTCGATAGCAGAAGCAGTGGTGCAATGGTTGAGGTCCCCCATATGTTGTTATACCTGCTTTTGATGTTGTGTCTCACATTTATGAATTATTTTAGCATAACAAACAGAAACTTTGTAAAAATTTAAAGTGTCCTGATCACACGAATTCCACAGAGGACGAAAGAACTTTGTAAAGCATTTCCTTCATAGGTCTTTTAGACCTTGACCCAAGAATTACACTTGCTTGAATTGTGTACTCTTTGTGTGCTTCTAGTGTTTGCAAGCATACAAACATGTTTATTCACGGGTCCTTTGGGACCTGGCACATGAATTAGGCCCTGCTTTAGTTGAGTGTATTTTTTCGTGTGCTTCTAGTATTTAGCTTAACCTTGAGCTAAATATCGGGGAGCATAAAAAAACTAGATGAATTTTCCCACACCTTGTCTCGAGGGACTTCCGTGGCTGTAATATGCAGACGCCATATTGATCCTTGGTCGTAACAATCCCTTGGATATCATCAACCTCAAATTCTTATTGTCGTGCTTTGAGTCCATGTAATGACTGAAAAGTCAACTTTCATACAAGTGAGGCTATTTTTATGGGACGTGACCTCGAGGAGCTGCACCAAGCCGCTAATATGATGAACTATAAGTTGGATAACATTCCCATGAGCTGCCTTGGGACATCCCGCCTAGGAAGTTTACCATCATAGTTTTCACTTCCTTTCTGAGAAGGTATCTGAGTGGGTTGAATCCTGAAAATGCAAGAATTTTTATTCAAGTGGAAGACGATGCTTATTAATTCTTGTCTTCTTCCGATGCACATCATGGCGTGCCACCTTCTCCGGGACAGGGTCCATGTAGATTTTGATAAAGTTTGGATTGAGGTTCATTTGGCTAAAAGAAAAGAAGTACAATATCTGATGGGGCATTATTTTTACCTAAGATGGCAAGGAGGACTCGAGATCACAAACTCTAAACTCATGAACACTTGAATAGGTGCCTTGTAGTGAAACTGGCCTGGAAGATCCACAATAAGAGGGAGGGTTGTGGCTTGACATGGTCAGGAAAAAGTACTTGGGTAGACACATCCTTCCTTCGATTAATTTGTGCCAAAAGGGGGTACCAATTCTAGAAAGTAATCTCGAAGGAAAGGAATTTGATTCGTGTTGGAGCTAAAGACGAGGTTAAGGATGGTCTCCAAATAGCCTTTTCGCTGGAATTTTGTATAGAGGAAGATGATTGTATCATGATATCCCTGGGTAATATTGATGTGCATGTTAGATGAATATTTGTTGGGCCCTGAAGAGCAAATGTTTGTAGTATCGGAAGAATCCTCCCTCACTATTTGAAGACCACTGTATCAAATATGTAGAGTTCCCCTACAAGCCAATGATCAACCCCACACACAACTGGAAAACTTCTCTTGGTCCCCAACTTAGACTAGTGAGATTGCCAATCTCACTATCTTTGCTAATTATAATATTTAATGTATCGAGTGGTAAGAATTGAATTTTATTAACAAAGAAAAAAAATAAGAATAGTAAATAAAAAATAAAAAATAAAGTAAATGAGGTTGTATTGATGAGAAACAAAGGACTGAGATTCGTGATTTTACTAGTGATTTCACTAGTGGCATCTCTCCAAAGTAACATAGGTGTGGTAAAAAACTATAGTTGTGTATCGATTAAATTACAGTGTTGATGATCAATCAAAAAAGCCACGATTGCACATAGGCATTACATCCTTATGTCTACATACTGTTATCTAATTGCATCTATAACTAGTACTCCGCTCCAAGATCGCTACCCAACATGAATCTAAGATAAAAACAGAGCATTACATTAAGCAAGATGACATAATGTTGATAGTATATTTTATTTACCTCCAGTTCATCACCAAGACAAATAGGAAATTATCTTTTTATCTTCAACGGAAGTAACACACTATAAGGCTTTTTATCCTTTTTTGTCACTGAGATAGATTACTTGCAAGGTTAAGCCCGACCAACATACACAACTTCCTGTTAGAGATCATTCATCTAAACATTGCCAATAAAAAAGACTGATAAATCGGGTCATACATGTATTTAAATCATGCAACAAAGAACCTAAATGAACCACATAAAAATCCATATATAATCAGATTATAAAATGAAAACTCATCACACTGGGAATTACATCTGATTGATCAATCACGTAGGGGTGCTAATGTGATGTAGTTACTGAAGAACAGGAGAAGGGAGATGCCACATAGCTCATGTTATCGACCTATGGTCCAAGGAGCACTACCAACACATGATCATGAGAGGAACAAAGTTGATGCAGATAGCTCCGATGGAGTACCGGAAAAGGACTCTAGATTAGATCGCCTCGGAACACGTGGAGGCGGTGGCATAAAATTCCACTATAATTACGATTGCGATCAGGGTGTTATTACACAGCTAGGAGTGAGAGGCAACATCAAAGTGCCCCAGGAGGCCCACGCTATAGGTCCACGTGGCACAGACGCTAGCCTCGTGATGGGGCCGCGTGGGGCCCTGGAGAATGGCCTTTGGTGTTTCTTTGTTCCTCTCATGCCTTCTACTAATTTCCCGTGATGATGTATCACTACTAGGGAAATGCTTATACACATGAGCTCACTAGTAGCGCTTTTGGAAGCAAGCGCTGCTACCAATCACTTAGCAGTAGCGCTGTGGATGCAAAACACGCTACTATTATAATTGCTAGACCGTTGCAGGCAGACTAGGTATACTAGTAGCGCTTATACTTAAAAAGCGCTACTACTATTGAACTAAGCAGTAGCGCTTTCCCCTAAAAAGCGCTACCACTAGAAATGCTACTGCTAATGATCATAGCAGTAGCGCTTTCCACAGGAGCGCTATTGCTATGTACCTTAGCAGTAACGTCGTTTGCCTTCCAGCGCTACTACTACGTGTACCTTATCCACCCGCTCGCGTCCCTGCCTCTCCACTCGCATTCTCACTCGGCCAACTCCGCCACGCGCCGTTGCCGCCGTCGCCCACCAGCGCCCCCTAGGTAATTCCCTCCCTCCCTCTCCGCCCTTCCCCCTCCTCCTCCCTTCGGCGGCCCCCTCCTCCTCCCTCCGGCGGCCCCCTCCTCCTCCCTTCTCCTCCTCCCTCTCCCTCCTTCCCGCCTCCTT
>NC_041388.1:600649488-600651133 GCF_002162155.2 Triticum dicoccoides
TCCTCCCTCCTCCCTCCTCCTCCTCCCTCCCTCCTCCTTCCCGCCTCCTCCCTCCCTCCTTCCTACCCCTCCTTCCTCCCTCCCTTGCCTCTGTTCTTGTAGAATGTAGGTAATTTAAATGTAGATTTTAGAATGTAGGTTTTTTAATAGAATAATTTTTAGACTATTTTAGGTGTTTTGAATATAATAGGAAATTTTAGGTCTTTTGGTTAGAAATTTTAATAATGGAAATTTTTAATTGGTAGAATTTGAAATTGATGGATGGTTATATTGATGGATATATAGATAGATGGATGGATGGATAGATGTTAGGGCTAGAACTACGGCATAGATAGGTAGAATGTAGGTGCTTAATATAACTAGTTTATTTATAGTAAGTGCTTAATATAACTAGTTTATTTATAGTAAGTGCTTAATAGAACTAGGTTATTTATAGTAAGTGCTTAATAGAACTAGTTTATTTATAGCAAGTGCTTAATAGAATTAGTTTATTTATAGTAAGTGCTTAATAAAATTAGTTTATTTATAGTAAGTGATTAATAGAATTAGTTTATTTATAGTAAGTGATTAATAGATTCTGTTTATATTTTGTTTATGCAGAAATCAAGTTTGCCCCTGCGTCTTCCCGACAGTCATCCCCATCGTCGACCCCTTAAGACCTCTAGGTGAGAATAGCCAAATGATAATGTGTTGTAAATGTCGATGATAAAAATGCTAGTGCTATATAGTTGCCATGTCATTGATGTTGATGATGATGCATTCTGAATATAGACGATGTCTTGGTGTTCTTGTTTGCAATGTGCCTCCGAGTGGCCTATGTTTTGCCGGAATGTTGATTCGTTTCCGTCCCGGCAAATTTCAGGCGCTCGATATGTCCTATCTTTAGCAAAGGTCATGCCAAAAATTTTATGAATTTTAGCATGACTTGTGCTACAATATAGGGCATATCGAGTGCTTGTGATTTGCCAGAACGGGAATTCAATGATATTTAGGCAAAACATAGGGTATTTTTTCTATGTCATTGCTTGATATATGGAACATGTTGACTTTAGGTCTGTTTCGGCTCCTTGTGTTGGGGAACACAATATTTCAAAAAAAATTCCTACAATCATGCAAGATCTATCTAGGAGATGCATAGCAACGAGAGGGGAGAGTGTGTCCACGTACCCTCGTAGACCGAAAGCGAAAGCGTTTAGTAACGCGGTTGATGTAGTCGAACGTCTTCACGATCCTACTGATCCTAGCACTGAACGTACGGCACCTTCGTGTTCAGCACACGTTCAGCAGGATGACGCCCCTCGAGCTCTTGATCCAGTTGAGGACGAGGGGGAGTTCCCTCAGCACGACGGCATGGCGACGGTGATGATGAAGTTACCGGCGCAGGGCTTCGCCTAAGCACTACGACGATATCACCGAGGTGGTAAACTGTGGAGGAGGGCACCACACACGGCTAAGAGATATCTGTTATTCCTTTGGGGTGCCCCCGCCTCCGTATATAAAGGGGGGATGAGGAGGTCGCCCCCCTAGGGGCGCGCCAAGTGTGGGGAGTCCTACTAGGACTCCTTAGTCCTAGTAGGATTCGCCTTCTCCTTTTTTCCTTTTCCAGAGTAGGAAAGGGGGAAAGAGAGAAGGAGTAGGAGAGGGA
>NC_041388.1:600651261-600690747 GCF_002162155.2 Triticum dicoccoides
ACCCCCACCCCTTGTCCAATTCAGATTGGCAAGGGGGGCGCGCGCCACCTCCGATGGCTGGCCCTCTCTCCTCCACTAAGGCCCATGATGGCCCATTATCTTCCCGGGTGGGGGGGGGGTCCGGTAACCCTCGGTATTGCGAAACTTATCCGAAACTTCCTGAAACCATTCCGATGTCCAAATGTAACCTTCCAATATATGATTCTTTACCTCTTGACCATTTCGATACTCCTCTTCATGTACGTGATCTCATCCGGGACTCCGAACAAACTTCGGTCATCAAATCACATAACTCATAATACAAATCGTCATCGAACGTTAAGCGTGTGGACCCTACAGGTTCGAGAACTATGTAGACATGACCGAGACACGTCTCCGGTCAATAACCAATAGTGGAACCTGGATGCTCATATTGGCTCCTATATATTCTATGAAGATATTTATCGGTCAAACCGCGTAACAACATACGCCATTCCCTTTGTCATCGGTATGTTACTTGCCCGAGATTCGATCGTCGGTATCATCATACCTAGTTTAATATTGTTGTCGGCAATTCTCTTTACTCGTTCCGTAATGCACCATCCCATAACTAACTCATTATTCACATTGCTTGCAAGGCTTATAGTGATGTGCATTATCGAGAGGGCCCAGAGATACCTCTCCGATACACGGAGTGACAAATCCTAATCTCGATCTATGCCAACCCAACAAACACCATCGGAGACACTTGTAGAGCATCTTTATAATCACCCAGTTAGGTTGTGACGTTTGATAGCACACAAGGTGTTCCTCCAGTATTTGGGAGTTGCATAATATCATAGTCAATGGAACATGTATAAGTCATGAAGAAAGCAATAGCAATAAAACTAAATGATCATTATGCTAAGCTAATGGATGGGTTTTTTCCATCACATCATTCTCTAATGATGTGATCCCGTTCATCAAATGACAACACATGTCTATGGTCAGGAAACTTAACCATCTTTGATTAACGAGCTAGTCTAGTAGAGGCATACTAGGGCACTCTGTTTGTCTATGTATTCACACATGTACCAAGTTTCCGGTTAACACAATTCTAGCATGAATGATAAACATTTATCATGATATAAGGAAATATAAATAACAACTTTATTATTTCCTCTAGGGCATATTTCCTTCACCTTACGTGTCTTTCAGTGAGGGAGAGTGTCCACCATATATATATTTGAGAGAGGAAGAATGCCGATTGTTGTCGTGGGGGTCGCTTCTCCTTCTTCTCTTTGTGCTAGACCTTTTTTATGCACTAGGGGAAGAAGGAGTAGCGACCATCATCGATGGTCAAAAAATCGGTGAGGGAGTGTCCACCATATATGAGAGAAGAAGAATGCCGACTGTTGTCGTGGGGGTCGCTTCTCTTTCTTTTCCTTGTGCTAGATATTTGTAATGCACTAGGGAAAGGAGGAGTAGCGACCATCACCGACGGTCGCAATATCGAAGAGGGAGTGCCCACCATATACGTGAGATGAGAGTTTAGGAAGACTCGACAGTGATCTATGTGTTGAGTTTCCTGGTAGTTGCCTTCGGTCGATTTTCAATTAATGTTTCAGCTATGAACATAGGAAATGTCTGACAACGAAAAGGATTTCGGTATGTGTGAATACTGTGAAGACGAGCGCGGCCTGTGCGACAGACATTTCCTAGTTGGTGGTAGGCTCTTCAACATCAAGCTGGATGAGACCTTCGAAGTGGATACAGTAAGTCACAATGACAAGTCTTTTTTTTGTAATTAAGCATGACTTCTGCTTCTTTTGCTTCAACTTATGATTTTAATTTTTTACTATTCTACTAGCGTATCCTCTGCCATGCAAGAATGTATGTCTTGGATAAGATCGGTTTCAGTCGTATGGAAACTATGGAGGTAAAGTGAGTTCACTTGAGGACCGAGCATGGTTATACTTTTGCCGCAAAATTATACAATGCAGAGACCTACACCTATTTTGAATGCAAAAATTAGAGAGCACTATGCAAGGATTATGCATTTGAGCCTGATATGCTTATCACCTTTGATATTCGTCTGGAATATGATATTGAAGGTAATATCGACATCTGGTTCGATGTGCAGACGCCTCTAGTTCTACCATTATGTGAGTTTCTCAACCATATTTATGTCTTGGATATTGTTTATTAAAAAATGGTTGACAACTAATTTCTATTGCTAGCTTATTTCCATTCAAGCAAACATGTCCGGTGCTTGGTAGACATGACCTCCTACTGTCCCGGGGCTGAACTAAACTGCGAGGAGATAAGTCATTATGTTTCATGGCTTGAGGATCTTGATACTGTCAAGACAAATTATTTTCCTGAACTTCAAAATCTTATTACTCAAAACGTGCGACCACTAGCGTGCGTATTGAACTACGGTCACATCTATTTAGGAAAGATGGTAAGATTTTTACTATTTGTCCTTAGTGCATCTTTTGCATACATTATTTTTAAGCTAAACTTAATTGCTAAGTATGTTACTATGATGTTCTTCAACAGGGACTCCCGATGATAGTTGTGCCTCATTGGATCGAGGCTAAAGGTCGCATGAAAATGGTTAGCTTACGGCGAAGACATCCTACATTGCACATGAGTGCATTCAGGATTTCTAAAAGCGAGCAAGTCTTAATAGTCAAAGACTGGAGAAAATTGGTAACGATCACAAGAAATAGTAGGGGGCAGCAATCAGAAGCGCATCCCACAATTAGGGGACATGTTGAGCTACATGCTCCAATATGATGAAGCAGGAGTGCTACACATGTTCTATGCTATTTTATGTGAAAGAGAGCAGCAGGAGTGATTAGCTAGTTAGAATGAGTTTGTAGATGATGATGTGCTACACTATGACTAATGATTAAATAGCTAGTGTTGGTGGTAATGACTATGATGATTATTATTAGCTAGTGTTGGTGGTGATTAGCTAGCTAGAATGAGTTACAAGATAATGATGTGCTATACTATGACTATGATGATTAAATAGCTAGTGTTGGTCGTAATGACGATGATGATGATTAAATAGCTTGTGTAGGCGGATTAGATTCAAGTGGAGGCAACATGTGGTGCACCACATGTTGCCTCCACTTGAACCTAATCCACCTCAGTATATACAATAGTGTGTGAAATGAAGGTGGACATCACATGTTGCCCCCACTTGAACCTAATCCACCTTCATTTCACACACTGTTGTATATACTAACTAATCATGGTCATAAAACCATATTATGAAATTACTGTATATAAAACATATACAAATACATCAAAAATAAGCTACAATTAAAAAAAACAGTAAAAATAAGCAGTAGCGCTTTTTAGAAGAAACGCTACTGCTACTTACCTCTATCAGCAGCGCTTTTCCAGCAAGAGTGTTACTTCTAACTAGGTGTAGCAGTAGCGCTGGGAGACCAGCACTACTGCTACCAGTTAGCTGTAGCGCCTTACTGGTAGCGCTTGTACAAGCGCTAGTAGTAGCTCCAAAACCAGCGCTACTACTAGGGTTTTCCCTAATAGTGTATATTTTCCTTATTTTTTGGTCACCCTGAAATATTTATTCTAATGCATCAACATAGCAAAGAACATAAACTAACACTTGACACTAGATTTAATAGGTTAGTCAAATAAATTGCCAAAAGTATGTATAAATGATAAGAATAGCATGAACATGAATTTTTTTTGTAGATACATCCGAGATGTATGAGCATCCCCAAGCTTAATCCGTGCTCGTCCTTCGGTAGATAGATGACAAAAATCATAATTTTTTATTGTGAATGCTACCTTAACATTGACATGATTATATGATGTAGTCTCATTAAAGTTTAACTCAAGAATACCGATGCAAAGCAGTTGTCAATATTTAACAATTATCAAACAATATCAAAGCAAATAAATATACTCAGTTTTGTTTCTCATGAATCAATGCAGCAAGTCAATATTCCCTTTGCCAAGTACTATATCTTATTTATACACCAAACACCTTTCTCCGTATGTAGAGCATATTTTCTTGTAGTACTTATGGACTTCTTTATTTCCATCTATATGTATTATATCTTATTTAATAGCTCTTGTAGTCTTACTTGTTGCTTGTTTGTTCTAATTTTAGTGCCGAATAAATGCCCAGATTCCCGATTGAATTAGGAAAACGAGATGGGAGGATGACGATGACATGTTGTTATTTCGCCAACATTGCACTGAATGTGTAATAGAGTACCAATTGAGAAAAATCAATGACATATGTCCATCCTATATGGCACAAAGCGTGTTAAACATATCCGTATAGGGCATGTCAAGAGCTACCTGACAACTTATAGGAGGGGACTGTCGCGGTTCTAAGTCTGACAGTAGAAAGGGGGGGTACGTAGGAGAGGCAAGATCCTAGCTACAATGAGGTTGTGCATGCAAGATTTACGAGTTCAGGCCCTTCGCGGAGGAAGTAAAAGCCCTACGTCTCGGTGCCCTGAGGCGGCCGACTGGATTATGCGTGAACTTACAGGAGGTGCGAACCCTTGTGCCAGAGGAGGGGATGGCTTATATAGAGTGCACCAGGACCCCAGTCGTCCCACGTTACACAGGGTTCAATGTACATTAAGGTGAGACGTTACTGATAATGCCAGCAATAAAGACATATAAATGATCATTAACACTACAGAGTGAACGTCTGACCGTTGCCATCCTGAGTGACTTTATATCTTCTGTACTCCGAGTGGTTTCTTAGTCGGTCGTGTGATTATATACTGGTCGAATGGAATTGGGTTATCTGAGTGGAATTATTGGTCGAGTGGGTTGCACTGTGAGGTGATTCCAGTCGGTGAAAATTGTTGTGCCTTGAATGCCGTTGATCTTAGGGTAGTAACCTTGGGGAGGGCGTCTTGGTCAGGCCTATTACCCTACCCTAGGTACATGTCCTCGTCATTAGCCCCCGAATGGATCGAGGTTCGAGGGTAGAATAGGTTGAAGATGGTTACGACTCAGTTCTCATGCTTTGGGGGCATCGTACCTGTGTTGGTGAACCACGCTGGATCTTCAACTTTTTTTTTCAATTGCCTTGATCCATTCAGAATTTTGTCGAGTGAATTTATCCTGGAATGCTTCGAGTGTTGGAGTAGAACAAAATCTTTGGCATGACTGATTGCGCTACCATCCGCGGATCTCACGGGATTCGAAATTTTGGGAAGCGCGCGGGGCGGAGAGCGCCATAGTAATCGAGATGGAGTAGGCAAGGGCGCCTTGATTTTTGCGCAGCCTTTTTCGCCATGTATCGAACGCGCGGCTGTTGTGGGATTTGAAATGATTTCTTAGGCCCGCCTGCCAGTCACTCTGAAACGGGCAAATAAAAGACCCCGCGGTCGGTGCGTCTGCACAACGCATCCCATCCCCCTTCTCCTTCCTCTATTTCTTCACCTCGTCCTCCGCCGCTCTCGACACCTCTGCACCACTCGTAAGCAGCCCGCGGTGATGGGGAAGGACAAGAAGGCGACTCTGGAGCGCGCCAAGAAGGCGACGGTGACGGCGGCGGGGAAGCCAAAGGGCAAGAAGACGAGTCGGGGAGATCTTCCTCGAGGTCCGTCCTGCCGCCTGGCTGGATCCAGGGCGACTGGATTTGTTCCACGATTCAGCAGGAGGATGTGGATGATCTGGCCTCAGGGGGTTTGATTGCCCATGGATCTTGGAGGCTTCCTGCAACGAGACCGAGCCGCAGCCAAAGGAGGGTGAGTGCTTCATCCTTGCGACTCACGTTGACCGTGGATTCTCTCTGCCTCCCCATCCTTTCTTTTGGGGTTTTATGAACTTCTTTGGAGCCCAACTTCATCATTTTCCCCAACACCATCACGTACCTTGCTGCGTTCATTTCATGTGTGAAAATTTCTTGGGTTGTCGACCGCACTGGGGTATCTTCAAACACATCTTCACTTGTCGCTCTCAGTCTGTGAAAAAAGCTAATCCGAATGATGATAAGACTCATGTGATCCAGATGTGTGGAGGCCTAGGTATCCATATGAGAAGCAAAAGTGCTTTTCCAGCTGTGATCCTTCCTGAGTCAGTTAGAGGGTGGCAGTCGACCTGGTTCTACTACAAGGACCAACCGACTCTTGGTCAGTCGACCGGTCTCCCTCTCTTCTCCATGGAGTGAGTCTAACAACCCACTTCTTTGAAAGTAACTCTAGCAGAGAGAGCAGAGGTGAACATGCTGATGGAGCGAGTAATCCAATTAGTTCCGGACGGCATGACTGGTATGAACTTGCTGGAAGTGTTTCTCAGTCGACGTGTCCAGCCACTCCAGGCCCGCGATCATCCTATGTGGATGTGCTCGGGCATTGAGGACACCACTCGGATCCACCCGGAGGAGGTCACCGAAGAGACGGTGGAGCTATGGTTGCAAGGCATCACTAGGAACAAAGATAACCCTCGGGGGTCCAGAAGAGTCCAACCATTCTGCGCTGGCCATGAACCCGAGAAGGTTTGTCCTTTACTGTCGAGTGCTTCTTCATTCTGATTTGTAACTGTCTTCATGCCCGACTGATGTCTATGTTATTCTCTTCCTTGCAGATCTACATTGATATGTACTCAATGCCCAATGGAGAGCGGGACCAGGAGGGAGAGGTGAGTGGGGGTGAAAGTGGCGATTGGAGATCTGATGACGAGGACAAGGAGGAGAGTGAGGACTCAAGCGACGGCGAGGAGGTCGACTCTCCACCCCGCACTAAAAGACGTTCCAAGCAGATCCATGACCCCGCGAGCATCCGCGGCAAGGAAGTTGCGCAGACCTTGAAGCGCACTCGGACTTCCTCCCCCATTTCGACTGAGAAGGCGCCGAAGCAACCCAAGATTGCGGCTCCTAAGCCTCCGAAGTTTCTACCCAAGATCAAGATCAACGTTCCTATCGCCTCCGGGTAAGTGTTTTGTTTTCTCCTTTTACTCAAGGACTTCTTAAGTAGACGTCGACTCGCTTTCTTGCTTGACCGAGTGAGTTTGGGAACTTGCAGTGCCGCTACTTCTAGGACTTTTGTGGATATTTACCGGAATGAGGATGATGCGGAAATGGAAGATGCGGCCACCTCTGGAGCAGGTGTGACTCTGCCATCTTGGCTCCACTTTGTCAATTGATTTGCAGGTCAACTGATGCTACCTATTGAGCACTTGCGTTGGTTTACCCTTGAAGAGGAAAGGGTGATGCAGCGTAAGTATTTCCCTCAGTTTGTGAGAACCAAGGTATCAATCCAGTAGGAGGCCACGCACGAGTCCCTCGTACCTACACAAACAAATAAATCCTCGCAACCAACGCGATAAGGGGTTATCAATCCCTACACGGTCACTTACGAGAGTGAGATCTGATAGATATGATAAGATAATATTTTTGGTATTTTTATGGTAAAGATGCAAAGTAAAATAAATGGCAAAGGAAATAACTAAGTATTGGAAGATTAATATGATGGAAGATAGACCCGGGGGCCATAGGTTTCACTAGTGGCTTTTCTCGAGAGCATAAGTATTCACAACGGGTAAACAAATTACTATTGAGCAATTGACAGAATTGAGCATAGTTATGAGAATATCTAGGTATGATCATGTATATAGGCATCACGTCCGAAACAAGTAGACCGACTCCTGCCTGCATTTACTACTATTACTCCACACATCGACCGCTATCCAGCATGCATCTAGAGTATTAAGTTCAAGAGAACAAAGTAACACTTTAAGAAAGATGACATGATGTAGAGGGATAAACTCATGCAATATGAAATAAACCCCATCTTGTTATCCTCGATGGCAACAATACAATACGTGCCTTGCTGCCCCTACTGTCACTGGGAAAGGACACCGCAAGATTGAACCCAAAGCTAAGCACTTCTCCCATTGCAAGAAAGATCAATCTAGTAGGCCAAACCAAACTGATAATTCGAAGAGACTTGCAAAGATAACCAATCATACATAAAATAATTCAGAGAAGATTCAAATATTGTTCATAGGTAAACTTGATCATAAACCCACAATTCATCGGTTTCAACAAACACACCGCAAAAGAAGATTACATCGAATAGATCTCCACAAGAGAGGGGGAGAACTTTGTATTGAGATCCAAAAAGAGAGAAGAAGCCATCTAGCTAATAACTATGGACCCGTAGGTCTGAGGTAAACTACTCACACTTCATTGGAAGGGCTATGGTGTTGATGTAGAAGCCCTCCATGATCGATGCCCCCTCCGGTGGAGCTCCAGAACAGGCCCCAAGATGGGATCTCGTGGATACAGAAAGTTACGGCGGTGGAATTATAGGAGGAAGGAGTACGTCGGTGGAGCAACAAGGGGGCCGGAGAGGGTGGAGGGCACGCCCAGGGGGGTAGGCACGCCCCCTACCTCGTGGCCTCATGGTTGATGTCTTGACGTAGGGTCCAAGTCCTCTGGATCATGTTCATTCTGAAAATCATGTTCCCGAAGGTTTCATTCCATTTGGACTTCGTTTGATATTCTTTTTCTACGAAACCCTAAAATAGGCAAAAAACAACAATTCTGGGCTGGGCCTCCAGTTAATAGGTTAGTCCCAAAAATAATATAAAAGTGTATAATAAAGCCCAATAATTTCCAAAACATAATATAATATAGCATGGAACAATCAAAAATTATAGATATGTTGGAGACGTATCAAGCATCCCCAAGCTTAATTCATGCTCGTCCTCGAGTAGGTAAATGATAAAAATAGATTTTTTTGATGTGGAATGCTACTTGGCATAATTTCAATGTAATTCTCTTAATTGTGGTATGAATATTCAGATCTGAAAGATTCAAGACAAAAGTTTAATATTGACATAGAAATAATAATACTTCAAGCATACTAACTAAGCAATTATGTCTCTTCAAAATAACATGTCCAAAGAAAGTTATCCCTACAAAATCATATAGTCTGGCTATGCTCCATCTTCACCACATAAAGTATTCAAATCATGCACAACCCCGATGACAAGCCAAGCAATTGTTTCATACTTTTAATGTTCTCAAACTTTTTCAATTTTCACGCAATACATGAGCGTGAGCCATGTACATAGCACTATAGGTGGAATAGAATGGTGGTTGTGGAGGAGACAAAAAGGGAGAAGATAGTCTCACATCAACTAGGCGTATCAACGGGCTATGGACATGCCCATCAATAGATATCAATGTGAGTGAGTAGGGATTGACATGCAACAGATGCACTAGAGCTATAAATATATGAAAGCTCAACCAAAAGAAACTAAGTGGGTGTGCATCCAACTTGCTTGCTCACTAAGACCTAGGGCATTTTGAGGAAGCCCATCGTTGGAATATACAAGCCAAGTTCTATAATGAAAAATTCCCACTAGTATATGAAAGTGATAACATAGGAGACTCTCTATTATGAAGATCATGGTGCTACTTGGAAGCATAAGTGTGGAAAAAAAGGATAGTAGTATTGCCCCTTTTTATTTTTTTATTTTTTGGGGCCTTCCCTTTTTTCTTTGGCCTTTCTCTTTTTTTATTTGGGACAATACTCTATGAATGATGATCATCACACTTCTATTTATTTACAACTCAATGATTACAACTCAATACTAGAACAAAGTATGACTCTATATGAATGCCTCCGGCGGTGTACTGGGATAGCAATGATGCATGAGTGACTTATATGAAAGAATTATGAACGGTGGCTTTGCCACAACTAAAATGTCAACTACATGATCATGCAAAGCAATATGACAATGATGGAGCGTGTCATGATAAACGTAACAGTGGAAAGTTGCATGGAAATATATCTCGGAATGGCTATGGAAATGCCATGGTAGGTAGGTATGGTGGCTGTTTTGATGAAGGTATATGGTGGGTGTATGATACCGGCGAAAGGTGCGCGGTATTAGAGAGGCTAGCAATGGTGGAAGGGTGAGAGTGCGTATAATCCATGGACTCAACATTAGTCATAAAGAACTCACATACTTATTGCAAAAATCTATTAGTTATCAAAGCAAAGTAGTATGTGCATGCTCCTAGGGGGATAGATTGGTAGGAAAACACCATTGGTCGTCCCTGACCGCCACTCATAAGGAGGACAATCAATAAATACATCATGCTCCGACTTCTTAACATAACGGTTCACCATACGTGCATGCTACGGGAATCACAAACTTCAACACAAGCATTTTTCAAATTCACAATTACTCAACTAGCACGACTCTAATATCACCATCTCCATATCTCAAAACAATTATCAAGTTTCAAACTTCTCATAGTATTCAACACACTCATAAGAAATTTTTTATTTATTTAATCTTGAATGCCTCAAATAATTAAAGCAAATTACCATGCTGTTTTGTAGGAATCTCAAAATAATCTAAGTGAAGCATGAGAGAACAATGGTTTCTATAAAAAAATCCACCGACGTGCTCTGAAAGATATAAGTGAAGCACTAGAGCAAAAACTATATAACTCAAAAGATATAAGTGAAGCGCATAGAGTATTCTAATAATTTCCGAATCATGTGTGTATATCTCAAAAAGGTGTGTGAAGAAAGGATGATTGTGGAAAACTAACAAATAAAGACTCAAATAACACAAGACGCTCCAAGCAAAACACATATCATGTGGTAAATAAAAATATAGCTCCAAGTAAAGTTACCGATAGAAGTAGACGAAAGAGGGGATGCCTTCCGGGGCATCCCCAAGCTTTGTATTTTAGGTGTCCTTAGATTATATTGGGGGTGTCATGGTCATCCCCAAGCTTAGGATCTTGCCACTCCTTGTTCCATAATCCATCAAATCTTTACCCAAAACTTGAAAACTTCACAACACAAAACTTAAAGTAGAAAATCTCGTGAGCTCCATTAGCGAAAGAAAACAAAACACCACTTCAAGGTATTGTAATGAACTCATTCTTTATTTATATTGGTGTTAAACCTACTGTATTCCAACTTCTCTATGGTTTATAAACTATTTTACTAGCCATAGATTCATCAAAATAAGCAAACAACACACGAAAACAGAATCTGTCAAAAACAGAACAGTCTGTAGTAATCTGTAGCTAACGCAAAATCTGGAACCCCCAAAATTCTAAAATAAATTTCTGGACGTGAAGAATTTATCTATTAATCATCTTAAAAAATAATTAACTACATAGAACTTTCCAAATAAAAATGGCAGCAGTTCTCGTGAGCGCTAAAGTTTCTATTTTTTACAGCAAGATTAACAAGACTTTCCCCAAGTCTTCCCAACGGTTCTACTTGGCACAAACACTAATTAAACACAAAAACACAACCAAAACAGAGGCTAGATAAATTATTTATTACTAAACAGTAGAAAAAATCAAGGAATAAAAAATAAAATTGGTTTGCCTCCCAACAAGCGCTATCGTTTAACGCCCCTAGCTAGGCATAAAAAGCAAGGATATATCTAGTTGTTGCCATCTTTGGTAGGCAATCCATAAGTGGCTCTCATAATAGATTCATAAGGTAATTTAATTTTCTTTCTAGGGAAGTGTTCCATGCCTTTCCTTAATGGAAATTGGAATCTAATATTCCCCTCCTTCATATCAATAATTGCACCAATCGTTCTAAGGAAAGGTCTACCAAGAATAATAGGACATGAAGGATTGCAATCTATGTCAAGAACAATAAAGTCTATGGGCACATAATTCCTATTTGCAACAATAATAACATCATTAATTCTTCCCATAGGTTTCTTAATAGTGGAATCCGCAAGGTGCAAGTTTAAAGAGCAATCATCAAAATCACGGAAACCTAGCAAATCACACAAAGTCTTTGGAATCGTGGAAACACTAGCACCCAAATCACACAAAGCATAGCATTCATGATCTTTAATTTTAATTTTAGTAGTAGGTTCCCACTCATCACAAAGTTTTCTAGGGATAGAAACTTCCAACTCAAGTTTTTGTTCATAAGATTGCATCAAAGCATTAATGATATGTTTAGTAAAAGCTTTATTTTGACTATAAGCATGAGGAGAATCTAGCACGGATTGCAACAAGGAAATACAATCTATCAAAGAGCAATTGTCATAATTAAATTCCTTGAAATCCAAAATAGTGGGTTCATCAATATATAAAGTTTTGACTTCTTCAATCCCACTTTTAACAATTTTAGCATCAAGATCTAAAGACTCCGAATTTTTGGAACGCCGTCTAGGTAAAGGTGAATCATATTCAGTCCCATTATTATCAAGATTCATATTGAAAAACAAAGATTTAATAGGGGACACATCAATAACTTTTAGATCTTCATCTTTATTATCATGGAAACTAGAAGAACACGCTTTTATAAAGCAATCTTTCTTAGCACGTATCCTAGCGGTTCTTTCTTTGCACTCATCAATGGAAATTCTCATGGCTTTGAGAGACTCATTGATATCATGCTTAGGTGGAATAGATCTAAGTTTCAAAGAATGAACATCAAGAGAAATTCTATCAACGTTCCTAGCCAACTCATCAATCTTAAGCAATTTTTCTTCAATCAAAACATTGAAATTCTTTTATGAAATAATAAATTCTTTAATATTAGATTCAAAATCATAGGGCATCTTATTATAATTTCCATAAGAATTGTTGTAGGAATTACCATAATTATTAGAGGAATTACTAGGATACGGCCTAGGGTTAAAGTTTCCTCTATATGTGTTGTTACCAAAATTGTTCCTACCAACAAAATTCACATCCATAGATTCGTCATTATTATCAATCAAAGTAGACAAAGGCATATCATTAGGATCAGAAGAAACACTTTTATTAGCAAATAATTTCATAAGTTCATCCATCTTCCCACTCAAAACATTAATTTCTTCTATCGCATGCACTTTCTTATTAGTGGATGTTTCAGTGTGCCATTGAGAATAATTAACCATAATATTATCTAGGAGTTTAGTAGCTTCTCCTAAAGTAATTTCCATAAAAGTGCCTCCCGCGGCCGAATCTAAAAGATTTCTAGAAGCAAAATTCAATCCGGCATAAATTTTTTGTATAATCATCCACAAATTCAAACCATGCGTAGGGCAATTACGTATCATTAATTTCATCCTCTCCCAAGCTTGTGCAACAAGTTCTTGATCAAGTTGCTTAAAATTCATAATATCATTTCTAAGAGAGATGATCTTAGCGGCAGGAAAATACTTAGATATAAAAGCATCTTTGCACTTATCCATGAATCAATACTATTTTTAGGCAAAGACGAAAACCAAGATTTAGCACGATCTCTAAGCGAAAAAGAATATAGCTTCAATTTAACAATATCATTATCCACATATTTCTTCTTTTGCATATCACACAAATCAACGCAGCTATTTAGATGGGTAGCGGCATCTTCACTAGGAAGGCTGGAAAACGGATCTTTCATGACAAGATTCAGCAAGGCATCATTAATTTCACAAGATTCAGCATCGGTAAGAGGAGCAATCGGAGTGCTAATAAAATCATTGTTGTTGGTATTGGTAAAGTCACACAATTTAGTGTTATCTTGAGCCATCGTGACAAGCAAGCAATCCAACACACAAGCAAACGAGGAACGGGCAAAAAGAGGCAAATAGATAAAGAGAGGGAGGATATATATATATATATATATATATATATATATATATATATATATATATATATATATATATATATATATATATATATATATAGGGCGAATAAAACGGCAAGTGTGAAGTGGGGGAGAGGAAAACGAGGGTCAAATGGCAAACAATGTAATGTGGGAGATAAGGGTTGTGATGGGTACTTGGTATGTTGACTTTTGCGTAGACCTCCCCGGCAACGGCGCCAGAAATCCTTCTTGCTACCTCTTGAGCACTTGCGTTGGTTTTCCCTTGAAGAGGAAAGGGTGATGCATCAGAGTAGCATAAGTATTTCCCTCAGTTTTTGAGAACCAAGGTATCAATCCAGTAAGAGGCCACGCACGAGTCCCTCGTGCCTACACAAACAAATAAATCCTCGCAACCAACGCGACAAGGGGTTGTCAATCCCTACACGGTCACTTACGAGAGTGAGATCTGATAGATATGATAAGATAATATTTTTGGTATTTTTATGGTAAAGATGCAAAGTAAAATAAATGGCAAAGTAAATAACTAAGTATTGGAAGATTAATATGATGGAAGATAGACCCGGGGGCCATAGGTTTCACTAGTGGCTTCTCTCGAGAGCATAATTATTCACGGCGGGTAAACAAATTACTGTTGAGCAATTGACAGAATTGAGCATAGTTATGAGAATATCTAGGTGTGATCATGTATATAGGCATCACATCCGAAACAAGTAGACCGACTCCTGCCTGCATCTACTACTATTACTCCACACATCGACCGCTATCCAGCATGCATCTAGAGTATTAAGTTCAAGAGAACAGAGTAACTGTCGGTGTCAAAACCGGCGGATCTCGGGTAGGGGGTCCCGAACTGTGCGTCTAGGCGGATGGTAACAGGAGGCAGGGGACACAATGTTTTACCCAGGTTCGGGCCCTCTTGATGGAGGTAAAACCCTACGTCCTGCTTGATTAATATTGATGATATGGGTAGTACAAGAGTAGATCTACCACGAGATCAAGGAGGCTAAACCCTAGAAGCTAGCCTATGGTATGATTGTTGTCCGTCCTACGGACTAAAACCCTCCGGTTTATATAGACACCGGAGAGGGCTAGGGTTACACAGAGTCGGTTACAATGGTAGGAGATCTACATATCCGTATCGCCAAGCTTGCCTTCCACGCCAAGAAAAGTCCCTTCTGGACACGGGACGAAGTCTTCAATCTTGTATCTTCATAGCCCAGGAGTCCGGCCGAAGGTATAGTCCGGCTTTCCGAACACCCCCTAATCCAGGACTCCCTCAGTAGCCCCTGAACCAGGCTTCAATGATGATGAGTCCGGCGCGCAGATTGTCTTCGACATTGCAAGGCGGGTTCCTCCTCCAAGTACTTCATAGAAGATTTTGAACACAAAGGTAGTGTCCGGCTCTGCAAAAATAAGTTTCCACATATTGCCATAGAGAGAATAATATTTACACAAATCTAATCTACTGACGTATTCCGTAGCGTGACATCAAATCGTTTTACTGTCCCACCTCAGCGCGTTTAGCGAGGCGGTTTCCTTGGCACATCTTGTCAAAGCAGAGATCATGTCCCCTTATTCCAGGATTCTCATCAATACGGGAGTGGGTAACCCAACCGTACCCGTTGGTATGTTTTCTCGATCAAAGGCGAGTCCCAAACGGTCACGGGGAGGGCCCTTGGTATTCAACCTCTTATAAAGAGACCAAGGCCTTATTCCCTTCTTTCAATCTCAAATGAGTTCACCCTTCGCCTCGAGTTCCAACACCCAAGGCTCCAGATTTCAGGCGCTTCGGACCTTCGACAATGTCCGGTTCTGACCTTCGAGGCCGATGGATGCCCTCCTCCTTCATGGAGGAGGACATGCTGAAGTTGAGAGAGGCCAGGTTCTTGACCGGAGAAATCTCACATAGGCTGCCTGCTCAAGGGCAGGTCATTCCCACACCCAAGCCTGGTGATAGTGTGGTGTTCATGTCTCACTTCCTTCGTGGGCTAGGCTTCCCGACGGATCCCTTCGTGAGGGGGCTCATGTTTTATTATGGGTTGGAATTTCACGACTTAGCTCCGGAGTCCATCCTCCATATTTCCTCATTCATCATCGTGTGTGAAGCCTTCCTCCGTATTACTCCTCACTTCGGACTATGGCTCAAGACCTTCAAAGTAGAGCCGAAGATGATCGAGGGATGGCACGCGGAGTGCGGAGGTGCTTTTATAAGCAAGAATGCTGGTGCTCCATGGCCCGAGGGCTCTTTTCCAGGGGAGTCCAGCTTATGGCAACGAGAGTAGTTTTATATCACAGCTCCCAGGAGCACCAAGTGGGTGGCGCTGCCTGCTTTCTGCTCGGGTCCCCCGCCACGGCTGGCGTCATGGGTCAATAAGGGGCTGGACCGGGGGTCGGCAAAGGACGTGCCCCTGTTGCAGGGCCGCATCTGAGATCTCCTAGAAAGAGACATCAGTCTGGTCGTGGTGACGCAGGTTATGTTAATTCGCCGAGTTCTGCCCTGCAAACGTCGCCCCCTCCGCCTGTGGGAGTTCAACCCGGAGGGACCATGAGTTCTCCAACATTTTCTTGGCATGACGTCCGTGGAGATGTGCAAATTGTTCTTCGGACCACAAGTAGTGTGTCTGAATTCTACGGAGGACGCAGGTCTGAGCTGCAATCGTCCGGATACTCAAGTAAGTAGCCTTGTGCCCGGACTCGCTATCCGTATATTTATCATAAAATTGCCCCTAAAAGAGCTATCCTTTAAACATGAGTGGATAGCGAAAGCAAAGCTAATCAGGTGTCCGACCCTCCTCCCCGAGACCACGCCGGGTCCTGTGCTAGTCAGGATGTTGGAGGTTGTGCCTTCAAAGGAAAGCGAGGGAGGGGACAAGGAAGCTATAGTCTCCTTGAAGGAGGTTGTCCGGAAGGGAGGAATCGAAAATTCCTCTCCTCAGGGGAAGAAGAGGACCGCTTCTGAAGACCCGGAGACCATGGCCTCAAAGCAGGGGAAGAAATCTTCGCTAGATGGTCCTGTGCTGGGGGATACTTCGGCCGAATTATGCCCTCAAGGGGATCATCCCTCCACCGAGCCTTAACTAGAGAGGAGTTTTCTTTTTAAGAAACGAGAGAAATCCTTGCTTTATATCTGAGAAAAGTAATCGAAAATTTACCTTGTAGATCGGACCTTAGCCCTTCTCAGCGGAGCTCATCTTCGGGGGATCTTCTTCCGGAGATGATGGAGAGCGGAACGCCTCCCCCTGCCGTACCGCCTCACGAGGCGGGCGACCCTGAGGTATCGTTGCGGAGGGTTGCTCCGAATCCGGCAGTACCGGAAGGCAGTCATATGGCCCCCCAAATCCCTCCGCGTCCGGCCTTCAAAAAAGGGCCATCGGATGAGTCCGACGCCGTCTGGTGCGTGGTCGGAGGAGCTGAAGGATCTGCTAGGGCGAGCATCTATCTTAGAGGAGCACCGTGCATTGATGGGTACGGTGATTGAGAGGATTTCATCTGCAGAGAGAGGATTGCACGAGGCCGTTAGGAGTTTACTGACAGGTTTTGAGGTACGCGAAATAATGTACCCTTTTTGGACAGTTGCGCATAAATAAGATGCGCCCTGTGTAGATAGTAGCCCCTGAGACTCTGTGCGTTGTCAAAAGTGACGGTGCGCAGAGGATCATAATCCCAGGTCTAATATGCCGCCTTCATACGTAGGTGGCGATGTGTCCGGTGGCAAGCCGGACTGATGAATTTGCCGAGCTAAAGCGGCAACTTGACATGGCAGATGCCGACATCGCGCTTGTCAACAAGCGGCTTGACGAGGCACAAGGTATGTAATTCCTCCGGCGGCACCTGGTAAGAGAAGCTTTATGCCAGTATCTTACAATGTGTGCGCTTGATGCAGATGGTGCTGCCGCCATGGAGAATCTTTGGGCGGAACTTGCCCGAGCCAAGGAGCAAGCCAGGAAAAGTGATGCGGCTACCGGAAAGGCAATTGAAGAGCTGAAAGCCGAACAGGCTGCTCACTGCCGAAGCAAGAAGGAAATGGCCGAGATGGCCGTGAAGCTGAAGAACGCTGCTGACCATTGCAAGCTTCTTGAAAAAGAAGATCGGGCGGAACAGACACACCTGGAGAAGGCCGTTGCCGATGCCAAGGATGCTCACTCTACGATGAGGGCTATGAAGGAGGAGCTGCGTCAGGCCGGAGAGTTCGCGGCTGGAAAGCCCTTTATGCTGCGGAGGAAGTTCTGTGATCCTAAACATGCTCCGTTAGACCGGATGTGGAGTACGGCGGACACCTATCTGGATTTGGCAGCGAGTGCCGCGGATGCGGCCGAACACTTCTGAGATCAAGAAGATCGCGAAGTGGAAAAGCTCTTTTGGTCGCAGTTCCACAATCCGGAGCGTTCGCTGTCATTAGCCAATCATTTGGCCGAATGGGCCGAGCTAAATAGGTTGTCCGGATTCACCATGAAGTATGTCATGAGTCATCTGTGGCCAGAGAGGCCAGAGCCGAAAAGTTATTTCAACTTGGTGCAGCAGTTCCTTGGTGCGGCACTGCATATCAATGCGATGAAGAGGTCAGCGTGCATAGAGGGTGCGCGGATGGCTCTTGCCCGTGTCAAGACATACTGGGCGGAAATGGAGGCCACCACTGTTGCATCCCCAGACTCGGATGGAAGCCGAGTACCTGCCGAGCACTATTTTCAGGAAGTTCTGCAAGGCGCTCGTTTAATAGAGACGCAGTGCTCGAAGGACACTATATTCGAATAGCATATATTATTGTAAAACAATATTTTGATAAATTGTAGAAGCTTTTTATACTTGTGCCTGCAAGTATTATAATACCTCCTGTGCGGCTGTTTAACATATATGTATATATAATCTGAAAGATGGCAGTCGTCGGCTTCAGCCCCCACGCACATAATGCGGGGGTGTTCGCAAAAGGCGCATTTTCACACTTGATCCAACGTCTTGGTCCTACAAAGGAGGTGATAGCGCAGCGAACTAGGCAATCGAACTATGATGCTTTATCACTTTCACTTAGCCATAGGAGTTTGACAGTGAGGCTACTTATATAGCCCCTGGTGGCGCCTGCGCTCGCCCGAACTCTGGGCGCGTATGTGCCTGGTCGGGAAGCGGCCCTTCGTTAGTGCAGAGGAATCCTAAAGATTCCGGTAAGTCATCGAGTGGTTGACCAGTCTCACGCTATATCATGACAGTCAGTTTTCGGCTTTCTCTACTGAGGTGCCCGCCTGGCCGAACCGGGGCACAATCGCAGTAGTTCTCCTGGTGCCGCCTTAGCCGATAGAGCGGAACGTAAGGTAGCAAAACACAGGAGTCGGGCAAACCCAACATTTGACCAAAGACATGATTCGGAGCTGATGCATATAAGGCCAAACTCGCGACGTCGAACACTCCCTAAGGTATTCGGTCTTTATGAGGGCGGGCGGGATAATGCCCTTAGTAATAAGCCGCTAGTGTCCAGGTACGCGCAAAAACTCTGACGTGGCCACATGCCAAAACACCGGCCTCCTCCTTGGTTATACCAAGAAATCAAGGGATGTGTATCAACAAGAGACAGTAAAAAAGGTTTACGCAGGGTCTTAATCTGAAAAGAATCATTAGAACGGGTCATTGCCGCACGTCTGTGCCTGTGTCTCCGTTGTGCCGTATCCTGGACGGGCGTAGCACGGTGTTCATCTATAAAAGAGAGGAACTTAGTTAAAGAAAGATCGTGCCGAACATGAGTTATACTAAATAAACAAAGTATAAATCGAAATGGGTAAAACTGAGCTTTATTGTCTCTTGTTTTATATGCGCGGAGCCCCTAGTACAGGGGTATACGGCTATTAGGCCTTTATCAATTGTATGTTTATGCCAGACTCGTCTAGCCGTGTCCGTGGTCTTGACGACATGTTTAGGTGCTTTGGCTGATGAAGCCGCTTTATTGTGGGGCTGTCAAGGCAGCCGCACTGTCTTCCGCGCGGGAGGAACACTCAATGTTTTCCCTTTAATGAGATGATGCCTCGTGGACCGGGCATCTTAAGCGTAAGAGATGCATAATGCGGTATTGCGTTAAAGCGGGCGAAAGCTTCGCGTCCCAGCAGTGCTTGATAGCTACTTGAGAATGGGGCGATGTGGAAAGTTAGCTGTTCGCGACGGAAGTTATCGGGGAAGCCGAACATAACTTCTAGGCGGAGAGAACCCATGAAACGGGCATCCGGGCCTGGCGTTACCCCTTGAAAGGAGGTTTTGCTATGGCGAATTTTTGTTGGGTCTATCCCCATGTTGCGGATTGTGTCCTGGTATAACAAGTTTAGACCACTGCCGCCATCCATCAGGACATTTGTAAAGTGGAGTCCACCGATTATTGGATCTAATACCAAGGCAGTCCAGCCTGTGTTCCGGATACTTCTAGAGTAATCCTGATGGTCGAAGGTGATCGGTTTTAACAACCATTGGCGAGACTCCTTTGGGATAGGTCGTATGGCGCGTATCTCTGTGGCGCCATTCTGTTTGTCACGTGAAGTAAGTTTACTATTTTGACTTCTTGTGGGAAATCCTTTTGCTTCCTGGTGCTCTGCTTCTGGGGTTCGTCGTCGTACTCACTTGGTGTGTCGAGCCCCTTGTGTTCGGCGTTGAGTTTGCCGGATTGCTTGAAAACCCAACAATCTCTGTGGGTATGGTTCGCAGGCTTCCCGGGAGTACTGTGTATTTGACATATCTTGTCCAAGATTTTGTTTATGTTGGATAGCTCGTCCCTGTTATCCTTGAGGAGCGGCTTTCTCTGATTCTGCCGCGAGCTTTTGAATCCGGCGTTGACCGTCGTGCTCTTTGGGCCGTTTCCCTTATTCCAGCGCTGGTCCTTGCTGCGTTGGGGTTTTCCGTTTCCATCCCTAACTTCGGATGTACTTGGGTCGCTGGTGCTACATCTTGCCAACTAGCTGTCCTCTCCTGCGCAAAAGCGGGTCATGAGGCTTGTTAATGCGGCCATTGTTCTTGATTTTCTTGGCCGAGGTGTCTGGCGAGCCATTCATCTCGAACGTTATGCTTAAAAGCTGCTAGGGCTTCGGCGCCCGGACAGTCGACTATCTGATTCTTTTTAGTAAGAAATCTGTTCCAGAATTTCCGGGCTGATTCTCTGGGCTATTGAGTTATGTGACTGAGATCGTCTGCATCCGGAGGGTGGACATAGGTCCCTTGAAAATTTGCCCGGAAAGCATCCTCAAGCTCTTCCCAACTTCCAATTGTGTTTTCGGGAAGGCTTTTGAGCCAATGCCGGGCTGGCCCTTTAAGCTTGAGGGGTAAGTATTTTATGGCGTGGAGGTCATCTCCTCTGTCCATGTGTATGTGAAGGATATAATCCTTGATCCAGACCCCAGGGTCTGTTGTTCTATCGTACGCCTCTATGTTTACGGGCTTGAATCCCACTGGAAATTCATGGTCCAGCACCTCATCGGTGAAACATAGGGGGTGTGCAGCACCCCTGTATTTGGGTGTGCCGTGATGTTCGGATATTTGTTGTGTTGCATTGCTTACTAGAGCTTGCTTTCTTGGCCCGTAGATAGATCTGGCTGGGCCATCTTTTCGATGCGGATCCTTTGGTGGATCCCGTGCCGGCTTGTGTGCGTCGCCGCTTGCCGCTCCATGCTGGCCATGCAGTCGTCTATCCGACCGGGTGGCTTTCCTATTTTTGGACTACGAGGGTTCTAAGGCCTCCTCGTCAAATGCAGGCAGTAGCTTTCGCTTTGGATAGCTTTTTATGCGGCGACTGCCGCCATATTTGTTTGTGGTGTTGCGTACTTTGCTCCATCTGATTCTGAGTGCATCTTCCGCAGTTTTGAGCTTCCGCTTCTGCTTTTTCAAGCTACGCACAGTGGTGACGAGCCCTTCATGGAGGTTCTTCTACTCCATGAGCCTATCTGGCGTAAGGTCGTCCGGACTGTTGTTTTCGCCGGGGACGGGGTGTTCGGTTTGTTTATCCAAGTTGCCCTGTTCGGACGGTTGCTCGAAGGCATGTTCGTCGTCCGCCGGCTCGTCCTGCTCTATGGCTGGGTCTGTATGGCTGCTGTCTCTGTCGAGGCGGGGCTTGGAGCGGCGCTTGGAGCAGTGCTTACATCGCCTCTTTGATTGCTTTTCGAGTGAACGATCCCTCATTGCATCCCTGTGTTCCTCGTCGTCGCTTCCTTTGGGTGTGTCCACCATGTATACATCATGAGATGAGGTGGCTGTCCAGTGCCTTATAGGCGTTGGTTCATGTTCATCTCCTACATCGTCGTCCATACCGTCGATGTCTTCGGAGGCGAAGTCGAGCACGTCGTTTAAATTATCGACAGTGGCTACGAAGTGGGTGGTGGGTGGGCTTTGAATTTCTTCATCATCCGCATCCCAACCTTGTTGACCATAGTCCGGCCAAGGCTCTCCTGATAAAGAGAGAGACTTTAGTGAATTCAGAATATCGCCGAAGGGCGAGTGCTGAAAGATGTCCGTGGCGGTGAACTCCATGATCGGCGCCCAATCGGGTTCGATCGGTAGGGGCGCGGAGGGCTCGGAGTCTGGAGAGGAGTCTGGCTTCTTGGAGTCACGGGCTTCGCAGAGAATAGGGCTGGTGTTTGGCTCGATCGCCGTAGATATTGCACCCCCGAGGCCGTGTCCAACCACCCATCCTCGATTGGCGCAGTTGGCTCTGAATTAAGGGTCGGAGCTGATGCGGGTGCGGCCTCCAGGGCACTATTCGGCGGTAGAACTAGATCATGCCCATCGTGACAGTGCGGCGCGCTCGGCTGCGGCTCAAATCCGTCGAAGATCAAGTCTCCGCGGAGGTCCGCTGAGTAGTTTAAACTTCCAAATCTGACCTGACGGCCAGGGGCATAGCTTTCGATCTGCTCCAGATGGCCAAGCGAATTGGCCCGTAGTGCGAAGCCGCCAAATACGAAGATATGTCCGGGGAGAAAGGTCTCACCCTGGATCGCATCGTCATTGATGATCGGAGGAGCCATCGGGCCTAAAAGTGACGACACAGAGGAACTCTCAATGAAAGCACCAATGTCGGTGTCAACACCGGAGGATCTCGGGTAGGGGGTCCCGAACTGTGCGTCTAAGCGAATGGTAACAGGAGGCAAGGGACACAATGTTTTACCCAGGTTCGGGCCCTCTTGATGAAGGTAAAACCCTACGTCCTGCTTGATTAATATTGATGATATCGGTAGTACAAGAGTAGATCTACCACGAGATCAAGGAGGCTAAACCCTAGAAGCTAGCCTATGGTATGACTGTTGTTCGTCCTACGGACTAAAACCCTTCGGTTTATATAGACACCGGAGAGGGCTAGGGTTACACAGAGTCGGTTACAATGGTAGGAGATCTACATATCCGTATCGCCAAGCCTGCCTTCCACGCCAAGAAAAGTCCCTTCCGGACACAGGACGAAATCTTCAATCTCGTATCTTCCTAGCCCAGGAGTCCGGCCAAAGGTATAGTCCGGCTATCCGGACAACCCCTAATCCAGGACTCCCTCAGTAACGCTTTAAGAAAGATGACATGATGCAGAGGGATAAACTCATGCAATATGAAATAAACCCCATCTTGTTATCCTCGATGGCAACAATACAATACACGCCTTGCTGCCCCTACTGTCACTGGGAAAGGACACCGCAAGATTGAACCCAAAGCTAAGCACTTCCCCCATTGCAAGAAAGATCAATCTAGTAGGCCAAACCAAACTGATAATTCGAAGAGACTTGCAAAGATAACCAATCATACATAAAATAATTCAGAGAAGATTCAAATATTGTTCATAGATAAACTTGATCATAAACCCACAATTCATCGGTCTCAACAAACACACCGCAAAAGAAGATTACATCAAATAGATCTCCACAAGAGAGGGGGAGAACTTTGTATTGAGATACAAAAAGAGAGAAGAAGCCATCTAGCTAATAACTATGGACCCATAGGTCTGAGGTAAACTACTCACACTTCATCGGAAGGGCTATGGTGTTGATGTAGAAGCCCTCCGTGATCCATGCCCCCTCCAGCGGAGCTCCAGAATAGGCCCCAAGATGGGATCTCGTGGATACAGAAAGTTACATTGGTGGAATTAGGGTTTTGGCTCCGTATCTGGTAGTTTGGGGGTACATAGGTATATATAGGAGGAAGGAGTACGTCGGTGGAGCAACAGGGGGCCCGTGAGGGTGGAGGGCGCGCCCAGGGGGTAGGCGCGCCCCCCTACCTCGTGGCGTCCTGGTTGATGTCTTGTCGTAGGGTCCAAGTCCTCTGGATCATGTTCGTTCTGAAAATCACGTTCCCGAAGGTTTCATTCCGTTTGGACTCCATTTGATATTTTTCGCGAAACCCTAAAATAGGCAAAAAACAGCAATTCTAGGCTGGGCCTCCGGTTAATAGGTTAGTCCCAAAAATAATATAAAAGTATAAAGCCCAATAATGTCCAAAACAGAATATAATATATCATGGAACAATAAAAAATTATAGATATGTTGGAGATATATCAACTGATATATTACGGTCGAAACTTTTGCAGCACTGCAACATGTGATTGAACTTCCAGACGATGATGAAGAAGTGCCTCTAAGGCCCATGGGAAGGAGAGGTAGGAGCTCGGGCAGGAAAGTGTCGACCGACAAGACAGCTCAGGCGACATCAGTGCCCGAACCGGTGGTCCAGCAGACTGGAGACCTCAATCGGGCCTCTGTCACCTTTGCCGAACCTGTGTCGACTGAACGTCCATCAGTGTCAACTGCCCAAGATCCTGCTTCATCTATTCAATTCCATACTTCAGACCCTCAGATTTCTGCAACTGTTCCACCGTCTCCATTGTTCGTCACCCATCATGTCCCGGAGGATCAGGCGAGCACTGCTAAAGAAGCTATACGCCAAGCAGGCCCGATGATGGAGCGGATGAAGACGGCGCGTGTGACCAGCCAAGTCGCCTATGACGCCAATGCAGCTCTCCAAGCCAACATCCAGGTTAGTTGATTTCCGACTGATCTTCTAACTTGATACTTGAGAACTGTTGCTTTCTTGTTCATAAGATGTCCATGGATGAGTGTCGGTGTCAAAACCGGCGGATCTCGGGTAGGGGGTCCCGAAGTATGCGTCTAAGGCGGATGGTAACAGGAGGCAGGGAACATGATGTTTTACCCAGGTTCAGGCCCTCTTGATGGAGGTAAAACCCTACGTCCTTCTTGATTAATATTGATGATATGGGTAGTACAAGAGTAGATCTACCATGAGATCAGAGAGGCTAAACCCTAGAAGCTAGCCTATGGTATGATTGTATGTTGTCCTATGGACTAAAACCCTCCGGGTTATATAGACACTGGAGAGGGCTAGGGTTACACAAGGTTGGTTACAAAGGAGGAGATATACATATCCGTATTGCGTGGCTTGCCTTCCACGCCAAGTAGAGTCCCATCCGGACACGAGACAAAGTCTTCAATCTGGTATCTTCATAGTCCAACAGTCCAGCCAAAGGATATAGTCCGGCCGCCCGGAGATCCCCTAATCCAGGACTCCCTCAGTAGCCCCGGAACCAGGCTTCAATGACGATGAGTCCGGCGCGTAGTATTGTCTTCGCCATTGCAAGGTGGGTTCTTCTCCTACTTTCAAGTGTTCATAAGCAGTGTCCGGCTTCATAAATGTTGGACCTCTTGGCTTCCGTGCCCAATAAGGGCTATTTCCCACGCGTTGAATGAATATGAGGCGCCAGGGCGTTTTTACATTCGCCCCCTAGCCAGAGAAATAAATTGTCTATTAAAGGGATGGGGATTCTTAGATCCAATCCATATCATCCTCCCCTAGCGAGAATTCATCAGAGTGTGCTTCGGAAAGATCCATTCCAGCATGGCCAACCTCTGCAGCTCCTCCTCCCGCCCCCGTAGCCCTAAGCCCGGTGATTGGGAGAGGTGTTCAGTCCCGCACAACCGATTAGTCGAGCTGCAGACTAAGGGATTTCTCCCTCCGGCGTATATGGTGCCTGCTCGAGCCGGGCTTGCCACCTACAATGGCGGGGAACAAGCAGAGAACTTTCTCTGTCCCTCCATGGGGGAACGGGTTTGCCTTGTTCCTTACTTACTAAGGGGACTCGGATTTCCAATTCATCCGTTCCTCCGCGGGCTCCTGGAGTTCTACGGCCTCCAGCTACACAATCTAACCCCTGCCTCCATCCTACACATAGCCAGCTATGTTGCTCTTTGCGAGTTGTTCCTGGGCTGTGAGGCTCACTTCGAGCTGTGGAAAAGGCTATTCTGCCTCGTCCCTCGCACACAGAGGGAATCACTTTATCAAGTGGGCGGAGCCGAAATATGGCGCATCGCCGATACGGGATACCTGTCCGGTAACCCGAAGAAGCCGTCCGAAGACTGGCCTTCAGAATGGTTTTATATGGAGGACGTCCCCCTTCCAGATCCTGTTCAGCGGGGTCTACCCGAGTTCAACAATGCTCCTCTGAAGAAGTGCCGAAGTTGGCGCCCACGGGGCTCCCAGGTGGAAGATAACGGAGAAGTCCTCTATCTGATGAACCGGATCAAAGCACTAGCTCGATCCGGATTGACAATAATCGAAGTTATGTCGATTTGCATAATGCGGGGAGTGCAGCCACTCCAATATCGTGGGCACCCCTTGTGGTGTTATAACAGGGCGGATGACGCCACCCGCTGCGGGCGTAAGGGTCCGGACAATGCTGCCGCCCTAGCGAAGATTCTGTCTGAAACTGTTCAAGGGAGAGGAAGAGGAGTTCACCCGCATCAAGCCACGAGATGGATTCTCTATGTACAATCCTCCAAGCTGGGTAAGTTATATTTCCCTACTCCCATTTTTCCCGCATTCTTAGTCGTAAGTATTCACCTTGCCACTTTGCGGCAGGAACTGCGAAAAGCCATAAAGGAGGTCAGCAGCCCTTCTCCACAACCAGAGGACCCTGATCGAGCCCTTGATTCCGGACTCGAAGAAGATCCGGTTATCTCCATGGAACTGATAGACCGGAAGTTCTATCAGTTAAGCTGCGATGATGCCCCGGTGGCCATTACGGATGACTATCCCGGACTGCTCCCTGCATCACAGGTAAGAAAAATCAAAAAGTCCCAACTCCAAAACTAGGATCCCTTTTCAGGCACTGAAAGTGCAACTATCCCTAGGTGGTTTTGGTAATTCATAACAACATATAGCTCATTGAGCTAATGCTATTCCAAGATGATTATTTCAGGAAAGCTCAATGATTGGCATGGCATGGATGTGAAAGTGGAACCCTCAAAATGCTAAGGACAAAGGATTGGCTCAATCTCAAAAGCTCAAGACTCTTCACTTTATATTTTAGTGATCCAAGATCACATTGAGTCCATAGGAAAAGCCAATACTATCAAGGAGGGATGAGGTGTTGCTTAATGAACCTCTTGCTTCATGTGCTTAATGATATGCTCCAAAACCCTCAACTACTTTCCCATATCCACTTATGACCTAAACCCTAAGCCAAACTCGGTCATACCGATTCTTTCTATCCTGCGCCACCGAGTTTCACTTGTCATAAGCCACTGCCAAACACTAGCATTTCAGTTCTACCGATAGGGATCTCGGTCTCACCGAGATCGGATTGCAAACTCTCTGTTTCCCTTTCGTAACTTTTCGGTCTCACCGAAAGAGCGAATCGGTCCCACCGAGATTGCAATGTAAATTCAGTGTTTCCTTTTTGTAACTTTTCGGTCTCACCGAAAGAGCAAATCGGTCCCACCGAGTTTGCCTGACCAACTCTCTGGTTAGCATATTACCAAAATCGGTCTCACCGAGTTTGTGTAATCGGTCTCACCGAGATTACGTTATGCCCAAACCCTAACCATATCGGTCCTACCGAGTTGCATGTCAGTCCCACCAAAAATCTCTAACGGTCACTAGGTTTACCTTTTCGGTCCGACCGAGTTTGTTGATTCGGTCCCACCGAGATTGGAAAATTTTGTGTAACGGTTGGATTTTGTGTGGAGGCTATATATACCCCTCCACCTCCTCTTCACTCATGGAGAGAGCCATCAGAACACATACACAATTCCAACCCTTATGTTCTGAGAGAGAACCACCTACTCATGTGTTGAGACCAAGATATTCCATTCCTACCATATGAATCTTGATCTCTAGCCTTCCCCAAGTTGCTTTACACTCAAATCTTCTTTCCACAAAATCCAAATCCTATGAGAGAGAGTTGAGTGTTGGGGAGACTATCATTTGAAGCACAAGAGCAAGGAGTTCATTACCTACACACCATTTGTTACTTCTCGGAGAGTGGTGTCTCCTAGATTGGCTAGGTGTCACTTGGGAGCCTCCGACAAGATTGTGGAGTTGAACCAAGGAGTTTGTAAGGGCAAGGAGATCGCCTACTTCGTGAAGATCTACCGCTAGTGAGGCAAGTCCTTCGTGGGTGATGGCCATGGTGGGATAGACAAGGTTGCTACTTCGTGGACCCTTTGTGGGTGGTTGCTTCTTCGTGGACCCTTCGTGGGTGGAGCCCTTCGTGGACTCATGCAACCATTACCCTTTGTGGGTGGAGCCCTCTGTGGACTCGCGCAACCGTTACCCTTCGTGGGTCGAAGTCTCCATCAACGTGGATGTAGGATAGCACCACCTATCCGAACCACGGGAAAAACATCCGTGTCTCCAATTGCGTTTGAATTCTCCAAACCCTTCCCTTTACATTCTTGCAAGTTGCATGCTTTACTTTCCGCTGCCAATATACTCTTTGCATGCTTGCTTGAATTGTGTGATGATTGCTTGACTTGTCCTACAATAGCTAAAAACTGCCAAGAACTAACATTGGGAAAATGTTAAGTTTTTATTTGGCCAAGTAGTCTAATCACCCCCCTCTAGACATACTTTCGATCCTACAGGTACTTCACCCACCATATACACATGGCATCTTTTACAGGGAAGGCATTCGGGACGCCCTGCCGAACCCGCGGAAACTCACCAACAAGAGGTGCCGAGGCCGGGTAGGCCAAAAAGGAAGGCGGTCAGGACGGAGACGCCAGCGCAAAGGTATAAGAAAAACCCCGCTCCGTGGTTGTCGTCTTTCTCAAAATGTAATGATGCCCGCATTTCTTTAACAGAAAGAACGCTCGCCGGAATATGTCTGGCGATGCTGCCAATCAAGCTTCCACCAGTCGGGCGCCAGGACCGGACATGGAGGCGGAAGGCGATATGGGGCAGGCGCCGAATAATCCCTCGACAGAGGATGCATATAGATTCTCCGCTACAAACTCAGAAGTGGAGAGCGCCATGAATCATAGGCGCCACTGGGTCATACTCCGCGATGCTTGTTTCTCACCAGAGGCGTTCGACGCCTTCAATTCTGGAGAGGCGTACCTCCGTGCTGCTCAAGATGGCCTAGCCAAAGCCACGAATCAGTATGTAAAGGATGTATGGGTGAGTAAATCTGACGATTTATATGTATCAGTAGCCCCTGAGACTTGAAACAGTTAGCAGAACTGATTTAAGGATCATCTATAATGTTTAGATTCTTACAGAGAAGAATACTAGGCTGTCCTAGGAGCTAGAGGAATGCAAGACCCAACTAGGGGCCGCTCTTGCCGCATTGCAGGAACAGAAAAAACCTCCCACTGGTAACATCTACTTTAAAGAATGGTGGTTACCGTATAGTGTGCGGCGTGTCTGCAGATCTAACAATTGATTTTGCAGATGAGTCTGGAGAAAGTCCGGGGGACCAGCATGTTATGCGACAGCTAGAGGCTGGCAAACGCGTGCTGAGTAAGGTTATGCTGGAGAAAAATAGTCTCCAAGATGCCAATGTTAAGCTGAGCGTTGAACTAAAAGACGTTCGGGCCCAGCTTGCGAACTCCGAGAAGGAGAATAAGCGGCTTCGGCGCGGCATTTTTAGTAAGTGCTTGAACGAATCCTGTTAAAGGAATTCAGCGAAGAAGTCGACTAACAGCGTTATGTCTGTAGGTATGCTTACGGGTCGTCCCACGGAGGAAATGCCCGGGTCTGCGGGTGATCTTCTGTCTGAGCTGTCACATCTGCACGAACAAGTTCGGCAGGTGAAGCAGGGCGTTGCCCAGGCCTTGTGGCCGTCTGTCTCCCTGCCAGAAGGCATTGCAGAGCTTGCGGAGAAGCCGAAGGGAGCACGGCGGCGCTTCCGTTTATGGAAGATATCAGCCTGCCGACAGGGCGCCAGAGAAGCCTGGGCCATGGTGAAGACGCGGTATACCAAGGCAGACCCTAATCACATGGCCGAGGTCGGACCTATGGGGCCCGACGGAAAAGAGATCCCCGTTAGCTTAGTTTATGGGCAAGTAGAATTAGCCGCAAAGTATTCTCAACAGGATTGTAAGCTGGACCGCCTGTTGGATGGTATAGAGGAGGAATTTAGTCAGTCCACATGACTATGTAATTAAAGTGACATGTATAATGCCTTCTAGCCGGATGATCATTTGTCGTTGCGGACCTTTTCGCTTCAACCTCCGGGCCCGATAGTCCGGAGTGAATCCGAATACCCGCTCAGTTATATAAAACCGGGGTATGCGTGGAGACCAGGCGTAGGGGTCATTAGTGCTTCATAAGACAAGTGACCAACTAGTTATGTTATATTACATGGGTAGTAAGAAACATCTTCCAGGAGAATAGTTCCGTTAAGGGTTCCTTTCCCTAGGTAAGCATGCCCTAAAGTGCATGTCCAGACTGCGATAAGAAACGCAGAAAAAGCATCTGGGGGCAGATATGGACAATAAGTAAAAATCATCTTTTGTTCACCGACCGAATATTCACTTAAGAACGCTAGCTTTCGGCTTCACCCAGTCTGAGGTACACATCCGGTTGACCCGGCAATAACAATCGCAGAGGTGCTCCCCTTATGCCCTAGCCGAATTAACGGGAACGTAGGGCATAAATACAAGAGCCAGGCAACCCAGCTTGGCCAAAACTTAAGTCATATCGATGCATATAATGGTGAAAAAAGGTACATGCGGGAGAATAACACATGTGTTGGGCATGAGGCCCAGATAAATAATTTAAGCTTCTGTGAAAGAAGCCCCCAGGTATGAAGAGTGCGGCTAGCGCATCTGTAGTGTGCAAACAGGGCACAAGGTGACCCGTGAAGGCCTAGAGAAATAAGAAAAGAAAGAAAGGAAAACAAGACAGATAATGTATTTGTGAAAAAAGTGACAAAGGGAGGGGACTAACATAGAGTCCGGTGCTAGGCATAGAATCTTCGGAGCCTGGCCGCGTTCCATGGGTTCGGCTCGAGTCGACTAGTCGATGCATCCCGCAGTCGGTACGCTCCACCGGTCAGAACTTGGTCAATAATGAAGGGACCTTCCCATTTGGGCTCGAGCTTGTTCTTTTTCTTATCCGGCAGGCGTAGAACTAGTTCGCCAACGTTATAAGTTTTGGCCCATACTTCTCTGCTTTGGTACCTGCGAGCCTGTTGCTGGTAAAATGCGGAACGGGCTTTGGCTACGTCGCGCTCCTCCTCCAAGGTGTCCAGACTGTCCTGCTGATCGAGCTCGGCTTCTGTTTCTTCGTACATGCACACTCTAGGTGAGTCATGAATTATGTCACAGGGCAAGACTGCCTCTGCGCCATACACCATAAAGAAGGGTGTATATCCGGTACTACGATTCGGCGTGGTCCGCGACCCCCAGAGTACGGAGTCGAGCTCCTCTACTCAGTGTGTGTTAGACTCCGTTAAGGAACACACTAATCTAGGTTTAATGCCGCTCATTATAAGACCGTTTGCTCGCTCGACTTGACCGTTGGTTTGTGGGTGATAGACTGAGGCATAATCGAGCTTGATGCCCATTTTGCTGCACCAGAGTTTTACCTCGTCGGCCGTGAAGTTCGTGCCATTTATCAGTGATTATGCTGTGGGGGGCGCCATAACGGTGTACAACCCCGGATATGAAATCTATCACCGGTCCGGATTCAGCTGTTTTAATCGGTTTGGCCTCTATCCATTTGGTGAATTTATCCACCATGACCAATAAGTATTTTTTCTTGTGGGTTGCCCCTTTAAGGGGTCCAACCATGTCAAGCCCCCAGACCGCAAAGGGCCATGTAATGGGGATTGTTTGGAGGGCGGTGGGTGGCATGTGGCTTTGATCTGCAAAAAACTGGCAACCGGCGCAACATTGGACCAAGTCTTGTGCATCTGCTCGGGCCGTTGGCCAATAGAATCCTATACGGAAGGCCTTGCTTACAAGAGCCGGGCTGCGGCGTGATGACCGCCGAGTCCGGCATGAATTTCTGCCAAAAGATTCCGCCCTTCCTCTTCAGAGATGCGCCTTTGAAGGACTCCGGTAGTGCTTTTCTTGTACAATTCTCCCTCATGGACCCTGTAGGCCTTGGATCGCCGCACTATGCAGCATGCCTCATTTTGGTCCTCCGGAAGTTCCTGTCTAGTTAGGTAGGCCAGGAATGGTTTTGTCCATGGGGCAATAATGGCCATTATTTCGTGGGCTAAAGGTGTTATTTCGGTGGCGGAGCCTCCGATTGTGTCAGAGAATTCAGTATCGGGTATTTTGGCCGGGTTCGGACTGTGGTTACCGGTGTCCCCTTCCCATGCTACGGATGGCTTGAAGAGCCTCTCCAGAAATATGTTGGGGGGACCGCGTCGCGTTTTGCTCCGATGCGGGCGAGAATATCCGCCGCCTGATTGTTTTCCCGAGCCACATGGTGAAATTCGAGTCCCTCGAACCGAGCTGACATTTTTAGGACGTCATTTCGATAGGCCACCATTTTCGGATCCTTGGCGTCGAAATCTCCATTTATTTGGGATATTGCGAGGTTTGAATTCCCATGCACCTCTAGGCGTTGAATGCCCATGGAGACTGCCATCCGAAGACCATGCAACAGAGCTTCATATTCGGCTGCATTGTTGGAATCTGTACACAATATTTGCACTATGTACCGAACGGTATCTCTGGTTGGGGATGTCAGGACGACGCCAACCCATAGACCGGCCAGCATTTTAGAACCGTCAAAGTGCATGATCCAATTGGAGTATGCGCCGTACTCTTTAGGGAGTTCGGCCTCCGTCCATTCGGCGACGAAGTCATCCAATACTTGTGATTGAATGGCTTGGCGAGGTTTGTATGTTATGTCGAATGGGAGGAGCTCAATGGCCCATTTGGCAATCCAGCATGTAGCGTCGCGGTTGTTCATAATATCATTAAGTGGCACTTCCGAGGCTACTGTAATCGAACACTCTTGAAAGTAGTGTCGCAGTTTCCGCGATGCATTGAATACCGCATATGCTATTTTTTGGTAATGCGGGTACCGTGATTTGCATGGAGTGAGGACAGTGGATACACAGTATACCGGCTTTTGAAGAGGGAATTTGTGTCCGTCTGCTTCCCGTTCGACAACGAGCACCGCGCTTACAACTTGATGAGTTGCCGCAATGTACAACATCATTGGTTCGCCGATGTTTGGTGCGGCCAGGATCGGGTTGGTTGCCAGAATGGCCTTTATTTCTTCCAATCCGGCTGTGGCCGCGTCCGTCCACTCGAAGTGTTCGGAGCACCGAAGGAGGCGATAAAGGGGTAAAGCCTTTTCTCCCAAGCGGGAGATAAAGCGGCTTAGAGCCGCCACGCATCCAGTTAGCTTCTGGAATTTTTTGAGGTCTGTTGGGGTAGCCAACTATGACAACGCTTGGATTTTGGCCGGATTAGCTTCAATTCCTCTACTGGAGACAATGAATCCCAGGAGCTTTGTGGCTGGTACGCCGAAAATGCATTTTTCCGGATTGAGCTTGATGTCATATGTTCGGAGGTTGTCGAATGTGAGCCTCAAGTCGTCTATCAAAGAGTCGACGTGTTTGGTTTTGACGACCACATCGTCTACGTATGCCTCTACTGTTTTTCCGATTTGTTTCTCCAGACATGTCTGAATCATGCGCTGATATGTTGCGCCGGCGTTTTTGAGCCCAAAAGGCATTGTGTTAAAACAGAAGGGACCGTATGGTGTGATGAATGCCGTTGCGGCTTGGTCGGACTCCGCCATCTTGATTTGGTGGTAACCGGAGTATACGTCGAGGAAACACAATGACTCGTGTCCTGCAGTAGCATCAATGATTTGATCAATGCGTGGGAGGGGGAAGGGATCCTTTGGGCAAGCTTTATTGAGGTCTTTGAAGTCGACACAAAGGCGCCAGGATTTGTCCTTCTTTGGTACCATCACCAGGTTTGCTAGCCAGTCCGGGTATTTTATTTCTTTGATGAATCCGGCCTCCAATAACTTGGCTAGTTCCTCTCCCATGGCCTATCTCTTAGGTTCAGAGAAACACCGAAGAGCTTGCTTGACCGGCTTGAATCCCTTTAGGATATTAAGGCTATGCTCGGCCAGCCTGCGTGGGATTCCTGGCATGTCTGAGGGATGCCAGGCGAATATGTCCCAGTTCTCGCGCAGGAACTCTTGTAGTGCGGCGTCCACAGCGGGGCTTAGCTGTGCCCCGATGGAGGCTGTTTTTGTAGGGTCCGTTGGGTGGACTTAGAATTTGACTATTTCATCCGCTGGTTTAAAAGAGGTGGACTTGGATCTCTTGTCGAGTATCACGTCGTCCCTGTCCACTATGGAGCATAGCGTAGTTAATTCCTCGGCCGAGAGGGCTTCGGATAGTGCCTCGAGGGCCAATGCGGCTGTTTTGTTTTTGACGCGGAGTGCTGTGTTCGGATCACTGGCGAGAGTGATGATTCCGTTGGGCCCAGGCATTTTGAGCTTCATGTACCCGTAATGGGGTACGGCTTGGAAGATTGTGAATGCCTCCCGTCCTAAAAGAGCGTGATAAGCACTGCTGAATGGGGCCACTTGGAATGTAATTTCTTCAGACCTGTAATTATCCGGCGTGCCGAATACCACATCTAGTGTGATTTTCCCAGCACAACGTGCTTCCCGACTGGGGATAATTCCTCTAAAGGTTGTGCTACTTTGCTCGATGCGGTTCTAGTCTATTTCCATCTTTTGAAGGGTTTCCTCATAGATGAGGTTTAGTCCGCTGCCGCCGTCCATGAGTACTTTAGTGAGTCGAAAGCCGTCCACGATTGGACTGAGGACCAGTGCGGCTGGTGCTCGGGCTGTTCGGAATTTGGGTTCATCACTGGCATTGAAGGTAATAGCCGTGTCACTCCATGGATTTGTTGCTGCTACGTGGCAGATTTTGGCCATGCCGCGGAGTGTTCCCTTGCACCTATTATTTGACGCAAAGGTCTCGAACACTGTTAACACCGTATTGTTATCCACTGGGTGGTGCTCCTTGGTATGTGGGATAAGAAGATCCTCACCACTTTTGGCCACCTGCCAGAGTATCCAACATGCTCTAAGGCTGTGCGTTGGTATTGTATTCGCTGTACTATGAATTTTGCAGGGTCCGTTGAGCCATCCTTCCAGTACGGTTCCATACCCTGTAGAGGGTTTTTGCTTTTTGGTAGTTGACCCGGGTGTATTGTGATAATGCACCCTTTTGTTTCGGACTGGGTTTGTATTCAGGGCCGGATTATCCCAAAAGTTTACTTCGTTTTTCCAGGCACTTTCCATCGCACAGTACTTTCATACTTTGGATGCCAAGTCAGCGAAGCGTGTTATCTCACGGCGATTTATGGCGTTAAGGATTCCCTTGTCCGTGCAATTATTGCAGAAAAATAGGATTGCGTCTTCCTCGCGACAGTCCTTAACCTTGTTCATCGCAAGGAGGAATCTGGCCCAATAGTGATGTACTGTTTCCTGGGGCTCTTGCCTGATCTTGGAAAGATCGCTTATGTTCTGGTGGGTGGGTGGAATTGAATCCGAACCCTCACCTGATCTGGGATATAGGGACCGAGGAATTTCTAATTTTGAAAGTTCCGGTTACGGGGTGTGACCCGATAATCCTGGCCCGCTGCCTAACTCTAAGTTCAGGGATTGGGTGTTGTCCTTCCGCGAACGGGCGTCCAGCTCGGAGAGCTCGGGAATCCGGACATATTTGGTCCTCAGGATAGAGGAAAGGTCGCCGCATTGTTCCTCCACCACTGCAATATGATGGGTGACCGATGGATTGTTAATCTCCCTTTGATCGGGTTTAAGCCCAATCCGATCATAGTACGTAGCGACTCCCAAGGCGGCGATGCGATCCATGAGCTCGTTTAAGGAGGAGAGCTCCATTGGATCCATCTGTTCGGCGAGTGCCGATTTGACGTGGAGGTTGTTTTCGATGACCCGAGAATTCATCGTCAGCGCGGCGGCCGAATAGCGGTCATGATGAACCCGCCTAGCCGGAGAGTTTGGCCGATAGCCAAAGCTCCCCAATAGTAGTACCATCTTTAAAGATGAGACAAGACATCCTTCCTTCTGGCGACGGCACAGAGGAACTCTCAATGAAAGCACCAATGTCGGTGTCAAAACCGGCGGATCTCAGGTAGGGGGTCCCGAACTATGCATCTAAGGCGGATGGTAACATGAGGCAGGGAACACGATGTTTTACCCAGGTTCGGGCCCTCTTGATGGAGGTAAAACCCTACGTCCTGCTTGATTAATATTGATGATATGGGTAGTACAAGAGTAGATCTACCACGAGATCAGAGAGGCTAAACCCTAGAAGCTAGCCTAAAGTATGATTGTATGTTGTCCTACAGACTAAAACCCTCCGGTTTATATAGACACCGGAGAGGGCTAGTGTTACACAAGGTCGGTTACAAAGGAGGAGATATACATATCCATATTGCCTAGCTTGCCTTCCACGCCAAGTAGAGTCCCATCCGGACACGAGACGAAGTCTTCAATCTTGTATCTTCATAGTCCAACAGTCCGGCCAAAGGACATAGTCCGGCCATCCGGAGACCCCCTAATCCAGGACTCCCTCAATGAGCATTCACAAACCTCATGTGCATCTGTTCACCCACTAGGTGTATTCTTTTACTTTGAAATCTTATTCACTTGAATCGATGTCGAGTGAACTTTTGAATCAGTGGGGGCACGCAGAGTGCACCCACTAGGTGTAGTCCCCAAAATCGTCGTCGAATGTTTGATTCGGTGGGGGTCTTAGATATTTATTGATAATAAATCCACTCGGTCTCGAACGGATCCTGTCGAGTGAACTCTTAAACCAGTGGGGGCACGCCAAGTGCATCCACTGGGTGTAGTCCCCATGACCACGGTCGATTGCGGGCAGTCAGCGGTGGTCTGAAATCCAATATTGTTGTTGCCCTTTTTTGTTGGACGACTGGATTGATCAAGTCAAGTATCAAACCAAACCAGTGGGGCCACGCCAAGTGCACCCACTGGGTGTAGTCCCCGAGCCTACTATTGAATGTTTGATTCTGCAGTAGTCTTAGAACTCTTTTCATTGCTTGGGAGCAAATAACCTTTGATTCTATCAACTGATATATCTTATTTACTGACTTCAGAAATCATGTGAGCTCACATCCCAATTTGCTGAATTCGAGAGGAAGCCATTGTTCAAGAAATCGGTAACTGGTAGCTGCTCGGTCGGCTTGGGAGTAGTGATTAATCGGCGAATTGGCCTATTTACTGGATTAATTGGTCTACCATTAATCGGTAGATTAAATAGGAATTGCCAACATATATCTAGTTTTATGTATTATACCATACTCTCATGCTCTGAACTATGTAATATACCGAAATATGCTACTATTTGGTCGAACCCTAGCTATTGAGGAGCGAGAGGGAGATGGGAGGGGTTATAGGGTATTTTTTTGGGATTTGTTTGCCCAAAAATTAATGGGTCACCAGTGATTAATCGGCCTAACAACTGATTAATCGGTCTAACTGGCCAATTAATCGGTCTGACAAGTTAACATGATAAATAGGTGCTATTCGATTCGGTCACCCTAAGAGTAGCGATTAACTGGCCTGTTAACTGATTAATCGGGCAAATTCTTAAACAGTGGAGGAAGCAGATCCAGCTCAATCTTGACCTGGACTTGGCCAAGCAGAACTTGCACAAGGCCAAGGGCGAAATAGCTGGTATGGAAGGTAAAAACTTGCCGACTGTGAGATTCGACTGTCTCCCGAGTCATCTCTCTGTTTTTCTTTCTGAACCAAGTGTTGTTTATTATTATTTTTCGAGAAAATGAGGTAGGCTTTGGCATAGAAGGACCTTGATCTTGCAGCGGCACAGAAAGAAGCCCAAGAAATAGCACTTGCCAACAAGAAGCTGGCTTCAATCGGGGCGTTAGAGGAAGACAACGCCAAGCTGAAGACCGCACTTGTCGAAGCTAATAAGGAAGTGACACGTCTGAAGAAGGACAAGGTAGCCCTGAATGACAAGATTGAAGATCTCTCTCGAAAGAGAAATGAGCTGGAGGCTTATCTGGGGGGACTCGCCAAGAAGTTATTCCTCGTGCTTGAAGGTATTTTCTCCTGGTCGACTAGTTTCTCTTGACAGTTGTTGATTCCTCAAACGGATCTTCGAATCATTATTTTGCTGTGCTATGTAGAATTTTGCCAAAACATTGAAGAAGAGACTAGACGGATCGAAACGAACTTAGATCCCATCAACTCTCCCATTCAGGAACCCACCATGAACGTGCTCCGATTGGAATCTCGTCTTGCCAGCGTCGTGGATTATCTGGCCCGACTGAAGGTAGCGGTTTCCCGAGTCGACACAGTGCTCTGGCCGGAGGAGAGGTTCTAGAATGACCTCGAGTCTCTGATGACTCGACTCGATGAGATCCTTGGCCGAGTGCAAGCATGGAAGAAGTCCTCCGCCCGATGTGGTGCTGATGTGGCTCTATGCCTGGTTCGTGTCCACTGCAAAGAGGTCAAGGAAGAGAAGCTGGCAGCGCTCAAGGTCGCCAATACCAAACATCACTAGTTCCAATCTTTCATGGAGACCTTCGTTGAAGCAGCCACTCGCATCGCGGACGGAATTTACCTGGACGAGTTCGTCGAGCCAGCCAGCCCCCCTCTAGAGGAGTGAACAAACTTTAAACCTTAAATATACATGCCTCGGAATGCCGAGTGATTCTGTAACCGTTTAAACTCCTTCGGGCCTGATGCTCGAGTACTTTTATCTGCGGTTCCGAACTCTGCGAGATTTATCTGAACTTTGTTTTTCTTTGAATATGTTCGTCTTCACCTTTGCTGCTTTTGAATCTCTTGACTCTGAGTGAAAATTGATTCTTCAGTCGGAATTGTCACTGACTTTGAGATGCAGCTCTGTCGAGTGGGTCATGGACAAGGGCACTTGGTGCCGTCCACAACCTGCACTTCGTAGTCCCTGCGGATCGGAATGGAGCAAACGTTGTACTTGTGGTGCAGCTTCGTCGAGTGTGTCATGGACAAGAGCACTAGGTGTTGTGCACGACTTGTACCTCGCCGTCCTTGCAGATCGGGATGGAGCGGACGTTGTACTTGTGGCGCAGCTCCGTCGAGTGGGTCATGGACAAGAGCACTAGGTGTTGTGCACGACCTGCAACTCGTCGTCCTTGCGGATCGAGATGGAGCGGACGTTGTACTTGTGGCGCAACTCCATCGAGTGGGTCATGGACAAGAGCACTTTGTGTTGTGCATGACCTGCACCTCGTCGTCCTTGCGGATCAGGATGGAGCGGACGTTGTACTTGTGGCGCAGCTCTGTCGAGTGGGTCATGGACAAGAGCACTAGGTGATGTGCACGACCTGCACTTCTTCGTCCTTGCGGATCAGGATGGTTTTTAACTTAGGCGAGTGCGAGACTGCAGCTAAGCCCCCGAGTGGGAGGATTGCTCTCCACTTGGTAGGATTTTAGAAACTTAGGCGAGTAGGTGACTGCAGCTAAGCTTCCGAGTGGGAGGATTGCTCACCACTCGGTAGGATTTTAGAAACTTAAGCGAGTTCGTGACTGCAGCTAAGCCTCCGAGTGGGAGGATTGCTCACGACTCGGTAGGATTTTAGAAAATTAGGCGAGTTCGTGACTGCAACTAAGCCTCCGAGTGAGAGGATTGCTCTCCACTCGG
>NC_041388.1:600691402-600723219 GCF_002162155.2 Triticum dicoccoides
TAGGATTTTTTAAACTTAGGCGAGTACGGGACTGCAGCTAAGCCCCCGAATGGGAGGATTGCTCTCCACTCGGTAGGATTTTCTAAACTTAGGCGAGTACGGGACTGCAGCTAAGCCCCCGAGTGGGAGGATTGCTCTCCACTCGGTAGGATTATTTAAACTTAGGCGAGTACGGGACTGGAGCTAAGCCCCCGAGTGGGAGGATTGCTCTCCACTCAGTAGGATTTTTTAAACTTAGGCGAGTACGGGACTGCAGCTAAGCCCCCGAGTGGGAGGATTGCTCTCCACTCGGTAGGATTTTAGAAACTTTGGCGAATCAGGTTCGCGGCTAAGCCACCCACTGGGGATTTGAACATACAAGTTGACAGGATAACAATCATTAAGGCACCACAAAAAATCGTGTTTTTGATAAGCAAAATGAACGATTCTTATTACAACTCGCCGACCCAAGTGCTTAAGTGTTAAAATGGCGGAGCAGATCCGTGTTCCAAGCGCGTGGCTCGTCTTTCTTGTGTTCCACATTATAAAGGTGATAAGCTCCGTTGTGGAGCACCTTGGCGATGATGAAGGGACCTTCCCAAGCAGGAGCAAGCTTGTGAGGTCGTTGCTGATACACTCGGAGCACTAGGTCTCCTTCCTGAAATGCTCGACCTCTCATGTTTCTAGCATGCAATCAACGAAGGTCTTGCTGATAAATGGTCGACCGGATCAAAGCCATCTCTCTCTCTCTTCTTCCGGGAGGTCAACAACATCTTCCTGGGCTTGCTCTGCTTCATCTTCTGAGAAAAGTTCCACTCGGGGCACGTTGTGAAGCAAGTCGCTTGGCAGCACGGCTTCAGCTCCATAGACCAAGAAGAAGGGAGTCTGACTAGTCGACCGATTTGGCATTGTTCTCAACCCCCAAAGGACGGAAGGCAACTCATCTACCCAAGCGCCTACTGCATTGTTGAGGTCACGCATCAACCGGGGTTTCAGCCCTTGGAGGATCAAACCATTTGCTCTCTCTACCTGTCCATTCGACTGCGGATGCACGATAGACGCGTAGTCGACCTGAGTACCCTGGGAGGCGCAGAATGCTCTGAACTCATCAGAATCAAAGTTAGAGCCATTATCCGTGATAATACTATGAGGGACTCCATATCTGAACGTCAACTCTCTGATGAAACTGATAGCAGTGCTTGAATCGAGACTCTTGACAGGCTTGGCTTCGACCCATTTAGTGAACTTGTCGACTTCTACAAGCAAATGAGTGAAACCACTTCAGCTGGTCATCAGGGGTCCAACCATATCCAATCCCCAAACAGCAAATGGCCAGACGAGTGGAATGGTCTTCAAGGCTGAAGCGGGCTTGTGAGACATATTGGAGTAGAACTGGCAGCCCTCACACTTGTCGACTATTTGCTTTGCCATTTCATTTTCACGTGGCCAGTAAAAACCTGCTCGGTATGCTTTGGCCACGATTGTTTGAGAGGATGCATGGTAACCACAGGTCCCCGAGTGGATATCATTGAGAATCATTCGACCTTCCTCTAGTGTAATGCATCGTTGAGCAACTCCGGTCACACTCTCTCTGTATAGTCGTCCACCTATCACGGTGAAGGCTTTGGACCGACGGACGATCTGATGGGCCTCATCCTCATCCTCTGGGAGCTCTTTTCTGAGTATGTATGCAACATATGGCACCGTCCAATTAGGGGTGATAACCAAAACCTCCATGACCAGGTCGACCATGGCTGGAATTTCAACTTCAGTCGGGTCAGTGGAACTTTTCAGTTGTGGGGGCTCTTCTATGAAAGGATCCTCTTGAACTGATGGAGTGTGGAGATGTTCCAAAAACACATTGCTGGGAATAGACTTGCGCTTGGAGCCTATCTTCGACAGATCATCAGCTGCTTGATTTTTGACTCGGGGTATGTGGTGGAGCTCTAACCCTTCGAACTTCTTTTCCAACTTCCTCACTGCATTGCAATAGCCAGTCATAGATGGACTCCTGATATCCCATTCCTTCATCACTTTATTAACTACCAAATCTGAGACGATGTATACCATTAGGCGATGGACGCCGAGTCAAATGTCCATACGCAACCCATACAGAAGTGCCTCATATTCAGCCTCATTGTTGGAGGAATCAAAGTGAATCTGGAGAACATAACTGAGTTTGTCAACTCGTGGGGATACCAGGACCACCCCAGCACCAGAACTATTCAACATCTTGGAGCCATCAAAGAACATAGTCCAATGTTCCGAGTGAATTTGAGTTGGCTATTGGTGCTCACTCCACTCGGCGAGGAAATCTACTATTGCTTGGGACTTGATTGCTTTCTTTGCCTCAAACTTGATATCTAACGTAAGGAGTTCAATCGCCCATTTTGCCACTCGACTAGTTGCATCTCCGTTGTTCAGAATTTCTGATAATGGAGCATCACTGACAACTGAAGCCGAGTGATATGAGAAGTAATGTGCAACTTTCTTTATCGTCAAATAAATTCCATAAACCAACTTCTGATAATGAGGATATCTCTGCTTGGACGGAGTTAAGACTTCAGAAATATAATACACTGGGCGCTGAACTTTGTAGGCTTTGCCTTCTTCTTCCCGCTCGATCGTGAGCACCGTACTGCCAACTTGTCCAGTGGCTGCGATATAAGGAGTAAATGCTCTTTGCTGATTGGAGCAGCAAGCACCGGCTGGGTGGAAAGCAGGGTTTTGTGCTCTGCAAACGCTGCGTCAGCTTCAGGAGTCCACTCAAACTTGTCAGTTTTCTTCATCAGTTGGTAAAGAGGCAATGCCTTTTCACCAAGATGAGAAATGAATCGGCTCAATGTGACCAGGCAACTAGTAAGCTTATGGACATCATGCACACGCACATGGCATTTCATTCAGAGGATTGTGCCAACTTTCTCTGGGTTTGCATCGATCCCTCGTTCGGAAACAAGGAAACCGAGTAACTTTCCTATTGGGACTCTGAATGTGCATTTGGATGGATTAAGCTTGACATCGTACCTTCTCAGATTGGCAAAGGTTTCGGCAAGGTCAGACAGTAGGTCGGAACCTTTACGTGACTTGACCATGATGTCATCCATGTATGCTTCCACATTCCGACTGATTTGAGTGAGCAGGCACCTCTGAATCATGCGCATGAATGTGGCACCAGCATTCTTGAGATCAAAGGGCATGGTAACATAGCAAAAGCACCCGAATGGGGTGATAAAAGCTGTTTTTATTTCGTCGGGACCATACAGTCGGATCTAATGATACCCGGAATAAGCATCCAGAAAGGACAAATGCTCGCATCCCGCAGTCGAGTCAACAATTTGATCGATACGGGGCAGAGGGAAATGATCTTTCGGGCAGGCCCGGTTGATATGCTTGAAGTCGATGCACATGCAAAGTGAATCGTCCTTCTTGGGGACCATGACAACATTGGCGAGCCACTCGGAGTGGTATATCTCACGGATGAACTCAGCTGCCAGAAGCCGAGCCACCTCCTCACCAATTGCCTTCCTCTTCTCCACGGCAGACCGATGGAGATGCTCTTTGTCAGGTTTTGCTTTCGGGTCGACTCGCAAATGGTTTAGTCCCCTGGGTACACCTAGCATGTCAGAAGGATTCCATGCAAAGATGTCCCAGTTCTCACGGAGGAACTGGATGAGCACTTCTTCCTATTTGCTGTCAAGCGTTGTTGAGATATGAGTCAGAGCAGCACTAGGATCGGTCGGGTGAACATGAACTTGATTTGTTTCACCAAACGACTAAAATGAAGATTCTGAAGCGGGGTTCTTGGCACGAAGCAAATCACTCGGATCTGTGTTCTTCTGGTACTCTTGCTTTTCCACTGCTGCCATCTGTTCATCGGCAATCTTTGAGCCTTTCTGGAAACACTCCTTTGCTCTCTGCCGATTACCAGTGATCGTAATCACACCTTTGGGACCAGGCATCTTCAGCTTGAGGTATACGTAACATGGTCAAGCCATGAAGTGAGCATACGCAGGTCTACCTAGAATAGCATGATAAGCACTGTGAAAATCCACAACTTCAAATGTCAACTTTTCCTTGCAATAATTCTTTGAATCGCCGAAAACCATGTCGAGAGTGATCTGGCCGAGTGAATCAGCTTTCTTCCCAGGGATGACACCGTGGAAGCATATATTACTTAGAGCTTGGACATAGGGAAGCCCATCTCTCGGAGAGTCTCAGCATACAAAATGTTCAAGCCACTGTCACCATCCATCAGGACCTTGGTCAATCGAGTGCCCCCAACGACCGGATCGACCACCAACGCTTGCCGCCCTGGGGTAGCAACATGTGCCAGATGGTCAGATTGGTCGAATGTAATGGGAGTCTTAGACCACTTCAAATATGTTGGTATTGCCGGAGCAACCATGTTCACTTCTCTGTTAATGACTTTCAATCGACTTTTGCTCTCAACGTCAGCAAAAATCACCAAAGTGGCATTGATGTTGGGGAAACCATCATCTTCCTCTTTGTCTTCATCCTTATCAGACTCTTTCTCTTTCTCCTTGGGCTGGCCCTCCCGGAATTGCTGGATAAGGAGTCGACACTGTCGAGTGGTATGCTTGGGATAAATCAGGTTTCCCTCTTCATCCACTTTGGTGTGTATATGACACGAAAAATCTAACACATCATTTCCTGCCGAATCCTTCACCTTTTTGGGGACCCATCGCCATTTGGGTTTGCCCTTGAATATTCCCTGAGTCACTACCACGGCTTTGCTAGGAGCGGCGGGTTCGGCCTTGCGCTTCTATTTCCTATTGGAATTACCTCCTCCGACGTCTTGGGCGACTGGTTTGATCTTACCGCTACGGAGTCGGTCTTCTTCCTCACCGTTAGTGTACCGAGTGGCTATTTCCATCATTCGGGTCAGAGTCATATCTCCTGTCCGACCGAATTTCAGGTTAAGCTCTCGGTACCGAACGCCCTCCTTGAAGGCACAAACTGCTTGGTGTGGTGACACGTTTTCCACTATGTGATGCAAAGTGGTCCACCTCTGAATGTAATCTCTCAAAGTCTCATTCGGTTTCTGTCGGGGATATACCCCGCGGTGCATACCGGCCGGAAGTTAACCCGGCCGTACTTGGCGGTTTATCTGAAGACCCCGCTGACACTTGGCGAGTTACTAGCGATCCGCCTTGACCTGGCGGTGTACAAGCAACCCACCTGGTCATTATGACTCACTGGTGATCCGGCATGTGGGACAGATGGATGACAAGGCCCAAGGCCCAGAAGGCTGGTTCACGTTTAATGGTGGGCCGGTTTAAGAGGAAAGGCATGAGGAACATTTATCTTACAAGGAGTTAAGACCTGGACTTGTATCCGGTTTGTATTAGAGATAGACTAGTCCTAATCCTAATAGGACTCTACATGTAACCCGCCCCTCCAACATATATAAGGAGGGGTAGGGCTCCCCAAAAGGGAGAAGATTCACAAGTTCCACAAGTTGGACAAGTTAGGTTTAGACAGTAGCTCTCAAGATAGAGCACTCTTGTAACCATGATCATCATCATCAATATCAATGAAGCAGGATGTACGCTTTTACCTCCACCATGAGGGGCCGAACCTGGGTAAAACATCGCGTCTCTCGTCCCGCTCAACCCCTCTCAAGCTACCACATAGATGCGTTGGCCTCGCGACTAAGTCCTGACACTAAGGACATCTACCGTGACAATTCCAAGACAGTTGGCGCCCACCGTGGGGCTTGCGCACGGTGGTGTTGAGTTTTTGGAGGGCTCTCTTCCGGGATCGAGAAGATCGTGATGTAACTGGATGAAAGAGAACCTGCGCAGAAGGATACACATCGTCTCCGTGATAAGCGGTCGGAGCAATATACGAGAGTGAGACTAAAGAAATTAGGGTTTTTGAGTTCTGTGCGCCGCCGATGCGAGACGATCAGTCCGAACCGACGGGAGATTGGTTTCGCTGGATCCACAAGCTGTCAAGTCACAGTTTCCATCAAGATGGCCAAAAGTTTTTTCCGCTGTCTGATCTGCCAAGTTCTCTAAGTTACAGGCTCAAGTCCAGAGGGTGTTTAGTACTGCTAGTCCGCGGGATACACAAAGATAAATCAAGTGGAGATCAAAACTAGTACTGCTACCAGGTGATTAGACAAATCACTGCTCCTGCTGCCGCCAGGCCGGGGGCAGTCTGTTTCCTGGTAAAAATCAAATACTACTCTGCGTCCCAGGTATAGGCCAAAACAGCAGAGCAATGTTTGCAGAGAAATCAAGGAATAGTACTACTACCTATTTGGATGGGAAGGAATTGTTGGAAATATGCCCTAGAGGCAATAATAAATTGATTATTATTATATTTCCTTGTTCATGATAATCATTTATTATCCATGCTAGAATTGTATTGATAGGAAACTCATATACATGTGTGGATACATAGACAACACCATGTCCCTAGTAAGCCTCTAGTTGACTAGCTCGTTGATCAATAGATGGTTACGGTTTCCTGACCATGGACATTGGATGTCTTTGATAACGGGATCACATCATTAGGAGAATGATGTGATGGACAAGACCCAATCCTAAGCCTAGCACAAGATCATGTAGTTCGTATGCTAAAGCTTTTCTAATGTCAAGTATCATTTCCTTAGACCATGAGATTGTGCAACTCCCGAATACCGTAGGAGTGCTTTGGGTGTGCCAAACGTCACAACGTAATTGGGTGGCTATAAAGGTACATTACTGGTATCTCCGAAAGTGTCTGTTGGGTTGGCACGAATCGAGACTGGGATTTGTCACTCCGTGTAAATGGAGAGGTATCTCTGGGCCCACTCGGTAGGACATCATCATAATGTGCACAATGTGATCAAGGAGTTGATCACAAGATGATGTGTTACGGAACGAGTAAAGAGACTTGCCGGTAACGAGATTGAACAAGGTATCGGGATACTGACGATCGAATCTCGGGCAAGTAACATACCGATAGACAAAGGGAATTGTATGCGGGATTGATTGAATCCTCGACATCGTGGTTCATCCGATGAGATCATCGAGGAGCATGTGGGAGCCAACATGGGTATCCAGATCCCGCTGTTGGTTATTGGCCGGAGAGTCGTCTCGGTCATGTCTACGTGTCTCCCGAACCCGTAGGGTCTACACACTTAAGGTTCGGTGACGCTAGGGTTATAGAGATATTAGTATGCGGTAACCCAAAGTTGTTCGGAGTCCCGGATGAGATCCCGGACATCACGAGGAGTTCCGGAATGGTCCAGAGGTAAAGATTTATACATGGGAAGTCTTGTTTTGGTCGCCGGAAAAGTTTCGCGCATTATCGGTATTGTACCGGGAGTGCCGAAAGGGGTCCGGGGGTCCACCAAGGGGGTCCACCTGCCCCAGGGGGCCACATGGGCTGTAGGGGTGTGCGCCTCGGCCTATATGGGCCAAGGGCACCAGCCCCAAGAGGCCCATGTGCCAAGAGATAAGGGAAAGGAAGAGTCCTAAAGGGGGAAGGCACCTCCTAGGTGCCTTGGGGAGGATGGACTCCTCCCTGGCCGCACCCTTCCTTGGAGGAAGGGCCAAGGCTGCGCCCCCCTCTCCCTTGGCCCTATATATAGTGGGGGGAAGGGAGGGCAGCCGCACCTATGCCCTGGCTCCTCCCTCTCCCTCCCATGACACATCTCCCTCCTTCCGCAGCGCTTGGCGAAGCCCTGTTGGAATCCCGCTACTTCCACCACCACGCCGTCGTGCTGCTGGATCTCCATCAACCTCTCCTCCCCCCTTGCTGGATCAAGAAGGAGGAGACGTCGCTGCTCCGTACGTGTGTTGAACACGAAGGTGCCGTCCATTCGGCGCTAGGATCATCGGTGATTTGGATCACAACGAGTACGACTCCATCAACCCCGTTCTCTTGAACACTACCGCGCGCGATCTACAAGGGTATGTAGATCCACTCCTCCCTCGTTGCTAGATGACTCCATAGATTGATCTTGGTGACACGTAGGAAAATTTTGAATTATTGCTACGTTCCCCAACAGTGGCATCATGAGCTAGGTCTATTGCGTAGTTTCTATGCACGAGTAGAACACAAAGTAGTTGTGGGCGTTGATTTTGTTCAATATGCTTGCCGTTACTAGTCTTATCTTGATTCAGCGGCATCGTGGGATGAAGCGGCCCGGACCGACCTTACACGTACTCTTACGTGAGACTGGTTCCACCGACTGACATGCACTAGTTGCATAAGGTGGCTAGCGGGTGTCTGTCTCTCCCACTTTAGTCGGATCGGATTCGATGAAAAGGGTCCTTATGAAGGGTAAATAGCAATTGTCATATCACGTTGTGGTTTTTGCGTAGGTAAGAAACGTTATTGCTAGAAACCCATAGCAGCCACGTAAAACATGCAAACAACAATTAGAGGACGTCTAACTTGTTTTTGCAGGGTATGCTATGTGATGTGATATGGCCAAAAAGGAATGTGATGAATGATATGTGATGTATGAGATTGATCATGTTCTTGTAATAGGAATCACGACTTGCATGTCGATGAGTATGACAACTGGCAGGAGCCATAGGAGTTGTCTTTATTTATTGTATGACCTGCGTGTCATTGAACAACGCCATGTAATTACTTTACTTTATTGCTAACCGGTAGCCATAGTAGTAGAAGTAATAGTTGGCGAGCAACTTCATGGAGACACGATGATGGAGATCATGATGATGGAGATCATGGTGTCATGCCGGTGACAAGATGATCATGGAGCCCCAAGATGGAGATCAAAGGAGCTATATGATATTGGCCATATCATGTCACTATTATTTGATTGCATGTGATGTTTATCATGTTTATGCATCTTATTTGCTTAGAACGACGGTAGTAAATAAGATGATCCCTCATTAAAATTTCAAGAAAGTGTTCCCCCTAACTGTGCACCGTTGCGAAAGTTCGTTGTTTCGAAGCACCACGTGATGATCGGCTGTGATAGATTCTTACGTTCACATACAACGGGTGTAAGCCAGATTTACACACGCGAAACACTTAGGTTGACTTGACGAGCCTAGCATGTACAGACATGGCCTCGGAACACAAGAGACCGAAAGGTCGAGCATGAGTCGTATGGTAGATACGATCAACATGAAGATGTTCACCGATGATGACTAGTCCGTCTCACGTGATGATCGGACACGGCCTAGTTGACTCGGATCATGTAATCACTTAGATGACTAGAGGGATGTCTATCTGAGTGGGAGTTCATAAGATGAACTTAATTATCCTGAACATAGTCAAAAGGTCTTCGCAAATTATGTCGTAGCTCGCGCTTCAGTTCTACTGTTTAGATATGCTCCTAGAGAAAATTTAGTTGAAAGTTGGTAGTAGCAATTATGCGGACTAGGTCCGTAAACTGAGGATTGTCCTCATTTGCTTCATAGAAGGCTTATGTCCTTAATGCACCGCTCAGTGTGCTGAACCTCGAACGTGGTCTATGGATGTTGCGAACATCTGACATACACATTTTGATAACTACGTGATAGTTCAGTTAAACGGTTTAGAGTTGAGGCACCGAAGACATTTTGAAACGTCACGAAACATACGAGATGTTTTGAGGGCTGAAATTGGGATTTCAGGCTCGTGCCCACGTCAAGAGGTATAAGACCACCGACAATTTTCTTAGCCTGCAAACTAAGGGAGAAAAGCTCAATTGTTGAACTTGTGCTCAGATTGTCTGAGTACAACAATCGCTTGAATCGAGTGGGAGTTGATCTTCCAGATGAAATAGTGATGGTTCTCCGAAGTCATTACCACCAAGCTGCTAAGAGCTTCGTGATGAACTATGATATATCAGGGACATATATGATGATCCTTGAGATATTCGCGATGTTTGACACCACAAAAGTAGAAATCAAGAAGGAGCATCAATTGTTGATGGTTAGTGAAACCACTAGTTTCAAGAAGGGCAAGGGCAAGAAGGGATACTTCATGAAACAGCAAATCAGCTGCTGTTCTAGTGAATAAACCCAAGGTTGAACCCAAACCCGAGACTAAGTGCTTCTGTAATAAGCGGAACAACCACCGGAGCAGAATTACCCTAGATACTTGGTAGATGAGAAGGCTGACAAGGTCGATAGAAGTATATTGGATATACATTGTGTACTTTACTAGTACTCCTAGTAGCACCATGATATTGGATACCGGTTCAGTTTTAGTAACTCGAAATAAAAGCTACGGAATAAATGGAGACTAGCTAAAGGTGAGCTGACGATATGTGTTGGAAGTGTTTCCAAGGTTGATATGATCAAGCATCGCACGCTCCCTCTACCATCGAGATTGGTGTTGAACCTAAATAATTGTTATTTGGTGTTTGCGTTCAGCATAGACATGATTGGATTATGTCTATCGCAATACGGTTATTCATTTAAAGAGAATAATAGTTACTCTGTGTATTTGAATAATACCTTCAATGGTCTTGCACCTAAAATGAATGGTTCATTAAATCTCGATCGTAGTGATACACATGTTCATGCCAAAAGATATAAGATAGTAATGATAGTACCACCTACTTGTGGCACTGCCACTTAAGTCATATCGGTATAAAACGCATGAAGAAGCTCCATGTTGATGGATCTTTGGGCTCACTCGTTTTTGAAAAGTTTGAGACATGCGAACCATGTCTATTGGTGTATATGCATGAAGAAACTCCATGCAAATGAACCGTTTGGACTCACTTGATTTTTGAATCATTTGAGACATGCAAATCTACCACATGGGCAAGATGACTGAAAGCCTCGTTTTCAGTAAAATGGAACTAGAAAGCAACTTGTTGGAAGTAATACATTTTGATGTGTGCAGTCCAATGAGTGCTGAGGCGTGTAGTGGATATCGTTATGCTCTTACTTCACAGATGATTTGAGTAAATGTTGAGTATATATACTTGATGAATCACGAGTCTGAATTATTGAAAGGTTCAAGTAATTTCAGGGTGAAGTTGAAAGATCGTCGTGACAAGAGGATAAAATATCTATGATATGATCATAGAGATGAATATTTGAATTACGAGTTTGGCACAGAATTAAGACATTGTGGAAACTGTTTCACAACTAATACAGCCTGGAACACCATAGTGTGATGGTGTGTCCGAACATCATAACTGCACCTTATTGGATATGATGCATACCATGATGTCTCTTATCGAATTACCACGATAGTTTATGGATTAGGCATTAGAGACAACCACATTCACTTTAAATAGGGTACCACGTAATTCCGATGAGATGACACCGTATGAACTATGGTTTAGAGAAACCTAAGCTGTCATTTCTTTAAAAGTTTGGGGCTGCGACGCTTATGTGAAAAAGTTTCAGGCTGATAAGCTCGAACCCAAAGCGGATAAATGCATCTTCATAAGACACCCAAAAACAGTTGGGTATACCTCCTGTCTCAGATTCGAAAGCAATAAGGGATTGTTTCTAGAATCGGGTCCTTTCTCGAGGAAAAGTTTCTCTCGAAAGAATTGAGTGGGAGGATGGTGGAGACTTGATGAGGTTATTGAACCGTCTCTTCAACTAGTGTGTGGCAGGGCACAGGAAGTTGTTCCTGTGGCACCTACACCAATTGAAGTGGAAGCTTATGATAGTGATCATGAAACTTCAGATCAAATCACTACCAAATCTCGTAGGATGACAAGGATGCGTGCTACTTCAGAGTGGTACGTAATCCTGTCTTGGAAGTCATGTTGCTAGACAACAATGAACCTACGAGCTATGGAGAAGCGATGGTGGGCTTGGATTCCAAAATGGCTCGAGGCCATATAAAATCCGAGAGAGGATCCATGTATGAAAACAAAGTGTAGACTATGGCAGAACGGCTCGATGGTCGTAAGGCTATTGAGTACAGATGGATTTTGAAAGGAAGACGGACAATGATGGTATGTATCACCATTAAGAAAGCTCGACTTGTCGTTAAGATTTTTTCGACAAGTTCAAGGAGTTGACTATGATGAGACTTTCTCACTCGTAGCGATGCTAAGAGTCTGTTGGAATTATATTAGCGATTACTGCATTATTTATGAAATCTTGTAGATAGGATGTCAAAACATTGTTTCCTCGATGATTTTCTTGAGGAAAGGTTGTACAACCGGAAGGTTTTTGTCAATCCTGAAGGATGCTAATAAGTATGCAAAGCTCCAGCAATCCTTCTAAGGACTGGAGTAAGCATCTCGGAGTTGGAATGTATGCTTTGATGAGATGATCAAACATTTTGGGTGTATACAAAGTTTATGAGAAACTTGTATTTCCAAAGAAGTGAGTGGGAGCACTATAGAATTTCCGATGAGTATGCGTTGTTAACATGTTGTTGATCGGAAATGATGTAGAATTTCTAGAAAGCATGCAGAGTTATTTGAAAAGTGTTTTTCAATGGAAAGCCTAGATTAAGCTACTTGAACGTTGAGCATCAAGATCTATAAGGATAGATCAAAATGCTTAATGATACATTCAAATGAGCACATACCTTGACATGATCTTGAAGGTGTTCAAGATGGATCAGTCAAAGATGGAGTTCTTGCCTGAGTTGTAAGGTATTAAGTTAAGACTTAAAGCTCGACCACGGCAGAAGAAAGAGAAAGGACGAATGTCGTCCCCTATGCTTTTGTCATAGGCTCTATACGGTATGCCATGCTGAGTACCGCACCTGATGTGTGCCTTGCCACATGTCTGGCAAGAGGGTACAAAGGTGATCCAGGAGTGGATCACTAGATAGCGGTCAAAATTGTCCTTGGAGTAATAAGGACATGTTTCTCGATTATGGAGGTGATAAAGAGTTCGGCGTAAAGGTAAAGGGTTACATTGATGCAAACTTTAACACCTATCCGAATGACTCCGAGTAGCAAACCGGATACGTATAGTGGAGCAACCATTTGGAATAGCTCCAAGTGGAGCGTGGAAGTAGCATTTATAATATGACCTAGAGATTTGCGAAGTACATACGAATCTGAATGTTGCAGACCCGTTGAATAAAACCTCTCTCACAAGCAAAACATGATCAAACCAAGAACTCATTGAGTCTTAATCACATGATGATGTGAACTAGTTTAGTGACACTAGTAAACTCTTTGGGTGTTAGTCACATGGGGATGTGACCTTGAGTGTTAATCACATAGCGATGTGAACTGGATTATTGACTCTAGTGCAAGTGGGAGACTGTTGGAAATATGCCCTAGAGGCAATAATAAATTGATTATTATTATATTTCCTTGTTCATGATAATCGTTTATTATCCATGCTAGAATTGTATTGATAGGAAACTCATATACATGTGTGGATACATAGACAACACCATGTCCCTAGTAAGCCTCTAGTTGACTAGCTCGTTGATCAATAGATGGTTACGGTTTCCTGACCATGGACATTGCATGTCGTTGATAACGGGATCACATCATTAGGAGAATGATGTGATGGACAAGACCCAATCCTAAGCCTAGCACAAGATCATGTAGTTCGTATGCTAAAGCTTTTCTAATGTCAAGTATCATTTCCTTAGACCATGAGATTGTGCAACTCCCGGATACCGTAGGAGTGCTTTGGGTGTGCCAAACGTCACAACGTAACTGGGTGGCTATAAAGGTACATTACAGGTATCTCCGAAAGTGTCTGTTGGGTTGGCATGAATCGAGACTGCGATTTGTCACTCCGTGTAAACGGAGAGGTATCTCTGGGCCCACTCGGTAGGATATCATCATAATGTGCACAATGTGATCAAGGAGTTGATCACGGGATGATGTGTTACGGAACGAGTAAAGAGACTTGCCGGTAACGAGATTGAACAAGGTATCGGGATACTGACGATCGAATCTCGGGCAAGTAACATACCGATAGACAAAGGGAATTGTATGCGGGATTGATTGAATCCTCGACATCGTGGTTCATCCGATGAGATCATCGAGGAGCATGTGGGAGCCAACATGGGTATCCAAATCCCGCTGTTGGTTATTGGCCGGAGAGTCGTCTCGGTCATGTCTACGTGTCTCCCGAACCCGTAGGGTCTACACTCTTATGGTTCGGTGACGCTAGGGTTATAGAGATATTAGTATGCGGTAACCCGAAAGTTGTTCGGAGTCCCGGATGAGATCTCGGACATCACGAGGAGTTCCGGAATGGTCCGGAGGTAAAGATTTATATATGGGAAGTCTGGTTTTGGTCGCCGGAAAAGTTTCGCGCATTATCGGTATTGTACCGGGAGTGCCGAAAGGGGTCCAGGGGTCCACCAAGGGGGTCCACCTGCCCCGGGGGCCACATGGGCTGTAGGGGTGTGTGCCTTGGCCTATATGGGCCAAGGGAACCAGCCCCAAGAGGCCCATGCGCCAAGAGATAAGGGAAAGGAAGAGTCCTAAAGGGGGAAGGCACCTCCTAGGTGCCTTGGGGAGGATGGATTCCTCCCTGGCCGCACCCTTCCTTGGAGGAAGGGCCAAGGCTGCGCCCCCCCCCCTCTCCCTTGGCCCTATATATAGTGGGGGGAAGGGAGGGCAGCCGCACCTATGCCCTGGCTCCTCCCTCTCCCTCCCAGGACACATCTCCCTCCTCCCGCATCGCTTGGTGAAGCCCTGTTGGAATCCCGCTACTTCCACCACCATGCCGTCGTGCTGCTGGATCTCCATCAACCTCTCCTCCCCCCTTGCTGGATCAAGAAGGAGGAGACGTCGCTGCTCCGTACGTGTTTTGAACGCGGAGGTGCCGTCCGTTTGGCGCTAGGATCATCGGTGATTTGGATCACAATGAGTACGACTCCATCAACCCCGTTCTCTTGAACGCTTCCGCGCGATCTACAAGGGTATGTAGATCCACTCCTCCCTCGTTGCTAGATGACTCCATAGATTGATCTTGGTGACACGTAGGAAAATTTTGAATTATTGCTACGTTCCCCAACAGGAATAAGACAAGAGGCATGCACCAAAATCAGTCAAGTTCATCACGTGAATCTCCCAATGGCCTGTTTCATGTCCAGCTGAAAAGAAAAGGAAAAAGGGAGATTACGACCTGGACGACACGGATATGGACAGCCAAACTAACATCGATCAAGATGAGGATTTGAAACGGGGTCAGAATCGGACTCCGCCGTGGCCTGCTGACCCTGAGCCACCTTGCTGCTCGCTTATATTATTGTGACCCGCCCAAGTGCACGCCCGTTTTCTTGAGCCGGCCCATACTCCGTTGACTCGTCATGAGTCTCCACGATTAAATCACCATTGCCAACGCTGCGCCTGCCGCGAGATGAGCCGTCAGGGATGTGTTGAGCCGCCCCTCCCTCTGCACGCACTTATGCCGAAAAGACCGGAACTGCGGTGATGAGGGACAGTGGCTACAAACACTACTATGGCTAGTACGTTGCATAATGTTATCAGTACTAATTCCTACGTAAATATACTGACGTCATCATCAACTTGGCGGCCGAGTATCATTCAAACGAATCAGGTGATATCTATCAAAGTTTATTTTTCTTAACACATTGTTTTTATCAAAGAACAATTACTTGGTCTATGCTATTTTTTCGCAGGACCATTATTCCTCACAAAAAGGTCTTGCAAAAGGGGCATGAGCAGATATTATTTTTTGCACTAGCGCTCATCCTGCAAAGGTTGCTACCCCCGCTACATCAGCGCACGCGATTGACTTATTGTTCGCCCCTGCGGCTGATTCTCCCGCCCACACCGGTTTATAATGCTGCGGTCGACTCGCTATCCGTGCCGGCTTACAAACGTCGCGGCCGACTCACCCGTCCGCACCGGTTCATCCGTGAGCGACTTCAATTTCACCCAGCGATCATCAATCTCATGACGGATTATTTCCGGCCTGGCACATTAGGTGATATCAATCTAAGATATATTTTATTGGCATATATTATTGGTGTCAAAGAGCAGTTTATCTTTGCCTTGGTCTGCACTATTGTTGATGCAGGACAATGTGGTTGACTCACCCGCGCCGGTTTACAGCACTGCGGTCGATTCATCTGTCCGAGCCACCTCTAATACTTTGGATGTCTCTACCGTCCGTTTATTGCGGCCTGGTTTACATCGACACGCCAGGGCCGCACCTGTCTGTATGAGCTATTTGTTGAGTATGAACAAGTCACAGCTTGGGTAGCCCGGTTTTCTTTCAACAATTTGGAGGCAATTATAATGTATTATCAGCCGTCGTCTGCACTGGATGGTTCAATGGACATGCACACAAGTCGCCGCCACTACAGTTTGGTTAAACTTCAAGGAACCAGTTGGAAGGAACCATTGGCCGAGTTGCTGACACGGCTCATACGGGATCATCTATAACCCGCCACAGTCACCTCAACTTTCTGTGGATTCACATCATGCTATCAACATCAATAATATACAAGTTATGCCGGTTTATATCACAGTCAAATATGGAGAGTCTCAAGCCAACTCCTCGAGGCACCTTTGAGACTCGGGGGCTACGATGACATGACTCAGCAAATCTTGCCAGTTTCAGCCGGCTTAAGAACCCCAGGACGATGGAGGGAAACATAACCCAGTCCTGGAGGCTACTGTTATATTGATGAAAATTTAAAGGCCGTCAGAAAATTTCCGGTTTAGAAAGTATATGGCAGTTACAAAATCCCAGCTCAATGAAGAAGATCCGGGTCATCAGAAAGGATTCCGGTTTAAAATCCGACTCAAGGGAAGTCAGTATGACTGCAGCTCTCAAATATCCGGTTTACAGTCCGGTTCAAGGGAAATCTGTTCTCCCACAAAGCTCTGAAGCGCTCAAATCCGGTTTAACAATATCCGGTTCAAAAAGGAATTAACTTCTCGCAAGTTCGAGTTTAAAGGCCATCAGAAAATTTTCCGGCCGAAAATGAAGATTCCGGTTTAAAATCCAGTTCAAGGGAAAGATGTCTCCCACAAAGCTTTGAAGCTCTCAATATCCGGTTCAAGATCCTGGTTCAAGAAGAATTTATCTCTTGCAAAAACTTAAAAATTGCCAAAGAGGACCTGCTACCATGATGCGCGGTTCAAACATGGGTATCCCGCCTTACTGGCCTGACATATTATTGATCACATGGGGGCTTCTGCTTCATAAAGCGGGATCTCTGTTCTTTTACATCATGTGTGGTTACACGGAGTTGTTCTAAAGCTGCCTCCGGTTTACCCCTTGAGTTAGCTTTTCAAAAGCATCATGTTATATCACTTGGGGGCTTGGTCGTGTCCGAACCAATGCAATACCTCTTGATAGGCGAGAGTCACCAGATCACTTGGGGACTTGGTCACGTCTGAACCAGTCATGCTTCTTGATCGGCCTAAGGCCACAGAATCACTTGGGGGCTTGGTCGAACCCGAACCATTGCCATGCCACTTGATCGGCATAAATGCCATGGTTTCATTTAGGAACCTGGCTGACTTGAACCATACCTACACCTATCGGGAGCTTGGTCGTGTCCGACCATGGTAACGCCATCTGATCAGCTCAAATAAGCCTCTTTTTGCAAATGGTTTTATCATTGCCTTTGCTTGAAATTTTCTTTGATAGATATTTCTTTCTTTTTGTTGCGTTTTTTAACCGGCAAAATTTTAAACCGGTTCACACTGTCAAATTGGCGGAACACGGTCAAATCTTAATTCGGAGACTATCTGCCCGGTTTGATTTTCTGTTACCATCCTATTATGGAGTAAACCGGTGTTTATCACAACCCGGCACAGTTTTATCATAAACCGGCACAATATGGAAGGAGTTATCAGTACTCAAGATTTGGGTTATCACCCTTACTACAAAAAGTTGGTAAAACCAACAATGTGATTCAATGTCACAGGTATGATATATTTCATATTTGATTATTCTTAAGTGCGGCCTTGGTTATAAACCCGGGTTATATGTTGGGCATTATGACCCGTCCGGCGGTAAACCGCCAGGACACTTTAAACTTGTTGTATGCAGAAACAGGTTGAATAAAGCATAATTACAAATCACCGGGGTTTATGACCCGGCCTGGCTTTGGACTATAAGTCGCCAGTATATATTTGGATTGCGCCATTGGAATTATGCGCTTATAAATCATTGGGTATATTATTCAAATAGCCAACATGGCTGGATTTTTATTATGGTTATCAATAACCGGTATTATGATTAAGGTTTTCAAAAGTCTCTTTAGCGCAATGGCTATCATATTATCAATAGATATGATTTATTCTACAATTGAAGGAATAGTCCCGAGTTGCTGCAGGCTTACGACCCGGCACTTGAGGGCTATATTATTTCAGTTGAAATTACATCAAATACACAAGTCTCATGTCGCTGCAAGCATGCACCATGACACTTGGGGGCTAATGCGAAGACATTTTTTGCTCACCTTATTGAAGACCCGACTCATCATATTATAATGAGTCGGCCCTTGGGGGCTACCAATTGCTCCTGTCAAAAATTCAAGGTACACATGTTTTCATCTATTATTGAAGGATCCACTGCTCAGTTGGTAAAGCACAAAGCTCTCAACCTTGTGGATATGGGTTCAAGCCCCATGATGGGAGTTACATAATATAATGTTATTCTCAATGAAGTATATATAAAGTCCCAGCTCAATATTATCTTACTGAGCCGGCCCTTGGGGGCTACATGTTGCTGTTAAAGTCTACATGATCATATTTTCAAAGTCCCTGCTCATTATTTACATAATGACCTGGCCCTTGGGGGTTACACTGGTTGATGTTTTTTATGAGCATCAGGAAATTACAAGTCTCAGGTTGCTGCAAGCATGACAACCCGACACTTGGGGGCTACATATATGGAGTATTCGGTTTATACGATTGAGATGAACTAATCGGATTTCTTCAAGGTTGAAACACTTATTGGAGCAAGTCTTAAGTTAGCACTATGTTCTCCTCTTAAGACTTGGGGGCTACAGGTATTATGCATATAAAGGAGGAACATCTTCATTTTATCAGTTTTGAGCAAATCAGGAAGATCAATTACATGACCCGGTGTCGACAACAATTATGACCCGGCGCCATCAATATTTATAAACCGGCCATTTTGGTAATATTAAACCGGCAAGTTTTACATCTTCAAACCGGCTGAATATCAGATAAGTATTTTCAGACCCATATTTCTTAAACCGGCGGAGCTGAGTCAAAGGAGTTATTCTTCACAATATTTCTCGGTGACAAGCCAATGTCGGCAAATTGATTATGAAGCTGGTCTGTTGACCCGGATTTCCCAGAAGGAGGAAATAATAAGGACTTAAGGATGATCAGGTACCGGTTTACAAAAATTCTTAACCCGGAGCATAACCTGTCAAATTTGTTCTTGTGTTTATTTTGCAGCATAAGTTTACCATGAATAAATCCAAGCTAAACTTGGGGGCTAATGTCGGGGATATACCCCACGGTGTAAACCGGCCGGAAGTTAACCCGGCCGGACTTGGTGGTTTATCTGAAGACCCCGCTGACACTTGGCGAGTTACTAGCGACCCGCCCTGACCTGGCGGTCTACAAGCAACCCACCTGGTCATTATGACTCACTGGTGATCCGGCATGAGGGACAGACGGATGACAAGGCCCAAGGCCCAGAAGGTCGGTTCACATTTAACAGTGGGCCGGTTTAAGAGGAAAGGCATGAGGAACATTTATCTTACAAGGAGTTAAGACCTGGACTTGTATCCGGTTTGTATTAGAGATAGACTAGTCCTAATCCTAATAGGACTCTACATGTAACCTGCCCCTCCAACATATATAAGGAGGGGCAGGGCTCCCCAAAAGGAAGAAGATTCACAAGTTCCACAAGTTGGACAAGTTAGGTTTAGACAATAGCTCTCAAGATAGAGCACTCTTGTAACCATGATCATCATCATCAATATCAATGAAGTAGGATGTAGGATTTTACCTCCACCGTGAGGGGCCAAACCTTGGTAAAATATCGCGTCTCTCGTCCCGCTCAACCCCTCTCAAGCTACCACATAGATGCGTTGGCCTCGCGACTAAGTCCTGACACTAAGGACATCTGCCATGACAATTCCACGACAGTTTTTGAACACAATGCTGCAACTCTGTTAGCCCTGCAGACCGCTTGCAAGTGCCTTCAAATGTTCTAACAAACACTCAGGCCAACTCTTCTCAACTGAATATGATGTTAGGAGCCAACTGATTCAACCAAGCTCTGGCTGACCCTTCCAACATCGAAGGTAGATGTTTCATGGCTACCTCATCATTACCGCCACCAATCTGTACAGCCACTCAGTAATCCTCTAGCCAAGTGTCAGGTTTGGATTCACCGGTAAACTTACTTACCCCAGTCGCCAACCTGAAGTTGGGAGGGATTTCTGCTGCCCTGATGGCACTGCTGAAACACTCAGGTCCTCGTACATGCACTTGACTGCTCGTTGGTCGATCTATGTCCTGTCCTTCTCCGTGAGCTCTGTTCCGGTCGACCAAACCTTGTACCAAAACTGACCTTGCATCAAATCCAGGTTCTCTGGGGTCGACTGGATGCCTTCGCACTTCACCATACGGACGCCTGTCATCGTGTTGCCGGGGTGCATACAATCTGCCCCTCGGAGTGGGCGTGGACACTCGACGGTGGTCCTCATGGCCGAACCGATGATCATATTGCTCGTGGTTCCGACCCATGTACTGCTCTTAAAGGTGTCCTCGGCCCTCACCCCGCAAAGGTGATCTTGCGCTATGGGCCGATTGGACAGTGTCTGCAACCACAGATCTGCTATAGATCCTGTTGCGCGACTGGGAAACTGATGTGTTCTGTTCTCCCGCTGCATGGAGCAGCGCTCGAATCTGCATCAAACCTCTTCCAGCCTCTGACTGGGATGGCTGGATTGACTCTACTATGCGGGCTGCAGCAGTAAGATTCTGAATTGGAGTACGGTATACCTAATGTTTGGGGGGAAACAATTACCGCTGCTGTCGACTGGATTCAGGGACCAGTCGTCGAGCGCGATCGTCGAGTGAACGTTGAAGGTTCTCCAGTCGCGCGCCCTCAGCCAACGTGGCCAGGCGTGCAGTCTCCAAGTTCCGAGCCTCAGAGGTTTCCCCAACGATGGGTGTGTGGAGTGCCTCTGTATTGCGACGATGCAGCTCCTCTCGCTGCTGCGAAGTAAGGGCTTGAGGATGATATTCTTCGTGAACATGCGACGGATCACCACCGCCATTGCCGCCTTCGCTGTGGCGGAAACCATGCGGGCTGCACGACGTGTCGACCATCAGCACTTTTGCCGCATGGTCGCTGCTGTCACACTCAGACAGGGTCTCAATGGATCCAGTCGGCAGGTCCAACAGCCCGTAGAGAGATTCGCCAGGCTCGATTGCCGTGACTTGAGGGGTGGCCTTCTGACGAGCCACCGCATGCTTAATCCACCGCTAAAGCCATGATCGACCGGATCGCTTGCGACGACGAACAACGGGGAGCGAAGACGTTGCGGGAGCCGACCGATACTGGGACGACGGTTGCCGCAGAAGGACGCCGCGGGCGCACACCCGAAAGTGGGTCGCGCCGCAGACGGGGAGGACCTCGACGTTGAGGGGAGCTTCTTGAAGCCAAGCGGAGTCGTCGGCGATGAAAACGAGCGCGCCGAGACGGATCTCGCGGCCCTCAGCCAAACCTCTGCCAGAAACCATGAAGATGGGACTCGGAAAAATCGCAACCTCACCAGAAGTCGCTAAGACACCTGCCCCAAGGTGGGTGCCAACTGTCGTGGTTCTAAGTCTGACATTAGAAAGGGGGGTACGTAGGAGGAGGCAAGATCCTAGATACGATGAGCTTGGGCACACAAGATTTACGAGTTCAAGCCCTTCACGGAGGAAGTAAAAGACCTACGTCTCGGTGCCCTGAGGCGGTCGACTAGATTACGCGTGAAGTTACAGGAGGTGTGAACCCTTGTGCCAGAGGAGGGGGTGTCTTATATAGAGTGCGCCAGGACCCCAACCGTCCCACGTTACACCGGATTCAATGTACATTAAGTTGAGACGTTAGTGATAACGCCAGCAATAAAGATATATAAATGATCACTAACACTACGGAGTGAACGCCTGACCATTGCCATCCTGAGTGACTTTAGATCTTCTGTACTCCGAGTGGTTTCTTATTCGGTCGAGCGATGATATACTGGTTGAATGGAATTGGGTTATCCGAGTGGAATTATTGGTCGAGTGGGTTGCACTCTGAGGTGATTCCGGTCGGTGAAAACTGTTGTGCCTTGAATGCCGTTGATCTTAGGGTAGTGACCTTGGGGAGGGCGTCTAGGTCAGGCCTATTACCCTACCCTAGGTACATGTCCTCGTCAGGGACCACATATCTTAAGGGCTTTGGCGTCATATCTTAGAAGAGAAAAGTTGGCATCGAATCCAAGAATCAAGGAGGAGAAGTTAGCATATTTCCTATCTGTGGTATGAAATAATGAATCTTATGAATATATCCGGTTAGAACTTGAGCATAGTGGTATAAATTTCATGAGCACATCAAGGATTTCTTCTACATGATCTCTGCCTTAGGTATTTTATTTTTGAAGCCTCCCAACATTGATGAACTGCTTGCAAGAAAAATTCACTGACATAAGATTCTAACCTTACTTTGAGGTTTTTATTTTTAGCACTTCCACAATTCTTATGTTATCTACCTCAAAGTTTCTTATTGACCTGCAGTTGGTTTCCTTTCAGAATTTTATAGGAGCCATTGATGGGCCTCGTGTACCTATAACGAAAACACCCGAGAATGTCGCTCCATTTCAAAATAGGAAGGGAAACCTTTGTCATAATGTCATGATTGCATGTGACTTTGACCTAAGAATCACTTCTGTATCATGTGGCTGGGCGGGTTCCTCTACATACTAGAGTTCTTCAGTATGCGATGAGCAAAGGCTTTAGAGTAGCAAATGGAAAGGTTCATTTGGTCGATGGGGTTATGGAAATACTGAATCATTACTTGCACCTTATCAGGGTGTTCGGTACAATTTGAAGCAATTAGGGCATGGAAGCCATCACCAAAAAACCATAGGGAATTGTTCAATCATCAACATGCAACTCTTCGCAACCATGTGGAAAGGGTCCTAAGAGTTCGTAAAAAGAGCTTCCCAATTCTTCATGTTGGCACACTTCATTCAATCGAGAACTAAGTGACAATTCTAGCAGCGGCTGCGGTTCTTCAAAATATCATCAAAGTGCATAATGGTGACAAGGCTTCACTACTGCAGGATGCTGCTTACACGACACTTCGATCAGAGACCCTTCGAGAAACTGTGTGCGATGCAATATTCGCAAATGGTGGTGTATGAAAACCGTCAAGAAAGGTGAAAACATTTGCGATGGAGGATGCATCAAACATGGTTCAGATTTTAGTTGTGTGTGCGATGAAGGGCATACGGTCCAGTTCAATTAACTGTTTGCAATGAGAAGGAACAAAAGAAACGGGCAGCCAGATGAAGGCGTGTGCGATCCACAACTCGGATGAACTGTTTGCGTTGACACAAGAGAATAGAAACGGTTCAACTTAACAAGACGTGTGTGTTGTGTGATGGGATTGCATGCGGTTCACTCGGCCGTTGTCGTCAGTGTGTGACCTCTGTGGCAACCGTTCACTCCCCAGGCCTCTTCGTGTACCGTGGCAACCGTCCACCGACTCTTCGCCTTTCCCTCTTGATTTGGAACTGCTGTCACTCACTAGCTCTTCCTCCCTCCTCCATTTGCCTTCACCCTTCCTTCCGCCATAGTTTGATGTCTTCTCCATGGAGGGAACAAGCCGGAATCAACCCCATTATTCTTGCCCCGATCTGAATGATGAGGCACTGGACGAACTCATTAATCGGTGTGACGTCATCACCTCGGCTAGCATGGCAGGTTCGTTCAAGACCATTCTCCACTCAATTAATAACATCATTACAAGAAACCCAAGGGTCCAGGAGCGGTTTCATCTCCCCTATCTTGTTCGTCGTGACCCTGCTGACTGGCGCAGGGACGACAGAAGCCTCGCCTTGTGCAAGTTGATGCCACTTGATAATGATACGTGTGATGTTATGATGCCATCGCTTGAGGGGCAAGGCTTGGGCAGGCGCAAATGAAGATTGGGTTGTTTGTATTGGGTAAAACTGCGAGTGCGAACTTGTGAATGTGTACACTCGTCACCAGGTTCCACTTCCAAAAATCTCAGACTACCCAGAGGTTGAGCATACAGATGGTCTACGTGAGTTCAAATACGATCATGGTAACTGTCGTCTACGAAAGATAGCACTTTGTCGAGTTCCCAACTGCTCTTGGGATTACACGAACTATGAAGTTGTTGCTATCTTCGATAAGCTTGTTGCCTTCCTTACTTCCACGCCTCGATGGATATTGCTCAAAAATCAATTTATGTACACAGATGAGTACTGTGATGCAATTCATTACGAGGGTATTGTGTTTGCTGCCACCACTCGTGGCACTGTTTTTGCATGGAATCATCATGCTTTCGGTACGTTTGTCTTCCACCATAATTATAATGGTTTCATCCACATGCTTGCGGGTTAGCTAGTTTCCCTTTACTAATTAATTAACCTTCTTGTGTTTCCAAGGTCCTATGAACATTCCACCACCTATACTTGAAAATTTTATTCACGAGCATGAGGACGAGCAGGACCCATATACTCAGTGGCCCCTGGCAACTTATTCTGATGGATCACCTCTTCTTGTCTGTATACGGGGCACTACTGATGTTACTAAGGAAGCAGGTGTTGTCTCGTATGGTCGCACTCTCCGGACCTATTCCAACATCCATTGCAGGGTATTCGGGATGGATACTAGTGTACTAGCGCCAACACCTTCTCCCTGGTTCAGTATTGAAAGTGTTGGAGGAAACTCGCTCTTCCATGGACAAAACTATCCAATGATGGTGGAAGGCGATCCAGCTGCTGTTGACACAACGTTACTACCATTTATGAGAAGCAACTGTATCTATACCTTGGACATTACTATGCTTCCCTACTGTCCCAATATGGGTATTGAAATAGGCCGCTTCAGCTTGGATGACCAGTCATGTGTTGGTCTCAAGTTTGACAGTAGCTGGCCCTTCCGAGAGAATCACTTCTAGTTCAAAGCAAGCGTTTCCAACGCCGACGAGTGGTTGAGCTGAAGTTCATTTCATCTCTTTGTCATTTTTTTGTGTGAGAAAAACTTTACTAGAATGTTTTGTTGGAAATGATCTATAATCCAACGTGTATCCTCGCTGTCGTTATGGGTTGATAACTTGTATGTAATCAATGGTACATTTGTATATGAGTCCATGAACTCACGCCTGCTAGTGGTGTCCATATGAACAGTGCTAGTGATTTTAGTTGCAAAAATTAGATAGTGCTAGTGATTTTTAGCTGCATATTTTGACAAATCGCAGTGTCACAAGGTTGACAAATGACAATGTTACTAGATAAACAAATGTCAATCTTTCTAGTTTGAGAAATGGCAACATACCCAAAATGATAGATATGCAAACTTACCCAATTGTTTGTACGTGGTTGCACACGGGTCATGCAAAACAACCGTTTGCGTTGAAGGGATGCAAAAATCCTGCTTGGCACATTTTCCCTTGGCTTCCTGGGGAAGCTGTCGGTTTGCATACGGGTGTTCTAACTAAAACGTTTGCGATGAGTATTTTATATTTAAAAACTATTGACGTTTTTTTAAAAGAAAATCATTTGATAAGTCTATACATTAAGAGAGAAAAACACAAGTTCGTTCAAACCATATCTTTCATTCAGTCACACTGCGAATTTGTATTCATATGATCGAGAATTCGAGATACAGTATTAAACCCCCAAAAAACTATTTCCGGCGGCTGCGGAGGCGGCGTGCCGCGCCGTCGTTGTCGTTGTCGTCCTCCGGAACACCGTTGTTGAAGTCTTCAAGGAAGCACAAAAAGTTTTTCACTTGTAAATCAAACTTCATGTCGTCGCGCGATCGACGGGCGGGGCAAGGGAGGACGGCAACTGGCACCGCTGAGAGGTAGCGGTCAACGGCAGCGTCCTATGCCACTGAGGGGGGCGCGCAGGCACGGGCACGGGCGCGGTGGGTGCAGCCAAACGCACGGGAATCGGTGCCATGGTGGGTGCAGGGGCGCGCACGGGCGCGGAGGGTGCAGCCAAACGCACGGGGGCCGACGCCACAGTGGGTGGAGGGGCGCGCATGGGCAGAGGCACAGGCGCTGGCGCTGGCATGTACACGAGCTCACATGGGTCCACGGAGACCTCGCTGACACCCGCGGCTTCCAGCTCTGCGATAGTGCTTGGCGACCAGCTCGTCACTGCTACGGGAATGGTCGCTGGCGCGGGCGCGGGGATGGGAGCTGGTACGGGAGCGGGGGCAGCAACCGCTGCGGCTAGCTCGTTCTGGGCCATGTCCATGAGGCCCCATTCCTCCTTATTTTCTATCACCTCCGGCTCAGAGTCGACTTCACCAAGCTTGAAGACTAGTGGTAGATGATCATTCTGCGCCATGGCGGTGGAGGTCTGTCGGGGGGAGGGGAATGGAGGTGAACAGTAAGGCCACCCATATTAAACAGCGACTTGGGCGCCATTAATGGAGAGGAAGGCGGGCGACCATGGAAGTCAAAGGGCTCGCTTCTCAGTGAGCCTGCGCAGCATACAGCTCGCACGCTTCTCAATGAGCCTGCACATTGGAGGACAGCTTGCACGTCACTTGGTCATCCTGCGCACCGGACTGCACTTGCACGCCTCCCGTTCAGTCAAGATCAAGCAGCTGTCCGCACGACACCTCCTACAGCCATTAAAACCAAGACATGTGGCGTCACGTGAATGGTTAACAGAACGCACACGGTTTGAATTATACGAACGTTTGAGATATTACAGTCGCAGCTATTTTTTCAAAATGCCCTTGTTGGTTGTCATTATTCGAGTGCGCCTTCTCTCAAAATGGACACGAAAAATACCACATCATGTCGGGGTGCCATTCCATGATAGCATGCCAAGTTTCATGAATTTTAGACGAGTTTTGGATTTACTAGAATTTTAAAACCAGGCATCTCAATGTTTTGTCAGCAATCAACGGTGCCCTGGTGTTTGAAATTCATTCCCATTGCTTGCATGGGACCTTAGCATGCACCCAAGGACACAGATTTGATTTTTCAACCAATTTATATGCACTGGAGCATGTGCATGTAGTTCAAATTTGAATTATGCACATAAATGCATTGAAAACTCAGTTAATGCATAAAAATGTCCAAAAGAACCCCAAAAAATCACAAAAATTGACACAACGCTCCTGTTGTTATATGTTGACACGAGAAAATTTTTGGAAGCAATAAGAGGCAGGAGATATCATTTCGTCCCCAAAGGTGGGACATTCCCTACCTAAACCATGATGCTTGTTGTGAGAAGCTCAGGTTTGTGAGAAGCATATACCCAAACCTGCCCCAAACGGGACAAAAAGTTTACCACAACATGTTGATGCCGCTCCATGAAAGCATGCCAAGTTTCATGAATTTCAGACGAGTTTTGGATTTACTAGAATTTAAAAATGAGGCATCTCAATGTTTTGTCGGCAATCAACGGTGCCCGGTGTTTGAAATTCATTCCCATTTCTTGTATGGGACCTAACCATGCACCCAAGGACACAAATTTGGTTTTTCAACCAATTTATATGCACTGGAGCATGTGCATGTAGTTCAAATTTGAATTATGCACATAAATGCATTGAAAACTCAGTTGATGCATAAAAATGTCCAAACGAACCCCGAAAAATCCCAAAAATTGACACAACACTCCTGTTGTTCTATGTTGACACGAGAATTTTTTTGAAAGCAATAAGAGGCAATGGATATCGTTTTGTCCCCAAAGGTGGGACGTTCCCTACCGAAACCATCATGCTTGTTGTGAGAAGCTTTGGTTTGTGAAAAGCAAAGACCCGAACCTGCCCCAAATGGGAAAAAAAAATTAACACGGCATGTTGATGCCGCTCCATGATAGCATGCCAAGTTTCATGAATTTCACACGAGTTTTGGATTTACTAGAATTTAAAAACCAAGCATCTCAATGTTTTGCCAGCAATCAATAGTGCCCTGGTGTTTGAATTTCATTCCCATCTCTTGCATGGGACCTAGAAATTCCCCCGAGGACACATATTAGATTTTTCAACCAACCTTAGTGCATTGGAACATCTGCACTTAGTTCAAATTTGAATTATGCACATAAATGCATTGAAAACTCAGTTAATGCATAAAAATGTCCAAACGAACCCCAAAAAATCCCAAAAATTGACACAACACTCTGGTTGTTCTATGTTGACACGAGAAATTTTTTGAAAGCAATAAAAGGCAATGGATATCGTTTCATCCCCAAAGGTGGGATGTTCCCTACCGAAACCACCATGCTTGTTGTGAGAACCTTTGGTTTGTGAGAAGCATATACCCGACCCTGCCCCAAATGGGACAAAATTTTTAACATGGCATGTTGATGCCGCTCCATGATAACATGCCAAGTTTCATGAATTTCATACGAGTTTTGGATTTACTAGAATTTAAAAACCAGGCATCTCAATGTTTTGCCGGCAATCAACAGTGCCCTCGTGTTTGAATTTCATTCCCATCTCTTGCATGGGACCTAGAAATTCACCCAAGGACACACATGTGATTTTTCAACCAACCTTAGTGCATTGGAGCATGTGCTTGTAGTTCAAATTTGAATTATGCACATAAAATTCCTAGAAAACCTAGTTAATGCATAAAAAGGCCAAACGAACCCCGAAAAATTTCCAAGATTGAACACAACACTCTTGTTGTTCTATGTTGACACTAGAAATTTTTTGAAAGCAATAATAGGCAACGGATATTGCCTCTTCCCCAAAGGTGGTACATTCCCTATCGAAACCATCATGCTTGTTGTGAGAAGCTCTGGTTTGTGAGAAGCCTATACCTGAACTTGCCCCAAATGGGACAAAATTTTCACCGCCATGTTGATGCCTCTCCATGATAGCATGCAAAGTTTCATGAATTTCATACGAGTTTTGGATTTACTAGAATTTAAAAACCAGGCATCTCAACGTTTTGCCGGCAATCAACAGTACCCTGGTGTTTGAATTTTATTTCCCATCTTTTGCATGGGACCTAGAAATTCGCCCAAGGACACACATGTGATTTTTCAACCAACTTTGGTGCATTGGAGCATGTGCTTGTAGTTCAAACTTGAATTATGCACATAAAATTCCTAGAAAACCCTGTTAATGTATAAAAAAGGCCAAACGAACCCCAAAAATTCCAAGATTGAACACAACACTCATGTTGTTCTATGTTGACACTAGAAATTTTTTGAAAGCAATAAGAGGCAACGGATATCGTCCTGTCACCAAAGGTGGTACGTTCACTATCGAAACCCTCATGCTTGTTGTGAGAAGCTCTGGTTTGTGAGAAGCTTATACCCGAACCTGCCCCGAATGGGACAAAATTTTCACCACGGCATGTTGATGCCGCTCCATGATAGCATGCCAAGTTTCATGAATTTCAGACGAGTTTTGGATTTACTAGAATTCAAAAACCAGGCATCGCAATGTTTTGCCGGCAATCAACAGTGCCCTAGTGTTTGAATTTCATTCCCATCTCTTGCATGGGACCTAGAAATTCACCCAAGGACACACATGTGATTTTTGAGCCAACTTTGGTGCATTGGAGCATGTGCTTGTAGTTCAAATTTGAATTATGCGCATAGAATGCCTAGAAAACCTAGTTAATGTATAAAAAAGGCCAAACGAACCTCGAAAAATTCATTCCCATTTCTTCCAGGGGACCTAAGCATGCACCGAAGGACATAGATTTGATTTTTCAACCAATTTGTATGCACCGGAGCATGTGCATGTAGTTTAATTTTGAATTGTGCACCTAAAATGGTTAGAAAGTCAGTTTAATGTATGAATGTCCAAACAAACCCTAAATAATTCAATTCTTTTACGACACACATACAGTTGCATGTTCACTTTCGATAAAAGGTCTAGCAATTCAAACACCGTCCATTACCACTGCGACCCCATTTTGTAATTCAAATCAAGTAGATCCCACATAGTTTATTCTCACCAACCGTGTGAGATGTAGTACAAAATATCTTGGAGCACCGTCGGTGGATAGTACACCTATGGCTTACGTGAGAAGGTGCGTCGGCTATAGTCCACAGCCGGCGTGTCAAGCACACTAGCTCGCTCCCCCAAAACTCTGCCTCTGCATCCCTCGCAATCTCGAAAATATCTACCGCCTGGAAGGTTTTAATGTTTGATAGCACACAATTAGTATGTGCGGACCGTGTGCGATGTCTGTTACTCCCGCTCTGCTTTAGTCCCTTGGTTCAAATTTTCAGTAGCCCCGGCATTTTACTCCCGCCTCTGCATCCCTCGCAATCTCAAAAATATATGCTCCCCTTGATCCAAGTTTTTAGTAGCCCCGCCTTATTACTCCCGTCTAGTAAAATTTTCTGTTGCCGTAGTATTTCCTCAAACATAACCTCCGCTTACACAAACACACACAACCCTCGAAACCATTGGTAGGTCGCCGCCATCACCGGCGCCTCCATCCTCAACCTATGCATGTGTGCCGGGGAGCTCGAGTAGCCAATGGCCAAAAAGAGGTTTATCACGGCCTTTTCGCCCGACGCCGGCGAGGTGGCCGCCGAGGTGCCCCCGTTGTCCTCCGCAGGCCCGATCCACCGTCGCCGGTCCCTTGATCCGCCCGCCGCCGTGCCCCTACCCCGGTTCGAGGACTTCCCCGTCCTTCCCCGGACCCAGCAGCCGACGAAGTCCTACTTCGCGGTCCGGCAGCGGCGATGGGGGATGTGGGTTGCCGAGATTAAAGATCGAGAGACCCACACCCACTGGTGGCTCGATAGGTTCCACACGGCCGAGCTCGCAGCCATGGAGTACGACCGCTGGCAGGTCCGCTACCATGGCGTGGCGGCTAGGCTCAATTTCCCCTTCGGCACACATCTGGTCCACCTCGTTCCACCAGAGCCAGGGGTGGTGAATTAGGCTATGGCGCGGAAGGACTGCGAGGTGTGGGAGCGTCTCGAGGCCGAGGCTGCCGACGAGGCCTGCATGCAAGAGCTCCACCGGCAGCACCCGGAGCTCGTGGAGGCGGAGCGGGCTATCTTTGCCAGCGTGGAGGGTAGCAAGGTCATCGCGCTCTCCTCTGATGATGAGGTCGAAGGCAGCGAGGACGACGCATGGAAGGTGGCGAGGTTATCACGCTCTCCTCTGATGACGAGGTCGAAGGCGGCGGCGACAGCGGCATGAAGGGCGTCGAGGTGGGCCCCGAGGACGAGGAGATCGACGTCGACGAGTGGAGGAGTTCCTTCCCCAACGACCCCGATGACGGTACTGGCCTGGACCCGGCTCGCGGCACACCGTTCATGACGAGGAAGGATTGGCTCGACCTCTACTTCGACCGAAAGTAGTTTAGCTTAGTTTAAATTTATGGTTTATGTTCGGTTATGCAAAACTAACTATGTTTATGTTTGAGTGCATGCTACTTTCGGTTGAACCTGCTTTGAACTTGATCAGATTGAAGTTTACAACTTTAAGTTTAGGGGATCGACTAGAAAAGGCCAAAAATTGCTGGAGTATATATATATATATATATATATATATATATATATATATATATATATATATATATAGTGTTACTATTCATCACCCAGGGTGTAGAATAAGTTATTCTTCACCCGAGGTAATCTTACGATCATTTCATAATTAAATTATGTTTCAGATTCAAATAGTTACATTCCTATTGATTCACTACGTAAAATTTGACATAAGAAAATAAAAATATATGTCATAAGACAAGAAAATTTGCAGTTTATGTGTATTTTAGACTATGTTTTTACGTTTGTAATTTTACATA